>NC_141146.1:133131996-133443496 GCF_053477565.2 Lygodium microphyllum | reverse complement strand
GCCCAAAGCCTATCCTTGGCATTGTTTGCTGACCTTCTTGTTTCAAGCATGGCCTCACTCATTGGTTCTCTCTGTTGCTTATATCAACTCTTCCAACAAGTCTTTGCTCTCATTAGTAGGCTTGCCTGTTATGTCAGCACACCCTTGCTAAAGGTTGTGACTATCCTCACACCTGGTAGTGTCAAGTGTATCCTCTGTGCTACGTAATCAGCCTCACACTTTGTCGCCCTTTTAAAGGGTCTTCCTAGGAGGGTTTCTTTTCCACAATTAGCACTATTTGGAGGAACATGGAAGAGGATAGGTGAGCTTTCCATTTCAATAGTTACAAGGATTTTACACTTCCCTATAAGTGCTTGTGAGTATCCCCCATAAGGATTAAGTGTTGCATTAGTTGGTGTGAGCTCTAGTTGGCCTAGCAGGGTCCATGCATCATAGGTCAAGATATTAAAATCGGCTCCTTCATCAATGAGAGAATCGACAGTGTGCTCTCTTTTCGCGATGAGTTTGACCCTAAGATAAGCAGACCGTACTATGTCTTCATCCTTTTGAGTCTTGGCTTGTAAATTTAAGCCTTCTGATGCATACCTTTGAGTCCCCAACTGCACAACCAAATGTGGATTCTCCACTAATGTATTGGGTCGTCTGTGTAGCACCATTCAAGGTGCATCTATCATCAAGTCTGTCATGTCTAGTCATCCTCATACTTAAGCTGTTAAGCGTCTGCATCTTGTGAATTCATCCATTCCTTGTACCAAAATCAAGTTTTAGGCATCGGGATGGCTCACAATGGTTTGTGCGATTGAAATCTAGCTGGGTCTGGTGCAATTTTCCAAAAAAATTGCATAAATCTGACTCAATCCAACTCGACTGAATTGCAGTGGGGCCGAGTGGTGGATTCGGATGGGCCAAGGGCCGAATAGGAACAATGGCCGAATTTGTGGCTCAAACAACCAAATGGACGTGGCTGAGGGCCGACTCAGGTTAGTGGGCCGCGTCGATCTTTCGGATGGAGCGAGTGGAAATGGCTGAGTTAGTTTGGGCCGATCGAGTTGGCCGAGGGCCAAATCCAAACAGGGCCGAATGGTATGTTCAGATGGGCCAAGGCGTGAGGGCCGATTTTGGGACTCGGCCCACAACCAAGCCACTCGGACGGGCTGAGTCATGCGCAACGATGGCAACGCCGAGGATAATTTCATTAAATCTAGCTTTCCAAAGAATCACAAGGCACACAAACTTCCATATCACAACAAGGACGTAGGAGGAAGGGCTTGATATACCTGACACGTGCAAAGAACTTCCCGATGGCAAGATCAATTCGAACCACCAATGGAAGCTCTCTCTCTCTCTCTCTCTCTCTCTCTCTCTCTCTCTCTCTCTCTCTCTCTCTCTCTCTCTCTCAATGCTAGGTTGAAAAATGAGCTCTTCTATGGTCTCTTGGCCCTTAAACCCCTTCCCGGGAAAGGTCTTGCTATCCCCAATCACTCACTTGCCGACATTAATAATTTCAAACACTCTTTTTTCCCCTTTTACCATGATTTGGGGTAGCTCCAAGATCCAACTGCAACCATCAAGCGAGCTCCAAGCTCCAAGCTCCATTGCCATGAGTAAGAGAAGAGAAGAGAAGAGAAGAGAAGAAGAGAGGAGAAGATGGAGAGCTTCTCCACCACAGTCCCTCACCCTCACACACTCACTCCCTCACACTCTCACACTCCCTCTCTCAAGCACAAACTCAAGCAAGCAAGCAAGAAGAAGAAGAAGAAGAAGAAGAAGAAGGAGAGAGCTACTTTTGGCCACACACAAGAATGAGCTTCTCATTCACTTTTCAACTTTATATACAAAATCCTAAATCCCTTTTGGGTGGTCATCCCTTTTTTTTACATGGCTGGTCATGACCTAGGCCCTTTTTCCCATTCACTTTTCAACTTTTCAACTTTATATACAAAACCCTAAATCCCTTTTGGGCAGTCATCCATTTTTTTTACATGGCCAGCCGTGGCCCTTTTTCCCATTGTCCTCCTATCTTCCAGGCTTCCTTCCTACTGCCCATCTACCTTTACAATTTGCACAGGTGACTTTTAAAATAAATCATGGTGCGCCTTGCGCTCTTTTACAAAAGTATTAACTTGCACTTTTTCTTGTGCACCTTTCTCCTTGATTTAGGACTTTTCTGCACTTCTTGTGTTTCCATATTTTACCTGGTGCGCCTTCATCTCTCATTTCACTTTTGCCTTGGCCTTGTCTTCTGCTTTAGATTTTTCGAATTTTCCACCTTGTTCATTTGAGGGTTAACACTTAGTGCATGCAAATTGTCTTCATTCCAAGGAATGGTGCATATTAGCAATGTCTATGCTAGAGCCTTCGAGATATTGAAGAGATAATTCTAGAAAATCCCACAATAGACATAAGTGTGACTATTATAGAGGGATGTGCAAAGTCAAGGTAACACTTTGTGCCAACTAGAAATGAGATTGTAGCCATTATGTTGGGTTAAGATAATGCACCACCATGACATGAATGTTTATATGAGGAACATCCAACTTGCATCAAAACTACATGGCATTGTGTTATGTCCTATTGTTTTAAAATGGAGAAGATGGATGGAACTTGAAAATCCGTTACTCTACAATGGATGATAGTATACCTCTAGAATGAGTGCCTAAAATTTTTTTATCTTATACAAATGGAGTCATATGCAATCGTCTTTGGGTGTGAGATGACATTGTTGCATGTATGCAATAAGATGGAAGACTATTGCATCAATTTATGGTTGATGTGTATTGCATCATTGAATAGTGTATGTTAACATGATGTTGTCTTAATCAATCCATTTTGCATGTTAAGATTTATTCAGGTCTCACTTGTATGTTGCTTCTAATGATAGACAATATGTGGTTTCTAGAGATCTAGTAGTAGACGCATTGTTCATCCATCCTCATTTATAGGAGGCCCTCAACACATGTTTCAACTATATCAAGTTGCTATGGTCATAGTTTGTAGTGGGTAAATATGATCTCTTCATTACCTTCACACGTCATCGAAGATGGATGGAGATTAAGAATGCTTTTAGCTTGGTCAAATAGTGCATGATAGGCTAGACCTGACCAGGAAAGTCTTCTTTCAAAAACATAAGGACGTGATAGAAACGCTTGTGAAGAAAAAAAAAATGGCAAAGTTGTAGCCTATGTGACTATAGTTGAGTTCTAGAAATGAGGCTTGCCACACTCGCATACACTTCCCATATTGCATGATGCTTTCAAGCCAAAGGATATTAATCACTATAATAAGATGGTTTGTGCAAAGCTTTTAGTGTTGAGACTTTAGGCAATCACACCCAATGTAGCCTCTTTGCATAAAGCAATGGACAAGGGAAATGCAAGCAATCTAGGAGTTCAAATAATAGGCAAGTACAATGCTAATAATCTTTTGGGTAGGTAGCACTTTCCACCACTGTGCTTATGGGATTCAATACACAAAATATCATTGTACTTTTGTCCTTTCAGTTAGTGTCATTGTCTATACACACAAGATTGTGTTTATGAGTCCAAGCTTCCATCTTGAAACCTAATTCACTTGTGTGACAATCATTGTCTCTAAGTCTATGTCATCATGAGTCTTTCTTTCTCTTTCATCCTCCATAGCCATGCTTCTCAACATGGTATCAGAGCCATGGTGAGCATGGCTCAACTCTACAAATCACTCTCTCAACTCCTCTTCACCTCTAGTCAACTCATTGCCAGCTCATGAGCTCACTCCTCACTCCAACTCCACTCTTCCTTTCATGGCAACCATAGCTAGTCTGCATCTACCATGCTTGGAGCTCTCATATGTCTTTATACAAGCCAAATATCTTGAAGCTTCCTTCTATAGATTTTTTTTCATGCTTCTAAAGCTTCTTTACGACACTTCAATTGCTAACATTGATGGTATATAGCTCCAGCATTGGGTGAATTCAAAGATATTTGATCTATGCATGTTTTCGTCCATACAATCGTTCTCTCTTTGTGTAGTGCGATCTTCCCCGAGATCATAGGGTTTTTGAAGCCTATTACATAGGCTACCTCTAGCTCAAATCTCTTCCCAAATGGTCCATTATATGAGCTGCAATCAGTAAAAAACCAGTCAGCTTGCCTGTAAACACCCTAGATCACCATAGCTAAGTTTCTTCGAGCTCATAAAACACTTCAATTTCTTACTCTTCCAAGCATACTGGAGTTCCTGTCACTCTGATTTGAGTTCCTACTCAGTTCATGGCAAACATTTGGGCATCAAACCAACAAGGAGGGGAAGATTTGTGAAGATTTAAAGGACTCAACCAACAATAATCAAGTTCAACTAGTATCTCTTGATACTATTTACAATTACCATTGCTTGTATCTCTTAACATATCCAAAGTTCACTCATTTTTGAGAATTTTTGTGCTGATTTGATGCTATTTCAATCACTCTAGCATGGGCAAAGACTCTCCGGTATATCACTTCAAAGGAGTCGGGTTTCATACTTGGCAAACATGCATAAAGCTTATCCTGATGAAGAAGGGCCTATGAGCCATCACTAATGGCCAAAATAAGAAGCCTCGAGATGCAACTCTTGCAATTGCCTAGTAGAAAAATGATGACAAGGCTCAAGCCATCATAAAGCTTGAGCTGGATGACAACTATATCCACCATGTGGATACATGTAACACATCCCATGACACTTGGAAAAGATTGGATACTCTGTTTGGTGCATAGTCAAAGTCTTCAAAGTATGATTTATTAATTGAATTTTTCAAATTGGACATAAAACCTAACATATCTCTTGCAACACATATGAATTACATGGAAAGTCTCTTAACCCAGCACTTGCAAGGATCAACATTAAAATGGATGAAGATATAATGTTTTGTTAAAAATTCTACCTCCAAATTATTACAATGTCTCCACTACTTTAATCAACATGCCAGATCCAAACTTGTTGGCATTTAGGCCTCTCTATTAGAAGAAGAAAAGATGATAAAAAATAAAGAAAAGCCAAGTACTTCTAAGGATGAACAAGTATTGTAGGTCAGTAACAAGTACAAAGGCAAAAAGGACCAACTAGATTGAGACTTCTGCAAAAGGACCAGACATACTAAAATTTTTGTCATGCCAAAAAGAGGTATTAGAAGGCCTACCTTGTTTCTATGAAGGAAGAAGAAGATCATGAAGGTAAAGCAAAAGAAGAAGAAGACTATCAAGAACAGAATGACAAGCTTCACCAGCCCTTCTAGTCACACTACTCTGATAGACTTTTTTGAAGCCTTATGTAGCCTTGCCCTAATGTTCCTTTCATAAGCTTGTAAACTCCTCATGTAACTTGGCACTACAACCTCTTTACACTTTGTGAAGCCCCTGTTACAACCTCTGGATGATTACCATGTTTGTGGTGTGCCCACACCTTGCAAGTGGTTGCTCACCAAGGCCTCTACACACTTTGTGCCTTATGGTTGTGATTGAGGAGGGGTGTTGAGAATTTAGGCAATCATACCCAATGTGGCCTCTTTTATGAAGCAGTGGACAAGGGAAATGCAAGCAATCTAGGAGAAGGGATTGAATCCCATAAGCACAGTGGTGGAAAGTGCTACCTACCCAAAAGACTATTAGCATTGTACTTGCCTATTATTTGAAAAAAATATCATTGTACTTTTGTCCTTTCAGTTAGTGTCATTGTCTATACACACAAGATTGTGTTTATGAGTCCAAGCTTCCATCTTGGAACCTAATTCACTTGTGTGACAATCATTGTCTCTAAGTCTATGTCATCATGAGTCTTTCTTTCTCTTTCATCCTCCATAGCCATGCTCAAGATCCATGCTTCTCAACATTCAAACCAAAAAATATTCCCCAACTTATTTGAAACTATTATATCTTGCCATATGCATCGCCCATGTGGCCATTTTGGACAAAACAATATGTGCATGGTGCCATCTTGGACCAAACAATATGTACATGGTGAAACTATTATATCTTGCCATATGCATCGCCCATGTGGCCATCTTGGACAAGTGTGCATGGTGCCATCTTGGACCAAACAATATGTACATGGTGAATAGCAAATGTTCAAAGCATTACATATACAACTACACAAATTCCACAATGGAAGATGATCGTGGTTACCGAATTTATATGAGAAGAAATTATGGAAGATGGGTTTTGGCTAGAGGTGCCTACCTCGACAAGTATTGGGTTGTGCCTTGCAATCATTACTAAACAATACAAAGCATACATTAATGTGGAGGCATGTTCTTGTTGGGGGTAAAGGTGATTGTGCTTAGCTACCCATGTATTACTACACTAGCAATACCTGCATACCTGTACAATGTAGGTGGTGGCCACCCATCATTGTCACTTCATTCTTTATTCTCTCAGTGACATTTGAATAAAGGGAAGGCCAGTCACACATTATGACTGTTGGAGTTCCCACATCTTGTCTCTCTCTTTCTCTCTCTCTTGCTCTTGCTCCTTCCACCATACCTCTTGCTTCTACTCATGTACTTTCACTCTAGGCTCACTCCTTTCAATTGGTATCAAAGCCAACCATTTGAGGAGCTTCTTCATCCTTTGCTTTAGCCCAAATTCAAAGCTTCAACTCAAGGTTTCATGGCACCCATTGTTTCTTTCTCTCGAGGTGTACATTGATCCTTTCTTTCTTTTAGCTTGTTCCATCTTGCTTTGTACTTGTTGAAGAGCTTCCCAAGGCTTAAGTTAGCCTTCTTGAGTGCTTATCAAGCTGATGAACAACCATTTTATCCATTTTGAATGGATAAAAAGCATGCTGTAAAAGTCATGGACATCTATGGTAGCTTGACAACACTATCATATTTTGGCCATAACTCTTGCATATGGTATTGGATTTGAGCATTCTATAGCTACAAACAAAGAGCAATGAGAGCTGCAAATCTAGGCATTCATGAAGTTGATTTTGTGCAGTTTTCTATTCTTTGTTTCAAACATGATAGAATTGTTTTGGTTTGGACAACAAACAATAAATTACATAATGCATGTTTGATGCTTCGGGGATGCTATGTTGGTGTTCAGATGGTATGTTTATGATTTTGGGCTGATTGGAGCGCACATTTGGCTTAATTTTCTCATAGATTTCATTTTTGTAATAACAAAGCTGAATGTCATTTATTAGTGAAAAGCTTATGCCTAATGCTCAATGATGCTTTATGGGATACTTAGTGGATGTACTGCTACTTCAATTGTTATGTATACTTTTTGATATGCTATGGCATGCTTTTGAGCTAATATTTGAGCTCTGTTACATTGATATTGGCTGTGATTACATGCCTTGGTTGCTTCTATAGCTTATGCAATTACGGTTTTGAAGAATATATTGGGTTTTATACTTCTAGATGTATGCTCTATGGATCTTGGATGTCTGGATGTCATTCACATAATGTTTTGAGCTTTGCTTGCTCATTTGGCATTCGACTTTTGCTTCAGTGGTTGGAGCTACTTAACTTTGCGTATTGGGCCACATTGGCACTTGGATATACTAGAAAGCATTTGGTTTATGCACTTGAGCTTGAGTTTCATAGTGAGGCATTGGGACTTCTTGTGACATGTACATGCTCTTTTGATATTTATTGGATGTAGTTACCCTATTGTGGGTTGATTTGATATATCGGTTTCGACATGACACTTATGTCTGTTAGGGTGTTGTTCATGGTATTTATATGCTTCTAGGTTATAAATTGAGCTTTTACTTAGTCGGTTATGCATCTGGTAGTTCTCTTCATTTGCCCTTGAGAACTACCCTATGCATGATATTTATGCCTATTGTATATATGGTTTCTGGTGACACACTCCAATTGTGACTATCACACAAGCTTGTCATTTCAGTTTTATGTTTTCTATTTGAGGAAAGTCACCTGGACTTGATAGTATTTTGCTTACAATTTGTGGATAGCTCATTACTTTGGCAATATCTCCTATCTCCTACTTGGTTTAGTAGTGGTGCCGAGGTTAATTTATAAGGTATTATAGCAATTGATCTTGCTCATTACTTGTCATTGTTGTGGGAAAGCAAGTCATATTTAGCCACAATGCCATATAATGCACAAAGACAAGCACAAGGAAAAGGGAAAGGGTAAAGTGTAGGACAAGAATGATAATCATAGCATTGTGCCTAGCAAATTCAGTGTCAAGATTGAGAAAGTTAATATAGTACAGCCTAATATATATGATAATCTTATATTTGTGACTTCTTTTTTGGATGCTTCACAGTTGATTGATGCTTTGTCAAGATATTGAAGATTGGATGCGGGTGAAATTCTCGCCATACTCAATGTTCATTTTGATAGATTCAAGGACTTCCTTTTATGTGAGCCCTCATAGAGAGTGGTTTCGCTCCTATCGCAAGATGATTGGATCTGTTTGTTTGGGTAATGACTTGGCATTTGAGATAGTTGGTATTGGTGATATCCAACTGTGTTTTGGTTCAAACAACATGTTCACTCTTCATGATGTATGTCATGTACCGGCTCTCACAAAGAGCCTTGTCTCTACTAGCACCTTGGATGATGCAAGTTTTGTTGTCTCTTTTGGTGACTCCTCACGGAAGATTACATGCGGGAATCCTGTTATTGCACATGGTGTTAAGTGTGATACCCTCTATCCTTTGGTTGTATTTGGATCAATTGACCATGTTTTAGCTATGGCTACAATTCCACCCGTATCTCTTTCGCATTGTTGCCTTCGGCACGTCTTTGAAAGGAATGAAAATGCTTACTAGTTTGCAATATCTTCCATCCTTAGACTATTAAGTATATCGAGTCTTGTGATCATTTTTTATATGGCAAGTAGACACATAGTAAGCATAAAAAGTCTGGAATAAAACACATGGGTGAGCGGTTGACTCTCGTTCATTTAAATGTATATGGTTCTATGCCCTATCACTTGCTAGGTGGTGTGAAGTACTTTGTTGCATTTATTGATGATTACTCGCATAAGGTCTAGGCTTACCCTATTAAGCAAAAATCCGATGTCTTGTCTACCTTTCAACATTGGCTTGCTCTTGTTGAGAATAGGTCTGGGTATTAGGTTAAAGTACCTAGGGTCACATAATGGGGGTAAGTATATCTTGAAAGATTTTGAGCAGTTTTGTGATGAGCAGGGCATTAAGCATCAATTGATTGCGCCCCTACATCCCTCCTTAGAATGGTATTGTTGAATGCATGAATAAGACGATTTAGGAGAAAGTATGTAGTATGCTTAGCTAGGAAAGCTTGCCACAACACTTTTGGGCTAAGAAAAATACTACTATCATACACTTGATTAACCAATCCCCTTGCACTAGTATTGATTGCCACATTGCAAAGGATGATTGGACTGGGAAACCTCCATCATATGCTCATTTGCACATCTTTGGTTGTAAGGCATTATGCCATGTTCCCAAGGACAAGCTCAATAAGTTGGATCCTAATTCCATGAAATGCATCTTTCTTGGTTATGGGGATGTAGGTGAGATGGGCTGTCACCTATGGGATCCATAGGCTCGCAAGGTTATCTGCTAGCCATGATGTCGTTTTCCATGAGGAAAAGATGCATAAGCAGCCTGAGCAAGTGGTTGAGGTGCGCAAGGTGATCTTTCATGAGGAGCCTCTTGCTCTCATATAACTAGCTAGATGCATCTAATGCTCCAAAGGCCCAAGCCCCACCTGTTGTGCAGGATCAACATGATGCTTTGTAATGCTCTAGAGCCACATATCAGCCTAGAGTGCTTTATGCCCTCCATGGATTATGTTATAGTGATGACATATGTAAGTGAGCCTCTCTCTTCTGATGAGGCCATGGATATACATGATAGTCACTAATGGGACACGGCTATGCAGTCAGAGTTTGACCATAGGATTTGGTTCCTTTGCCTAATGGCAAGAAGGCATTGCCATGCAAGTAGGTATACAAGTTGAAAAGTATTCTTGGACACCCAAAGCCCACTTATGAGGCTAGATTGGTAGCTAAGGGTTTCAATCAAGACTATGGTATTAACTTTGATGAATTTTTTTCTCCTATGGTCAAAATGTTGACATACTCTTGGTACTGGCATTAGTTGCTCAATTAGATCTGGACCTTTATTAAATGGATATAAATACATCTTTTTTACATGGGGACTTGCATGATGAGATCTATATGCAACAACCTAAGGGTTTTGGAGAAAAAAATAGGGAACACCTAGTAAACAAGTTGAGAAAGAGCCTTTATGGCCTTAAGCAAGTACTTATAGAATAGTGCCATAAGTTTGATGCTTTTATGCATTCATAGGGATACAGTCATAGTGCTATGGATTCATATTTATAGAGAAGAAAGCTCATGATGGTAGCCTTATGATTTTGGTACTCTATGTGGATGATATACTTATTGTTGGAAGTGCTCATGATAAGCTGGATGCCTTGAAAACTTAGCTCAAGAAGAGCTTTGAGATGAAGGACATGGGATAGGCCTCTCATATTCTTGGGATGTGCATCACGCACAATCACTCTAAGGGGCTCCTTTATCTATCATCACAGAAGGACTATATCCAAAAAGTCCTTGAGCGGTTTCATATATAGGATGGTAAGCATATTGGCTATCCTCAACCTTCTCATGTGAAGGTTAGTCAAGTTGATTGTCCATATTCTAATTGTGAGATGTCTCCTCCAATAGACTCGGAGAAGTCCTCTTAGTAGTCGACAGAAAGTCATATCCATGCACATCACCATCCCGTCTCTCCATGGGAAACCTTGGACTTAGTTGAACATGGGAATCTCAATTCTAGTTCACAGGGGAAGCGTAGACAAGTGACCCCTAACAGCAATCTAACACCCACCTAAGAAAGACCACTTTGTAATCAATCAAAGGCAGGAGTGAGGTTAACACCACACTTGGTTCAAAGAGAGTGAGAGACGAGGGAGAGTGTAACTCGATCCCCCTATCCATAAGGTAAAATCTCAGCTTTGGCCCCCCTAAAACGGTGTTAAACCTGGTAATTAATCCTACTAGTATTGGGAGGGTCACGATTTAATCAGCTCTATCTAGTGTTGGAAAAGTTACATGGCTTATCGGGTCCACCCAGCCACCATAGACGTCCAACCATCAGGATCAAAGCCTCCCACTTTTCTCGATAGGATTTGCTTAGTTTTCTAATTAGGAAAAGCATACTACCACACTATTTGGACATATAAAATCAACTTCCTTGTATTACTCTATTAAACTGGGTTCGTTAAACTCAATCTTTAGCATGTAACAAACAATTCAAAAAATTAGATACTTATAATAACATCCAGAATCATCACTTCGCAGAGTGGTACAAAACCGTCTTTCTACAGAAAGACACCGACCTTCCAGTCCCTTGGGATTAGGATGTATATGATCACACTCCATCCACAGTGAACAGGGAATTTACTGGCTCAAAGCCTCTCTAAGCTTCCATGAGCCTCCGGAGCCGTTCTACATAACAAGGGCACTTACCACTCGGCCCTTTGCCCTCTCAGGTGCTCGAGTGATTAAAAACCAAAAACACCTATCTCCCTTGGGAGCATAGGACCCCCACCCACAGATGAGTTATTCCACACTCCGTAGAGTGTTAAGGAGCATTGGGTTGGGGACCCCAATGTCTCAACCACCACAATGATCAACTCATCTGGCTGTGCAAGCCCGAAATCATGAAAACCATAATTCATCATTCACAAATCCAAAAGCAATCATAACCATAAAATAGTTTTAAAATACTTGTATGCGATGCATATGATCTATCCTCTTTGTCAGTTTCTATGTTAAGTTGAAGTAAGTTCTAACTAATTGTGATCATTTTCTTATGTACTAACTTGATTATCTCCATTTGACCATCCATCGTAATTATGGTTTATGGCCGCAACCACGGTTTGTTGTGGAATAACCGGTCCTTCGGGTTGAATGGGTTCGAGGTTAACTTTCATTTGCACTTCAATATCATATTGAGTTCTCTCAACAGCAGCCACTTCTTCATATTGGGGAGCTCTCTAAGCGTGACCTCACCCAGTATCTCGACATCTCTTGGGAGCCATGGAAGAGCTTATGGATTCGAGTAGCACTCATGCGTAGGTGTGGAGAGAGAGAGAGAGAGAGAGAGAGAGAGAGAGAGAGAGAGAGAGAGAGGTTCGACTGGTTGCAGTAGAGCTTCATTGTGTCTAGCAGAGAGACTTCTCATGGGTTGTTGTTGTGTCTGTGTGTGTTTCAGTGTGTCCTGACATGACACTCTACCCCTATTTATATAGTAATTGGGGGGTTATAAAGAGGACATTTGCTTTCTAGTGTTTTTTATGATATCATTGATGATAAAGAGGGAATGCTTTCTTTTAGCATTTTTTATGACATCAAGAGGGGCTCAATTTTTGTAGCACGAGGATACCAATTTCACAAATATAAGGGCAAGCACTGCACATCTCATCGTCGTATGGCATCACTCCAAGGTTCATGACCGAAGGGTTGAGTGGATTCAAGGTTAACTTCCGCTTGCACTTCAGTATCATATTGAGTCTTCTCAGCAGCAGCCACTTCTTCATATTGGGGATCTCTCTGAGCATGAACTCGCTCAACATCTCAACATCTCTTGAGAGCCATGGAACAAGTTGATGGATTCAAGCAGTGCTCCCATGTAGGTGTGGAGGGAGAGAGAGAGAGAGAGAGAGAGAGAGAAAGAGAGGTTCGTCGATTGGTTGCAACAGACCTTTGTCACGTCAACTAATAGAGAGACTTTTGCATGGGTCTTTGTTGTGTCTATATGTGTTTCAGTGTGTCGTGACGTGACACTCTACCCCTGTTTATATAGTATTGGGGGGGGGGGGTAAAAAGAGGACGTTTACTTTTTAGCATTCTTTATGAAGTCATCGATGATAAAGAGGGAATGCTTTCTTTTTAGCATTTTTTTTAACATCACGGATGGGCTCCATTTTCGTAGCACGAGGATACCAATATAACGAATATATAGGCAAGCATCGCACGTCTCGTCATCATACCGCGTCACTCATGACCAAGGCAATGGCCAAGGCATAGACCTTGGCATACTTGGCAATGGGCTACGAAAGCTTCATTGGCGCCGTTGGCTGCATGTGAGAAGCTCCCACTAGCTTGTAGGAAAATCTTCCCGAGAGGTCACCCATCCCAGCAGTGTCATCACCCAAGTGCACTTAACTACCAAGTGACTATCCACTAGGCTAGTTTTTTTTGTTGTTCTATACTACAAACATAGTCTTAATAAGGTAGTCTTGGGAGGGTCTCCCAAGTCTTTCTTCCATGAACTGGCATATAATACCTCATTAATAATAATTATTATATTTATAATGAGAGTCGGTTTCATAATTAGAGTTACTTTTTTAAAATATGCAACATAAATCAATTTTCTTTGGAATGTATATGCACATTAAAATAAACTAAGTAATTGGGACATTACACTAATGAGAAAAAGGCCAAGATGGCCAAGATCCATTATGCATATGTTGTGGGCAGTTTGATGTATGCTATGATAGCCACTCATCCTAACATAGCATTTATAGTGGGAGTTGTAGCATCTTATATGGCTACACCTGGTAGATGACATTCGGATGCCGTCAATGGTATCATGATGTACGTGAAGGGCACAATAGCTATATGCATATGTTATAGTGGCTAGGATATAGAAGTCATGGGGTACACTGACTCTAATTATGTAGGACATACATACATCCACCTCTAGCCATATCCTCACCTTTGCTGGAGGTGTTGCTTGTTGGAGGCCCACGGTGCAAAAATGCATGATCCTCTCTACTACCGAGGCTAAATATGTTGTAGCCCACTAAGATTTTCAAGGAGAATCTCTGGTTAGGCCATCTAGTAGTATCAGACCTTGGTATTATTGATGCGGTTCCTACATTGCATTCAGATTCTATGAGTGCTATCCAGTTAACCAAGAATCCAATCTTCCATGCGAAGACGAAACACATTGAGGTGTGTTACCACTTCGTCAAAAATGTCATTGAGGATAGGTTTGTTGACCTTGTTAAGATCTCAATTGATCAAAATCCTATAGATCAGCTCATAAAAAGTCTCTCAGTGGAGTATTTTGCCTTCCTTAAGAAGTTGATGGGAATTGGATGAGATGACGTCTTTCCTCATCCTATTGTACTTATATACATTTGTACTTTGTCACCTTTTTTTCATGTTCTAGCCACTTGAAGTTGGTTATGTAGCTCTATCCACTTCTTCATGGCCTCTTCATATTTTTGTGTTTTTGCCACATGCTGCTCTTCTTTTGCTTCCTCTTTGTCTCTTTAACTCCTCATTTTCCAACTATAGCTATCTATTTTCCTTTGAGCTAAAGGCACACATTTCCTCTAAAGCCATATGGTTCTCCCTTTCTTCATCGTATAGATCTTTTAGGCTTTCTTCTCCTTGCCTTGCCTTTAAGCCTGCTTCTTTTAATGCAATCATTTCCCTATTTATGATGGTCATTACCCTCGGTTTTTCTAGCCTGTAGGTTACAAAGGCGTTCTTTTCTTCTTTTAGCTATGTAAGTGTGGCCTCTTCTCTTCATCATCTTATCAAGTTGGTTTTGAAGTTCTTTTACCAACTCATCGTATTCTTCTGTGTTGCTCATGTTTGAGGGCATCAAAATAGTTGACACTTCCAAGGGGGGGTATCTTTAGCCCTTGGCATGATTCGGCATTAGTTGTTGATGGCCTTTTAGTTCCTATAAGGGGGGCTCCTTCGCTTGGTGTAGGTGCAAGTTCTTGTACTTTTCTCACTAGATAATGCACCCAAGCCATGACATTGCTTTCATTGACCATCCCATTGGTAGTTCCTTGTGTTGGGGTGATTGTCGGGGTGACCATGACTAGTGGGATTGCATGTAGAGGGACCTTTTCCTTACCTTCCACCATTGGTCTTTCTCATGCCTCTTCTGCAACATTGCACTTGTGCTTGGCATGTCCTCCCATGTGGGGCTCATCATAGCTAACTCCTAAGATAAGGAGGATTGCTCCATTGATCTTCTAATAGCCAACACTATCTACTCTTGTCTCAATCTTTCTTCATCTTCCTCTTGTTTATTGCTGTGCTCCCCTTGAAGTCTCATAGATTCCTCTTCCATCCTCTATGGTTCTTTGTTTTCTTCTGTGGTGGACTGAGTTCTCCTTATAGGGATTTTCAATGTGATCTTTCTTCTTCCTTCTTGGCTTGATGCCTCTGAGCCCTAATGCTTGCTAACAGTCCTTTCACTTGAGGCTTCTTGCTGTGCTATTACTAAGTAGTGTAGTCGGCTTCTTTCTCCTTATTAGCAACTTGTTCTACTTTCTTCTATTTTGCTGATGCTAATCTCTGTTGGATTCTTCCTCCCCCTGCTCTTCTACTGAGAATGAAACAGGAGGGCTCATTGGAGTGGGGGAGCGATGCTCCTCTTGGATCAGTGATGGTTCTTAGGGGTTTTTGCTATTATTGCTTCTCTTTCCACCTCCTCTATGACTTCCTAGATTATAGCTATTATTGCCTCTCTAAACCGTATGGTTGATGCCTTGGACAATGGTTTTTTCCTTTTTGACTCCGTTATTGTAGCCAGAGACTCTCTCCCTGCTGCCCTTCACATTGCTACTAGCTTGAGAATAATATGGTAAGGTCTTCCTATGGATTATCAAGAAGGTGGATAACAAGTGAGTAATCACTTCATTGATGAAGTGTGTGCCTTGGTCATTGAACAACTCTATGGGACAACCAAACCATGAGATTACTTGCTCTCAAAGGAACTATTCCATAGTCATAGCATCATTTTTGCGAGTTGCTCGAGCTTGTGCCCACTTGATGAGATAGTTTGTGGCAACAATGATATACTTGGCTTGTGAATACTATGCCATAGAGCTGATTAGACTAATGAAGTCAATCCCCATTTCTCATATGGTTGGTGTGTGTTCATTGGGGTCAACTCCATTTTGTCCTTACGAATAGGAACTTTGGTCCATTGGCACTCATCACAGTGCTTCACAAACTTAGCTGCAACGTAAAATAGCATTGACCACCACAATTGAGACTAGAGCACCTTGTGTGTTGTGATGTCCCCACTGAAATATCCTCCAGCAATCCTGCCATGTGCTTCCATGAGCATGTCGTGCATTTCATGTTCGTAGATACATCTCCTTAAGAGTCCATCTTATCCTAATACAATTGACCAATGATCAACTGACAGGGTTGGATCTTCAAGATCAATCTTTTTAACCTAACTTTTTCTATGGATCATTCAGGCAATCCATTCTTTCTAGGATGTGGACTATATCATCCGGCCAATATGGTGTGAGGTCTACTCTAAACAAGTCTCGTTCACTAGATATTCTAAAAAGATGTGCATCTAGTAGATTATCAATGATGCTCTATCTAGTTGCTTCACCTGTGGGTATGTGGGACATATGATCTACCATATATGTTGTTCGCCTTTGCCTACTACCATAGAGAAGTCAAATTCCAAAAGCAGAAGTAATCATCAACCAATGTGTGTCATGTTGCACAAGGTTTGTTTACAAGATAAAGTAATGCTTGATGATCTACAAAGAAGGTAAAGGGTGTCGTGCTAGAAGGTAGTGTCTAAACTTCTTTAGGCAAACACCATGGTTAAGCTCACTAGGTAATCAAGGTTAAGCTCACCAAGTTGGCACAACACTATCCCCATGGCATATTATGATGCATCAATGTGCACATGGAAGGTAATGGATCAATTTGGGGCTCTTAAGATAGGGGCTAAAGTTAGAGCATGTTTAAGCCTTTCATAGGCTTGCTAACATTCTTCAATCTACTCAAATACTATCAATAGCTTGTACAAGGGTCTAGCAATCAATGCATAGTTCAGCACAAGCCATCAGTAGTAGTACCTTGTATGGTCTAAGTCCCTTGAGGTTGGTCAGAGGGTGACGGTCTACAATTACCTTGACTTTCGAGAGTCTATGGCTATCCTATTCCTCAACACAACATGCCTTAAAATACACTCGTGCTTTACCCAAAAATGGCACTTTAAGGGGTTCACTAAGAGACAGATTGCCTACATTGTTCAAAGACTATTTGTAGCTTTTCCAAGTGCTCTTCCTAGTTGGTGTGGACACACAAGTCATCGGTGAATACTTCCAACAATTTTTTGAGCATATCCTTGAAGATAGCACACATGAGGCACTGGAAGGTAGCAAGGACATTGGTCAACCCAAATGGCATGATTATGTAGGCAAACACCCCCCCATTTGATGGTGAATGCCATCTTGTGCTTGTCGTCCAAATGGACTTGCACTTGGTTATAGCCTAAGAAGCCATCCAAAAAACTGTAGGCTTCCTTTCGTGCCACTCTCTCTAGCATGTGCTCAATGTATGGTAATGGGTAGGTGTTTCTCTTTGTAGTAGCTGCATTGACATTTTTATAACTCACGCACACTCAAATATTTCCATTCTTTTTCATGACTATCTCTATGGGTGATACCCAGTCTATGTGCTCTATCTCGTAAATGAATCATGTATCCAATAGCTTAATAATATCTTCATTCACTGCATGTGTATGCTTCGGATTCATTACATATGGTCATTGCTTAACTGGTAATGCATCAAGGGTCATAGGAATGTTATGAGTCACGATACTCAGATCTATTCCTTTTAGCTCGTGTAAGGACCATGCAAACACATCGGAGAATTCCCTTAAGAGATTAATGAGATCATTCTCCTCCTCCTTAGTTAGGTTGTCCATGATGTACATGGATCAAGGCTTGTCCCCTTCCCTTGCCAAGTTGACTTTATTGACCTTGGATGGTCCTTCGATGGGTTCACTTGCATGCCCTTTCTGCTTGGCTCCTACTAGCACCACTATTCGATCGCCCTTCTTGAACTTTGTGAACAACTTGGGTAGGTCCTGGGATTTCTTCTATCATTCAGCTTTTGAAAACTTTGATTGTTTCCTTCTCTCCTTCTTTAGTCTATTGCGCATTAGGTGGACTAGGAGATCTCCCTTGGTGAGTTGGTCCCTAGCTGTGGTAGAGGCATTTCGAGGTCACTATCAAAGCTCATCTCTGACTTGAAGTTATACTCACATCCTCAATGGAAGAGGCTATCTCCCTTTGTGGTTGCAGCTTTGAGGCTGACTCCACTCCAAATAATGATGTGGTGCTAGGCTAAACTAATCCCGCTTACTCATAATCTACTATCTCTAGGCCTTCTTGCCAAGTTTGATCACAATCTACATTGACAACTCCTTTGTTCACTCTAAATGTGTTGACCTCTTGGGGTAGAATCTGCTTTGATTTGCTCAATCACTCTTCCATCCGTGTCATACTCTATGGTCTCTACTTCCTCTTTGCTTCTCTCACTTATGGAACCACAGTCTTTGTACACCCCATCGAAATCCTCATACTCAAACTATGCATTATTTTTAGGGTTCCTGTTCTCTCAAGCTTTTTCTCACTTGTCATGAGAGTCTAGTTGTATGACAAGTTTAGGTCATGCACCTTAGTCCATCACCATTCCTTACTCTCCATGAGATCCTTGACAGGCTTTAGGTTTGCAACAACTGCGTTGTCAGCTAGCTCACTTGACAGGTACTCAAAGATCGTATGGAGTTCCAATTTGTTAGTTGGGACAGGATAAGTGATTGATTTTGGTCAGCTAATGGAACTCCTAGTCCATCATGTATAGGGGCACTATGGGTAGGTCTGAGGTTGTGGCTTTGTTGGGTTTACTAGCTATCCTCAGGAAAAGGAATGTACTTTGTTATAGGTCCATAATCACTTCTAGCCTTTGAGTCACCCTTTAGCATGGCAGAGATGGCATTTAGGTCCACTAGTGAGGTTTTCCAAGTGTCCATCTCTACTCAGACTACTTTTGATCTAATATTAGGCCATTACCCCAATCCTCTATCACTCAGGCATTCCTCATCCAAGGTCTATCTAGCAAGATATCATAATCCACTCCTTTCATGACTATGAAGTGGACATCTAGTTGTAGGCTCTAACAGGTCTTGGAATGATTTAAAAAGATCAAAATTGGTGTTCTAGACAACTCATATGAGTCCCAAATTAGGATGTCCGAGTGGTCTCCTAAGGAAAATAACCATCTAATTCGTCAGGCTGCTCAGACTTGAACGAGGGATGTCCATTCAAGCATCCGAGTCGACCGTCCGAGGCTTGAGAGTCAGCCATCCAAAACCCGAAAATGGTTCGAGTCCGAGTGGAATCTTGTTCAAGTTGGATTTCTGAGTGAACTAAAGTGGCTCAAACGTCTAAGCCTGATGAAAATTCCACCACATTGGAGGCTTGTGGCCGTCGTTTGAGCGGCACAGGAAAAAATGTCGAATGGTGAGAAATGGATGAAGTCAATCAAATGCACTACATATTAATGCACCCAAAGTGCTAACCCCATTCAATGAATGTCAAGGGAGACTCGGAACAACATACATGGAGCACATGAATGTGATGATACCAAGGATCATTGTTGTTGCTGCCCCTTGACTTGTAGCTCTCTATCTCTCTCAATAGCTCTCTCTCCAGTCTCTCAGTGTGCAAATGAGCTCTCTCAATCTCTCAGTCTCTCTCAATAGCTCTCTCTCTTAGTCTCTTAGTGTGCAAATGAGCTCTCTCTTCTCCTTTTTCCACCTTTGCTCCTCTCTTTTTCTTCTCTATCCCTATTTCTTCCCAGCCATTAAATTTTTTTCTTTCTTTCTTTGTTCCCCTATTTCATAGTTATATAGAGACTTATCTTTTCCTTCTTTTTCCTTGTTTCCCAAACCTTAATGTCTCAAATCTGATAAAAATACACTTCTCCTACTCTAACCAATGCACAGAAAGCTTTCCAAACCTAAACTAATCCAGAATAGAGATCGAATGGCCTCCAACTTTCTCATTTTCTACCTAAAACCAATTATCATTTTTTGGAGACAAACTCCTACTTTGTCACTCAATTTGGAGCACACCAACACTCAAGCTTAAATCCGTTATCTTGGCAACACAACCAAAATGTTGTCGCTCTTGCAAACACACAAGCAAGACCTACAAACCGCTTATTGCTTCAAGTGTTTCAAGCCAAGAGCTATGTCTACCTCTCTCACATAGTCATGCACACTCTTCCACACACAAATGTAGTGAGCTTATCTTTGAATCTGATTGAATTGTCTCCTCCCAAAATCCACTGGTAGCTCCACGATCCAAGATGTGCTCTCAAACAAGCTTCATCTCCAAGCTCCAAGCTTCAACCTCCATAGCCATGCGCACAAGAAAGGAGAAGAGAAGTAGATGATGAAGAAAGGAGAAGAAGAGCTTCTCCATGATCCCTCACTCTCTCACACACACACTCTCCCTCTCCCACTCCCTCCTTCCCTCCCTCTCTCATGCACAAAAAGGAAGCAAAAGCAAGAAGTGAGAAGAGAACAAGTTTGGTCATACACTAAGAATGAAATTCTCCATTCACTTTTTGACTTTTATACATGCCCTACCTCCTCCTTGGGCAGCCATTCCCTTTTTGGTCTGCGGCCTTTGTCCATTCTCTGTTCTTTTTCCTCCTCCTTCATATTAGCATCCGCACCTCTCATTATTTATAACTTGCACGGGAGAGAGCTTGTTGTGGCACTCTTTTACAAAATGAATTACAATGCGCCTAGCGCTCTTCTTACTAAGGTGCCCTTATTGTGCACTTTTTCCTATGCTTCGTATCTTCAAAAAAAATTTATTGCGCCTTTGTCCTCCATCTTCCTCTTGCCTTGGAATTGTCTTTCACTTTTGATTTTCTAAATTTTTCTGTCTTGGTCTTCTGAGGGTTAATAAGCCATGTGTGATACTATGCTTAAGGATGGCTTGAAACTCCATGATGTTGAGAGTGCTTTACTTACAAAGAAGATAAATAGAAAGAATGTGGATGTAGCCCATACTTCTCACGCATTGACTATTAAGGGCAACATGATGGTAAGAGTGGTAATGAGCATCATGGTAGAGACCCATAAAGGTCTTAGTCTCGCAATAAGTCCCATGGTCGTAAGGCCTCTCTAATATGTCAATACTATGGGAAGTAGGGTCATATTTGGCCGCAATGTCATAAGATGTCCGATGATAAGTGCAAAGAGAAAGGCAAGGGTAAAGTGCAAAAAGAGTCTAATGATCATAGCATTGTCCCTAATAAGCCCGATATAAATATTAAAGAGATAAACGTAATGCAGCCCAAGTCAGATAACGAGTACATCTTGGCAACTTCCTCTCTTAATGCTTCTCAATTGACTAATGCTTCGTCTACATATTCTCAGTATTTGTTGCTTGATTCAAGGGCTTCTTTTCATGTTATCTCACTTAGGGATTGGTTTTAGTTCTATCACAACATGATTGGTTCTATGGGACTAGAAAATGACTTGGCATTAGATATTATTAGCATTAGGGATATACAATTGCAGTTTCCTTTAGGCGGCTCTTTTACTCTACATAATATACATCATGTACTGGCTTTGACCAAAGGCCTTCTATCTATTAGACAGTTAGATGATGCAAGCTATTAAGTATCTTTGATGATATTTACATGTGGAAATCTTGTTTTTGCTCGAGGTGCTAAGGCTAGCAACCTCTATCCTTTCTTTATGTCTAGATCTCTTGACCATGTTTTAGCTATGGTTGACATACCACATGTATCTTTATGGTATCCTACCTTGTGCATATCCTAAAAGGAAATGAAAATGCTAACTCATTTGTAGTATCTTCTCCCTCTTGATTACAAATGTTTTGATTCTTGTGACCATTGTCTTTATGATAAGCAAACACATAGTTCTGATACAAAGTCTGGTATTACGTGTACGGGTGAGTCTTTAGCTCTTGTGCATTCTAATGTATGTGGTCCTATACCCTATCAATCATTGGGTGGCAAAAAGTACTTTGTTAGGTTCATTGTTGATTACTCACACAAGGTATGGGCATATCCTACTAAGCAAAAATTAGATCTCTTATCTACCTTTCAGTGTTGACTTGCTCTTGTTGAGAATCAATTTTAGTATAGGATGAAATGCCTAAGGTGTAATAATGGGGATGAGTATATTCCTAAAGTATTTGAGTAGTTTTGTGATGAGAGGGATATTAAGCATCAATTGAACACCCCATATAGCCCACCCCCATAATAGTGTTACTAAGAGTAGAAACAAGACCATTCAAGAAAGAGTTCACAATATGCTTAGTCAGAGAGGCTTACCGCAACATTTTTGGGTTGAGGTAGTTACTACTACTATGCATTTGATAAATAGATCCCCATGCACTGCTATTAATTGTCAGGTTGCAGAGGAGGTATGGTCTGGAAAACCTCCCTCATGTGCACATCTTAGAGTCTTGGATGTGAGGCTTTCTGCCATGTTCCAAAGGACAAACGCAATAAGCAAAATCCTAAGTTAGTGAAATGGATCTTTCTTGGTTATGGGAATGCAAGTGAGATTAGCTATTGCTTATGGGATCAACAAGCTCAAAAGGTCATCTACATCCATGATGTTATCTTCCAGAGGAGAAGATGCGTAAGCACCTTGAGTAGGTAGTTGAGATACGCATGGTGGTTGTTTAGAAGGAGCCTTTTATTACCATATAGCCAGCTAGATAGCCTATAACAGCTAATGTTCTAGTGGCCCACAATTATATTATTGGACAGGATATATAGCTCTCAAAGCCTATTTTGAGACAAGTCTACTAGAGATAGACGTAAACCTAATCAGTTTGCTCCCTCCATGGACTATGTTATGGTGACAATTTCTATAAGCCCCTTACTAATGATGAGGAGGCCATGTGTAGAGGTGATAATCACTCTTGAGATGGAAAAAGGCAGGGAACACTTAGCATGTAAGTTGAGAAAGAGCCTTTATGGCCTTAAGTAGACACTTAGGGAATGATAGCAAAGTGTTATGATTTCATGCATTCGCAAGGATATACTCACAGTGATATGGATTTGTGGCTTCACACAAATAAGACTCATGATGGTGGCCTTATTATCTTGGTACTTTATATCTATGATATGTTGATTGTTAGGAGAGCTTGTGATAAGTTGGATGCTTTTGAAGAATCATCTTAAGAATGGCTTTGAGATGAAGGACATGGGACATGCCTCACATATTCGTGGTATGCATATCACCCGTGATTGCTCTAAGCGGCTCCTTTACATGTCATAATAGGCGTACATACAAAAGGTGCTTGAGCGATTCCATATGCAAGATGTTAAGCCTAGTGGTTGCCTTTACCTTTCCATGTGAAGGTCAGTCAAAATGATTATACCCAATCATATGAGTAGAAGTCCAAGTTTCCTTATGCACCCACAACAGGTAGTTTGATTTATGCCACGATAGCCACTCACCTTGATATAGCATTTGTAATGGGAGTTGTGGCACACTATATGGCTACATCTGGCCGACAACATTGGGATACTATTGTGAAGGGTATCATGAGGTTCTTTTAAGGCACTATGGACATGTGCATTTGCTATGATGGCTAGGATGCTACAATCATGGGTTACATTAACTCTAACTATATAGGCTATGCATATAATATGAAGTCCACCTCTGGATATGTGTTCACTTTTGGAGGTGCTGTTTCTTGGATGTCTAGGGTGTAGAAATGCATGGCCTTATCTACTATTGTGGTAGGGTATATTGCAGCCATTGAGGCTCACAAGGACGCCCTATGGTTAGGCCATTTACTAGCAGACCTTGGTATTAGTGTTACTCCTACACTACATTCGAATTCTATGAGTGTTATTCGGTTGGCGATCTTCCATGTGAAGACAAAGCACGTTGAGATGTGCTATCACATCATCACAAGGAGGTGGTACAAGGTAAGCCTCTTGAGCTTGTCAAGATCATGATTGACAAGAATCTTGAAAATCTTCTCTCTAAAGGTCTCTCAGCAAAAAGTTTTTCCTTCCTTAGGAATGTGATGGACCTAGGATGAGATGGCATCTATTCATTGTCCTATTGTACTTTATGTACATTTGTACCTTGTTACTTTTTTCTTGTTCTCTCCTCACTAGAGGCATATTTGTCTTTAAATGGGAGGTTGTTGGGAGTAAAGGCACCTGTGCCTATGTCGCCTTATATTTGCACACCTAAACACTGCAACTGGTGCACATCTATCACTATCCCTTTATTATTTATTCATTTAGTGACTTTTGAATAAGGAAAGACTAGTCACATATTGTGATTGTTGGAGTTCCCACATCTTGTGTCTCTCTCTCTTGCTCTCTTACTCCATCCTCCATAGCTTGCATCTCTCTTGCTTTCATTTGCTCATGCTTCCACTCGAGCTTCACCCTTCAATAAGATCTAAAAGATAAGAAATTTTATATCATTCAATTATTCAACTCATATTAAGCTTATATGCAATACAAAAGAAATTTGTATTATAGCTTTAAACGTTTAAAAAGATGCATTTGTTATGCATAAATTGACACTTGAGTGGGGTAGGATGCATTTCATGATTCAAAACAGATATGAAGACATGGTTGGACATCTAGGATTCAAGTGCTCTTTGCATCCTCTCACTATAAGAATGTAGACACAAGTTTCACCTAAATGAGCTGGAAGCCAACTTCATGAGTTTGATCTTGATTAACACAAAGGCAGATTGGCCCTCTTCACATAGGGTACAATGATTGGAGGTCACTGAGTGCTATATCACTGAAAAAGGGAAAACCTTGGCTAAGGCCTCTAAGAAGGGCGACTTCTTTCCCTACAACATAAGTGTCACCTTGAAAACACATGAATATTGGAAACAAAAATATCCAAGAATCAAATTCAGGACATGAAGAAGAAGGATAAGAGCTCTATGGTTAGGCACTCCTTCCATAAGGTCAATCTGATTCTCTATAAAACAACAACGAACAAGTTTCCCACAAGGGAAAAATCTTTAAGTTTAGTAATGTATGACCATAGTGTGGTCTATGTGACTACTAGATCAAAACAATCCACCATCTCTTTTGGGATTGTAAGGAAGCTCTTGAAGGATTTAAGCAAGCATGTAGAGAAGGTCTTTTGGGATTTAAGGAAGCTCTTTTGGGATTGTAAGGAAGCTCTTGAAGGATTTAAGCAAGCATGTAGAGAAGGTCTTTTGGGATTTAAGGAAGCTCTTTTGGGATTGTAAGGAAGCTCTTGAAGGATTTAAGCAAGCATGTAGAGAAGGTGGGGTTACAGGCCAAGATTGACTCAGGAGGAGCTATCTTTGGTGACTTGGGGCAAATGCAAGAGGCAAATGCACCTCTTTGGAACATAATCAAGGTAATTGCAATTAGGAAGATATGGTCTCATAGGAACAATAAGATTTTTGGTAACATGCCTAAGTTTGTCCCTATCAACCTCAAACGCCTTTTCATTCAGGGGGAGTTGCTCCTTGGAGAGCACGGTATAATGAAAGTTGTAGGCCATATTTGTGGGGAAGTCCTTGCCACTCTAACTTTAGATCCTTTCTCAAAGCTCTGAGGTCCAACAAGCCTTTATCTTAGCGTGTAGTGTCTCCCCTTTTTCGAAAGATGAAATTATTTTCATTCAATCAATACATATTGCATTATTTAAAAAAGGTTTTCAGCATTTAGTAAAGGAATATTTTTCAAAGTATTGGTTACATTGGATCTAGGGGGTCAACTAGCCTCTAAGAGTTATATGAAACTTTATCTAGATCCAAGAGGTCAAAGCAATTGGGGTCACATTAGTTAAGAACCTAAACTTAATATCTAGAGAATATGAGTGGATTTCCACAAATCACGAAGGGTATAATGGATGAAGTGTAATTGGATATCATATGAAAATAAGACTCTTGCTAATAGACTAGAGGGGCTAGGTACCACTATTGGTGGTATGGAGAAGGAAGCTTGAGAAAGCCTCAAAGGCTTTCATGGATTAGTTGACGCCAACCCACACTTTGGATTTACATGGTCCAATAATCAAAAACCCCCTACCTTAGGAAAGCTAGGCTAGGCAAGTGCCATACCTCTTCTAGATTAATGAATGCATGTCATCAAAAGATACTAGACATAATGGCCTTCTTTGACATAAACGATTCTCACAATCCCCTCCCAGGATGCATCCTCAACACCTAGGCAAGTTGGTTCCTTGTGGACCCGAATCTCTTTAAATTGAAACATGTTGGGCTATGTATGAAATAGACTTGACAATCACTCTTCCCAACCAAAGAAAGCCTATCTAGAGCTTGGGTGGCAGCCATCAAGGACTCCCAACACTTTCTAAGCCATGCTAAGCATACTCTAACCAAGGTTAAACAATAATGTAGAGCCGAGACCTATTTAGAAATAATCACTCTAGGAAAAAGGGTTGAAGAAGGGGAGATCACACTACAATCCTAGCTCCTTAATGCCAAGGCCAAGCTTAGGAAGGAGGAGTTAATAGAAAAAGCAAGTTAAGAATAGAATCCCTCTCCTTCAAAAGAAAGATGGCACATTAACAACCAATTAGAAAGAAAACTGTTGAGTGTTGAAATGACTTGTTTTTTGGATGATTTTTGTTGTTTTTGAGAGCTGAATGGTTGATTTTATGGGATGATTGATTGATTTGGAAGTGGTTTGAGAGTGTTTTGAATTATATTGATTGTGTTTTGGAAGTTCATGATGTTTGTTGGTGGTTCTGTGATGTTCTGATAGGTTCTGATGGGTTCTGTAAACCTTCTGTTTTGCTCTGTTTTGGTCTGTTTTGTTCTGATTGTCTTCTGTAAGGAGGGATGAAGTATTGATTGATGAAGAATGAGATATTGAGAAAGCTTATTGAATGGTTTGTGAGAGTTTGAAATGGTTTGAGAGTGAGTTATGTGGTTTTGATAACCTTCTGTAGGTCTTCTGTAGAGCTTCTGCTTCTATTCTGTCTTTGTTCTGTTCTGTACTGTAGCTGTTCTGGTACTGTTATGTAGACTGTTCTGTATGCTTCTGTAAGTGTTCTGTGGAATGTATGTGTGACTTTGGAAAAGTTTTCTAGCCTTGGAAAGAGGTGAATACAAGTGCAAAAGAGCTGAAAGAAGTGGAAGAAGTAGCTGCTGAAGACTCAAGTGAAGACTAGAGTGAAGTGACAGTAGTGAGCTGTGAAGAGACACTGTAGTGGCTCTGGTGACTCTTCATATCAGACATACCTCTTGGGAGGGATATCCACGACCTAAGAGTGATTATTGAGAGTAATTTTGAGAGATTGTAGTGAGGATATGATGTATTATTGATGGAGTGAGATAGAGAGAGTCAGAGATAGCAAATTCTACTCAAACAGAGTGATTGTATATGAGAGATTGAGAGAGAAGACTATGAAGATATTGAAGATGAATACTATGTGATGTATTTCCATTCAAAGATGGTGTATTATTTTGCTTTCTTTGTTCTATTGATGGATTTTATGAAGATATTGAAGAATATGGTTGATTCTATTAAAATCCGTGGGAGATCTACATGATGTTGCATGAAGATTTGTTGTGCCTGGTGTTCTTTTCTTCATTGTGATCATATGAAACATGATAAACAAGCTTGTTGATGTTACAATATAGATTTTCTTGCAAGAGAATTCCCTTTTCCTTGGTGTTCCTCTTGGGGCTCCATGTTTTTGGTGCGCAGCCGAGGAAACTTGCCAACAACAAGCACCAAAAGAGGCTGAAAATGAAGGAAATGGCATTGTCAAGAATAGAAGAATTCAATGGATGTTTGTAAAGTTCCTTCTTCCACTGAAGAGTTGGAATTTCTCATAATCAAAGCCACTTTCCACAAGAAGTTCATCCCACAATGGCGGAAACACATCACCATTATGATGCATGCTCTATGTGGTGGACAGTTTCATCTTCCTGTTGAAGCAGCAGAAACTTGCATCTTGGTGGCAAACTGTTTGGGAACAAACTGAAGAGCAGAAATAGAGAGAATGACCATCCATGGAAGATTTGGCATTCATTGAGAAGTTTCCAGACAACATCAAGTGGGAGATTGTGAAGAAGCTTCAGGAGTCTTGGTCTGTAGAGGTTCACAAAGACAAGAAGGAAAAGAGTTGGAATTTGTTCGTGGACGCTCAACAGCAAGATACATGGGATGCTTGGTGTACTGATAATCTTCTGTTTGTTCAATTAGCAACCTACTGGAAGTTGGTAGACAGAGTGTTTTTCACAACATACACTGTTGAAACCATCAGAAGCTGGCATTACTATGATGATGGCACCACCACAATGCTCAGACGTATGCATTTTGACACCTTCAGAACCGAATACATTCCTCTGTGCAGTGGCATGAAAGCAGAATTTAGGGACGTTGAAAAGAAAGAAGTAGAAGAAATGTTGGCAAGAGAGTCCTCCAGAGACTGAAGCCTTCTGTTAACCCTCTGTGGAGCACTAACAACATAGTGGAGTCAACCCCCTGATGAATGACGCAAAAAAAAGGCAAGCATTAGAACGAGTCCAGAGGTACGTGAGAAGAGAGAAAGCAAGAATCAGAGCCGAGAGCGAGCTCGCAGCAGAAGTCGCCTTTGACGCCCTTGCGGAACTCTTTACAGAAGTCCCAATGGCACATCAAGCCCTTCCTCCTCCTGCTGGAGGTCCCCTTCCAAGCCAGATTCGTCCTGGAAATATTGATGACAGGCCAGCGAATGTAGTTCCATTGCCAGTTTTTAAGGGAGAGTACAATGAAGACCTCGATCTTCATGTAGCATAATTTATGGTAGCGTGTGTGGCTAACAATGCTAGAACTCCTGAGCATTGGTTAGCAATATTCCCCGCCACTTTCAAGGGCGCGGCGTTTTAGTGGTATGAGAGATAAGCAGCAGGAAATTTTGGCACATGGGACGACCTGAAGTTGGCCTTCCTCACTAAATTCAGGCGTGAAGGTTTTGAAGAGCGGATGCGAGAGGAATTTATGAACCTAAGTTGGTCCTCTGGAGAAAGAGTGGAAGCTTATGTCTCAAGAATGGAATCCATCCTAAAGAGATGGACTAACCATAATCTAGACGATGGCATTCAAAAGGGGGTGTTTCTCAGAGGATTACAACCAGAAGTCCGTAAGTTTGTGGAGCTACAAAGACCAGCCACCCTGCAAGCTGCAACAGAAGGTGCAAGACTGTACGATGAAGTGGAAGCTCGATTAGCAATGAATACAGGAAGAGGAGTCTTACCTCCTCTGATGCCAGGAATGATGTACCCACCAAATGCAGTCCCAGCGACTGTTTCCTACCCCTACCAACAGATGCCCTCGGTATCACAGTACAGTGCACCAAATCCACAATGGCCACAATCCATGCCTCAAATGATGGCTCAACCACAACAACAATGGTCCCAACCAATTTCCTCAATGACAAATCAGCAGCAACAGTGGAATCCTACCAACTGGAGCCAACAGCCAACAGTTCAAACAGGAGCTCTGAATCAGAACCAGAACAGAGACCCCTCTGTACCAGTCCAACCAGTTTATGCAGTGATTACAGAAACTCCTCAAAACCCTCCTGCCAGTACGTCAGGAGGAGAAAGCTTGAAGGATTATTTATCCAACTCAGTTGCAAACATAAAAAAGGAGTTGATGGATGTGATTACAGAACAACTACAGACGCTGAAAGTGAATACCGCTAGCATATCCAACGTTGCAGGAGTAGGAAGAGACGTGATGTGGTCAAACACTTGGTGTGGTAAGTGTCATCAAGCAGGCCATTTCGCCACTGAATGTACACGAAAACCAACTATTCCTGGAGCCTTCTGTTCCTACTGTTTGCGGAAGAACCATACAGAGGACATTTGCTCTCTGAAGGAGATGCATGATAGGAGAAGAAAGGAAGAAGACGCAAGATTCAACTTACTAGAATCCAAAATGACAACACAAGATATTGGACCCAAGCCTAGAGAGTTTGGTCCTAATTTCGGACCCAGAAGATTTCCCTCTCAAAGTTATAGAGGAAAACAGTCTGGCGGTGGTCAGAGATCAGAAGTGGAGTGTTACAGATGCGGAGAAAAGGGACACATTTCACCAAATTGTCCAAATCCTCGAAGGTCAGTGGATTACAAGCCCTTATGCAGTCGATGCAAAGGAGAAGGCCACACTGCAAAAGACTGTCCAAGCCCAGCCCCAGTGAAAAACAGTGCTACTGATAGTCCGTCCAAGGCTCAAGAGCCTACCTCCAATTTGGTGGAATTGGAAGTTGCTGCCATCACGCGTGCAAAGCAGAAGGAACCACCTATCCAGAAAGAAAATAACCCTCCTGCCAGAACAGTGAAGTTCAGTCTTCCACCAGAAGAACAGAACAAAACAGAGCCTAACAGTGTCGTACAGAGCACTACAGCGCCACAAAGAGTTACAGAGACAGTTACAGAGGCAGGACCAGAGGTCCAGGAGACAGAAGAGGAGGAAGTGCCACAATTGGCAGAAGAAGTTCCTGTAATTCCTCTGTTGGAAGAAAGAGGGAAAATGAAAATGGGTGTTGCCCCATTCCCTAATCGGTTAGAGAAGCCAGTGGATCCTATTAAGGAATACGATCTGGTTAGAGATCTAGATACCTTTAGACCAAATCTTACATTCCGTCAATTATTGATGTTGTCTCCCAGTTGCCGGAAAAGGTTCAAAAGTATACTGACAAGAAGACGTGGCTTAAGGATTGCTCCCTCAACAGCGACAAAGTCCAACAAGGCTCCAGAGCCTGTAAAAGAAGTGGATGTGGCTAATGCTTTCCTAGATCCAGGTACTCCAGAGACTGGCGTATGGATAGAAGGCTGTTTCCTTGCAAATGCACTGATTGATGGAGGTTCATCAGTAAACATTATGACGGATGTCACAATGAAGGATCTAGGCTTACAAGGTGTGCAACCCACCCAATGGCTCATCAGACTGGCAAGCCTTTGGGCATTCTCCCATATGTGAAGACTACAGTGGCTGGAAAAGATTATTGGCTGACCTATTTGGTGGTGAAGCCAAACTCTTATGGTACATCCTATCCCCTGTTACTGGGCAGACCATGGCTTTTTGAAGCCCGAGCAAGGACGGATTGGTTTAAAGGAACTTTGACCTTGGGTAGAGAACCCAATAAAGTGGTGCTGAAACTGTATGGTTCTCAAAAAGGACATGGATCCACCTCCTTGGAATTATCTTCTGACTCCCCTAACGAGGCTACAGATGGAACATCAGCAGACGAAGATGCTGTCAAACAGATCCTTCCCAAGAAAATAGTGGCACATTCCTTAACAGTGGATACTGTAAGCCGACTTCCAAAAGATGCAAAGCCATTATCAATGGGTGAATACTTCCTGCCTGAACCAGAAATGACTTCTGAAATCACTTCTGACAGTGAGATAGAAGCATGGATGTACTGCTCTCCCTGTTACATGGCCACAGCAGGAACAGAAGCAGAAGCAGAGACAGAGGCAGAAGAGGAAACAGAGAATCTGTTCTTCTGTTACAGAGCTCCTATAGAGCCAGAAGCAGAAGCAGAAGCAGACGCAGAGACAGAGACAGAGACAGAAGAGGATGGATATGATATGGACGAAGAGAATGATGAAAGTGAGCCAGAAGGGTCTATCCCACCTGAAGAGGATATATTTGAGGAAGAAGTTCCAGAAGCATCAAAAGCCGACGAGCTCATGCTATGGGACATAATGGTGATGGTACCATTTGGTCTGGTAAATGGATCTTCTCATATGCAAAACCTTTATAAGACGTGGATTAAGAAGAACAAGCCGTCTTTCAGCAGTGGCTCCTGCCGTCCTAACCTATCCTTGCCAAAGAAAGATGATGATGATGCACCGTGCCAACAAGCACCAATCCAACTAACCCAACAAGCATCAGAGGGTCCCTGTTATGTGACGTTCCTGGATGTATCATCAGAAGATGAGTCTTCAAGCCAAGAGGTAATTAATTTTGAAAGCAAACCCGAAACAGCTCTAATCCCATTCCAACGTCTTAAAGAGCAACCTAAGTCTCCACCAAAAGAAGAAGTTGGTTCTAGTGGGACATCAAAAGAGGACATCACTCCCTTGAAGGAGTCGGATCTGTATCCAGAAGCAGTCCGTGGGACCTTCATCCGTGAAGTAGAAGGTGAAAGGCAGTTAACCTTTGTGGATGCAGAAGGCACTGAACGCCACTTGAAGGTGGGTAGTAGCCTCCCAGAAGAGGAATTGTCAACCTTGTACAACTTGTTGAAAGAAAATTTGGACGTGTTTGCATGGTCCTACAAAGACCTAAAGGGGATTGATCCCACGATATGTCAACATCATATTGACTTAGAGCCTGATGCCAAGCCAGTACGGCAACGACAGAGGCGAATGAACTTGAATTATTCCACATTGGTGAAAGCGGAGCTGCTGAAGCTTCTGGAAGCCGAGTTCATCTATCCTGTGGCAAATAGTGAATGGGTTTCACCCATCGTGGTTGTACCCAAGAAGAATGGAAAATTGCGAATATGTGTGGATTTCAGAAAGCTTAATTCCAAGACGAAGAAGGATCATTTTCCTATCCCTTTCACAGACCAACTGTTGGACACAGTGGCAGGACATGAGCTTTATTTCCTTCTGGATGGATTCAATGGATACAACCAAGTCCAAATCGCAGAAGAAGACCAGTCCAAAACAACCTTCACCACAGAATGGGGGACCTACGCTTACCGAGTGATGCCATTTGGGCTCTGCAATGCCCCTGCTACTTTCCAACGAGTCATGATGGCTGCATTTCAAAATCATCTGCATGACTTTATTGAGGTATATTTAGATGACTTCTGTGTCTATAGCTTGATCAGTGAACACTGGGGACATTTGGAACAATGCTTTGACCGATGCCGGGAGTATGGGATTTCCCTCAACCCCGATAAATGCATCTTTGGGGTCTCTTCTGGAGTCCTGTTGGGCCACATTGTCTCTGCACAAGGGATATCAACAGACCCTGCAAAGATCGAAAAGATCGCAGCTCTGACAGCACCCACCAACCTCAAACAGTTGAGGGGATTCCTAGGCCATGTGGGTTACTATAGAAGGTTCACAGCCCATTTTGCGACAAAGGCAACTTCCTTGCACAAGCTCCTGAGGAAAGATGCAGAGTTTACTTGGACAGAAGAATGTGACAAAGCCTTCCACACTCTGAAGCAGTGTCTGATAGAGGCACCCATTCTGCAACCTCCTGATTGGACGAAAGAGTTCCATGTACACACTGATGCATCAATTGAAGGTTTAGGTGCTGTCCTCTGCAAGAAGGGCTCCTCGAAGTTGGATCAACCGATCTATTATGCAAGCTGAAAAGTCACTGATAGGGAACGAAACTATACAGTGACCGAGCTGGAGTGCTTGGCAATGGTGTTTGCCCTGGTGAAGTTTCGCCATTACCTCCTATCTACCCACTTTAAATTTTATGTGGATCATGAGGCCCTGTCCTTCTTGATGAACAAAGCAGATGTGAAGGGACGAATAATGAGATGGCTCCTTTTATTCCAGGAGTTCGACTTTGAGGTGATTACTAAGCTTGGTCGTTCCCATGTTCTGGCTGATCATCTGTCGCGTATCCCACAAACTGCAGACGAGGAGCAAGATGATCCAGACCTCCCTGATGCTTCCCTATTCTTGGTAGAAACTGTAACTCCCTGGTATGTAGACATTGCCAATCTGCTGGCAACCCAACAGTACCCTCCTGGTATTTCTAGTCGGGAAAGGAAGAAGCTCATGCTAGAATCAGCCCCATACACCCTGCTAGGCGGTGCACTGTACAAGAAAGGCAAAGATGAAGTACTCAAAAGATGTGTTGCAAGAGATGAGATTGGGATTGTTCTGAAGGCTTGCCACGACGAGCCATGTGGAGGTCACTTTGCAGGAGAAGCTATAGCCAGGAAGGCTCTGCTAGCAGGTTATTGGTAGCCTACCATTCATAAGGATGCCTATGATTACTGTAAAAGATGTGATGCTTGTCAAAGAATGGGGAAACCCACGAAGACAAGTGCCATGCCATTGCAACCTATCCTTCCGTTGAAGCCGTTTGAGAAGTGGGGCATTGACTTCGTAGGTCCGATCGACCCTCCCACCAGAAGGAAACAGAACAGATACATCCTCGTATGTACGGATTATGTCATAAAGTGGTGTGAAGCTAAAGCCCTAAAGCGGGACGATGGTAACAGCATGGCCCTGTTCATGTACGAGAATATCATCACCCGTTTTGGCAGTCCCTTAGAGCTGGTAAGTGACAGAGGCACTCATTTTCTTAACAAAGTCATGGAAGAGTTGACAGAGTTGTATAAGATCCGCCATCGCAAGTCCACTCCCTATTACCCCAGAGCCAACGGCCAAGTCGAAGTCACCAATCGTATCCTCTGCTCGATTTTGACAAGAACAATTGTTGCACATCGTCATGATTGGGACGATCGACTTACAGAGGCCCTCTGGGCGTACAGAACCTCCCATAAAGAAGCAACAGGACATACACCCTTTCAGCTGGTATATGGTACAGAAGCTGTTTTTCCTGTTGAATTGGAATTGCCCTCTTTGAGAGTGGCTATCAAGGAGCGTTTGGGGGACGATGATTCACTGCAACGCCGTCTCCTGCACTTGGAATGTTTGGACGAAATTCGCAGGATGACTCTCCAGTGTATGGAAGCCACGCAAGCTCGACGCAAGGCTTACCATGATAGCTTCATCAAGCACAAGGCGTTCAAAGAAGGTGATTTGGTCCTAGCCTATGATTCACGATTTGGCAAGTTTCCTGGCAAGCTCCAGCAGCGGTGGATGGGCCCCTATAAGATACTTGCAGTCAACCCTAATGGCTCTGTTCAAGTGCAGACCGTTGATGCCTCTGATGATCCCTTTCTGATCAATGGATATCGCCTGAAGAAGTACTTCCCTCCTTGGGGATCTTGACAATTACGGTTACTTGATCTTTTCCCTCGTTGGCGCGGCACTGTACTTGTTATGATGCTACTTCTGATAGCCGTTCTTCAATCACTCCTGATGAAGTAGACGCAACCCTCTGTCCCCTCAAAACCCCCTTCCAGCCTTGATTTCTTATCCTCTATTTTCCACCAGCGGCAGTGGCGAGGTGGGTTCTGACAAATGGTAGTTCTGCCATTCCCTTGCTCAATATTGAAAAAAAAAAAACAAAACAAAACATATCGGTCATGGGAGAAAAGGACTTAGGTCCCTGTCATGCCGACCTATTCTTCGAGAAAAGGTGGAAACACCCTCGGGAATAGGGGAAAATAAGAAAAAGAAAAAAAAAACAAAGAAGAAGAAAAAAAAAACAAACAAGAAAAACAAATCTGTTATGAGAGAAAAAGGCAGCAATTCCCTGTCATAGCAGGCCTCGTTCCAAGAAAAGGTGATTAACACCCTTGGGCGAGAAGCTGGCTGTGGAAAAGGTGGTAACACCCAGCAGTCCAGACCGGGATTCATTAATTAATATTTCCAAGATCCAATTCCGAAGCTGCCTCCCTTGGTACGCTGCGTCCTGGGTCTCTCTGCAAAGTGTCTAATTGTCCTCTAGCAGACGACGTGTTCCTGTCCAATACAATATTCGATTTGATGGCTACCTCCCTGGGTACACCTCTTCAACAACTGATGACGCGATCTTCATCGACAACCAATCGAGTGACGTGAGCTTTCATCCTAACCGGATGGGGAAGTGAGTATGGTTGCCCTCTGTATCTATCAACAACGAGTGAGACAGAGGGTGGGGCGAAAGACCAGTCTTTTCCCTTCAAATCGAATGAGAGGTGAGAAGTGTGAATGAAGTGTTGCATGCACGGGATGGGCCTCTCAAAGCACGAAGCACAATTTGTTTCTGTGCACTACACCATAAGGCTCCCTGGCCTTCCTTCTCGCACCGTATGCCGGCACAGGGCGGGATGCACAGTTGCACCATCAAATGCGCACAAGGCATACAACCTTTGCATAAGCGACCGTGAGGATTACATCAATGGGTTTTAGGAAAAGGCTGCCCTTCTGTATCTATCAACAGAGAGTGAGACAGAGGGTGGGTTGAGTGTGACTGGAGTTTCTTCAATCAATTACCGAGAGGTGAGATTGAGGGACGTTACGACACTTGGAGTCAGGTATGTTCCACTTTCCCTATGCACCCACGGGATGGGTCTTTGCTGTCCTCACAAGACACATCACCCTGTTCTGTACACTGCACTGTAAGGCTCCCTTGCCTTCCTCCTTGCACTTATGCCAGACGGGTTAGACGCACTAATGCACCATCAACTGTGCACCCTGGCATACTCCCTTTGCACTATTTTCCCCTTGTTGATTCCTCAACCGGGTATGAGCTATGGGTCTTAATCATTCTTCCTCGAGTGATTTTAGTCATGGGGCGAGTGACTGTTCTTTCATTCCAATTGAGTGATTGTGAGTTGAGTGTAGTATCCCTCATCATCGACGAATTTCCTGCGATTCCTTCCATCAGCTACCTCCCTGGGTACTGTCGCGTGGTCCCTGCCATGACGAACGTGCACTGTAAAGATGCCTTGGTCCCTTCAGCGCGGACAACCACACTAGACGTGCCATCGATACTCAACCTTGATTCTTGACGAAACGGGCCAAGTTTTTCTAACCCTACACTTTGGTTTCTTCGTGCCGGTCATGTTTTAAGTGTGGGGAAGTTAGTGGATGGTCTGTGGCATGGTCCTAGGTCCCTGTTGCTCGGTTAACCCTATCCGTTAAGGTCTTAAGTGTGGGGACGCGTCCCTGCGCGTCTACCGTGCATACCTTTCTGCATATGCCTCAACCTGTTCATGCATGAATGCCATGTCTTGCTTTTACCCTCCTGGGATCCCTTCCCACCCACCCGGTTATGTTCCACCCACCCTTGGGGCTGTTCCCTTCCAGTTTTTCTTCATTCCTTGATTTTGAGGTCCTGCCATGTAAATGCACCCTACGTTCACCAAAATCCAAATCCAACCTTATAGCCCTGTTCCTCCCATTGAACTGACCATTTTTTCTTTTTACCTACCTTTGTTCCGATGCACGGTTTTTGAGTTATTAATTTTTGAACCATTTTGCGCAAATTAGCCGGTTTCCCATGTGAACGCACTTTTCTTGCTTTGGAACCGTGATCTGTCATCCTAGCCCTGCCAATCACTTTTCCCCTGACATTTTTCCTTTTTATTCCGCATCATTCCGATACACGGTTTGTCCATTATTAATTTTCCGGGTTTTTACGACTTTTTCATGTGTATTTTTGACATTTTTCCATGTGAACCTGCCCTATTTGTATCGGAATTCCAATTTGATTTGACATCCGTGTCCCCTGTGCCTTCCCCTACCTTTTTCATTTTTCCTCCACCCTTTTTCGACTTCTGGATTTTTACTTATTAAATTTTAAATGAGTTTTCGGGAGTATTTTTGGCGTTTTTCGCATGTGAACCCCTCCTACTTCCACCAGAACTGTGGTTTAACATGATAACCCTGTGCCACCCCTTCTTGCAGACATTTTTCCTTCTTACTGCATGTCATTCCGGTGAATGGGTTGTCCGATATTAATTGTCGATCCCATTTTCGGATCTATTTTGTGGGTTTTTCCCACGTGAACGCGTCTTATCTCGGTCGGACCTATGTTTTGATATGATAGGATTGTCAGACACATCTTTTTGCATAGTTTTCCTTTTTTTTGCACCTCATTCCGATGCACGGATTTTTTGCTATTAATTTTTAATTGCATTTTTTGGTTCGTTTTTTGTGTTTTTTGCACGTGACCGCCCTTTACCCCTCCCGGAGCCTCTGCCATCTATTTTTCTTATTTTCCCCATGTCGTCCTGCCCACTTTTTGTTTTTACACTATGTCGTTTTGACGTCCCGATTGGGAGTTATTAATTTTTCTTTATTTTTACGTTTTTTCTCGCGCCCGTTTTGCGCGTGACCGCGCCCTTTTTCGATTTTACGAGTCTCCACGCGCCCCGGTCGTGTCCGCATAACCCGTACCGTCTTCCCAGCGTCATTTCAATCACGTCACGGCAAATTTTTTTACCCCGCCCCGCGCACGTGCGCGGGACGGGGATACGCGCCCTTGTCCCTATCCACCCCTTACCCTCTTGCCCCCTACCCTTTCCCCCACCTGCCCAACCCATGGCCCCCCCATGGGCCCCCCACCCCTTTCCCCTAACTGCCCACCCCTTCCCCCCAACCGCCCATCTCTCTCTCTCTCTCTCTCTCTCTCTCTCTCTCCTCCTGCGCCCCCGCCCTTCTTCTTCCCTTCTCCCTGCGCCTCCCCCGCCGCCCTTCTTCTCCCCTTCTCCTGCCAGCGCCCCCCCCGCCCTTCTTCTCCCCTTTTCCCTGCGCTGCGCCCCCGCCCTTCTTCTTCCCTTCTCCTTGCGCCTCCCCCGCCGCCCTTCTTCTCCCCTTCTCCCGCCAGCGCCCCCCCGCCCTTCTTCTCCCTCCTTCTCCCGCGCTGCCGCTGTCCCTCCTCTTCCCCTCCCTCCTCCATCCCCTGCCCTTGTGCCGCCCGCTTGAGGACTCGCCGTCGCCACCACGTCGCCGTGGACAGCCGACGTCGTCGCCGCTCGGATCCGCCGCCGCCCTGGTGTCGCCCGCGCCGCCGCCCAACACAACCTCCTCCTCCCTTAACCGCCGCCCCCACCTCCCCCACAACCACCTCCTCTAACCACCTCCTCCACTAACTCTCCTCAGGTTAGTCACTAACCTAATTCCAGTTAACTCACCTAATTAGTGTTAATTAACCCTAGTTAGTAAACTAACCTAACTAGGTTCAACTAACCCTAACCCTAACTAGGTTTACTAACCCTCCCCTAGTTAGTTGCCTAACCTAACCATAGTCAACTTAATTACCTAACCCCAACCTAACCTAGTTGACTAACCCCTACCTAGTTAACTTAACCCCAAACTAACCTAGTTAACCTAACCCCAACCTACCTAGTTAACCTAACCCCAACCTAACCTAGTTGACTAACCCCTACCTAGTTAACCTAACCCCAACCTACCTAGTTAACCTAACCCCAACCTAACCTAGTTGACTAACCCCTACCTAGTTAACTTAACCCCAACCTACCTAGTTAACTTAACCTAGTTGACTAACCCCTACCTAGTTAACTTAACCCCAACCTAACCTAGTTAACCTAACCCCAACCTACCTAGTTAACCTAACCCCAACCTACCTAGTTAACCTAACCCCAACCTACCTAGTTAACTTAACCTAGTTGACTAAACTAGCCTAGTTGACTAACCTAGCCTAGTTGGCTAACCTAAGCAACCTTGACTAACCTGACTTGACTTGGGCAGACTAACATGACTTTCCCCCACTAACCAGACTTAACTAACTTATGCCTAACTGACTTATCTGATTAATGTGATTTAGGTGATTTAATTCATCACTACATTAATTTTTCCCTTAAAAAATTTCAAAAAAATTTTAAAAATTCATTTTGCCTTTTGCCAATTTTTGGGAATTTGTCCGCTAGAAATTGCCTACCCTAAAATTTCAGAAAATTAAATATTTCCTCATTTAATCCCCTAAATTGCCAATAAATGTCGAAAATTCATTTACAAATCGTAAAAAATTCTCAATAAATTCTAAAAAATTCTCACAAATTCCCCTCACCTCCCTTCATCATTTTCCCTTTATTCCACCATAAATAATCACAACTTAACACCAAAATAATAATAATAATAATAATAATAATAAATAAAAAACTACTAACAAATAATAAAAATAAAAATAACAAAAAATCAAAAACCAACCACAATCAAATCCACACATCCGCTAAGGTGTTGTTTGTTGTTTCATCAGTGATCTTTACTTTTCCTTTCCTGGATTCCCTTCTTTTGGTGGACTCTTCCGTGCGCATTCCTGCATTACATACACACCCCTTCCAAGTATTTTTTTTTATGTGTTTTTTTTTAATTTTCCCTCTTAATCACAAATTAATTGTTAAAATGAACCCTTTAATTCACCCACAGTTTCCATGCGCATTCGCGCTCAACACACATACTTTTTAATTAAAATAAACCAGTCGTTCACTTAGCACGCGCTACGTGCGCTAAAGAGGCACTTTAAATTTTAAATTAAAAAGAACCAGCCGTCACATGAGCACGCGCTGGCAAAAAAGCGCTCCACATCACCTTAATTTATAATCAATGAATTGCATTTAGAGACCCAGTCGGGAATCGAAGTCCGGGAATCGCATAACTGCACCGTTTCACCTAATAATTGGTAATTTAATTTCTAATAAGGAACCACCGTTTTCTTATTAAGGTTTATCACCTAATAAAAATTCACCTATTTTTAATAATTTATTAAAATGAACCCTTCATTAAATTAATTCCCCCCTCACTGCACTTAATTCTCCTTTTTAATGAACCGTTTCGTGGGATGGGTTTGCGCAGTCATTAAAGTTATTTTCCATGGTCCAGTCTTGGTTTATCACAGATATGGTCTTGATATGTGTCGGATGTGGTCTTATTTTGGTTTCCTGTCTTGTTACGGTTACGGGTACGGTATGCAGTTTTTTTTTTCTTTTATTGCCTGATACGGGGGTTCAGGGTGTTTATCTGATGCATCGCATGAAGCTTTCGGTCGCATTTGTCTCAAGGTCATGTCAAAATTTTTCTAGGATGTGGTTTGCTTGGGGTTAGTAGGTCGTGTCACGTTTTATTGGTAATTCTCTTATCCTTGGTTTTTGTCTGTTGCTTTGCAGGCATTCTCCTTGATTGTCTGTGTTTATGATGTGTGTGTAACCATCTGAATGGCGCCTTCTCATGCTCCTCCCCCTATCCAGTACGTCCCATTAGTTAGTAGGGATTACTTTTCCCTACTTACTTTTGAGCCTCTCACGAAGGCGGGACTTGCTGTTTTTGTGGCCACTCCTTTTCCATTGCTTCCGGAGGATCCGTCGTTATGTGATGAGTTCCTGGCCTCTTACAGCAAGAAGACAGGCGTAGTCCAAGGCCTGTCTATGACATTGACATCTCGAGGCTTAGGGAAGGCTATGTCTCTTCCCTTTAAAGGAGAACCTTTTGTGACCACTCATCAGCTCTTCTCTAATGAAGAGATTCTAAAGCTGTTGCAGAAGCAGACAAGGGAAGTCCTTGATGTTAAGAAAGTGATAAACTCTTCAAGAGTTTATTTTTCTATGATCACTGATCCCGTATGGAAGACGATCTGTCAGTTCCTTCAAGACAGGTTTATGCCTGCCAAAACGCCATCCCACTATTTGTCCAAAGAGCTTTTCACAGCTTCCAGGATGGTGCTGAAAGGAGTTGCTATTGATTGGAGCACATACCTCCTCACTAAAATGGATCAGCATTTCGTTAAAGTCACCAGGGGTAATGTTACCAATGTTACATACGGATCATATTTGTCTGCCTTCTTGACCTATTCAGGTTTACAGAAGACTGTGCCTCCACCTCCTCCATCAGATCCAGTACCTCCTCCTCCACCTTCAGAAGAGTCAGAACCCATTGACATTGAGGATGATGATTCTTCGCCTCCCCTGGTCATACAGCGCAAACGCTTGAAGAGGGTAGCGGATAAAGCTCCTTCTGTACTTCCCTCAGTGCCTATCCCTACTACCTCTGGCAGTGAACTCCCTGGGTATCTCACTTGTAATAACCTGTTCAGAGCACATCAAGAAGGCTCTTTGGAGATCTCAGTTCCTTCCCTGAACAGTCTCGTCTCAGGAGATGCCATTCCTTTCCTCTGCAAGGATATTCAAAGTTCCATTGAGTTGTCAGTGACAGCCTGTGTTCAATAGCTGTACGCATCTTTCTATGAAGAGCTCATGCAGTCTAAGGACCAGTTGCATAAGGCAACATCTGAGTTAGCTTCTGCTAAGGATACCCTAGCAGATTTATTTAAGCAAATGGAACAACAAACCCAACTGGTTGCCACCCAAAGCGATGAGATTTCTTCATTGAAGACCCAGTTATTCGAAGCTCAATCCCAGGTTGCTAGCCTTTCAGAAGAGAAGGAGAGGATGTCCAGAGAAGCACAGGAGTTCCAAGCTGTCTTAGATGACAAACTTTTAGCTTTACAGACTGCTAATGACACAGTGGCCAACCAAGCCTCCCAAATCCAGCAGTTGCAAGATCAGCTTGCAAAGTCCCGCTCTGTTCCTCCAAGCCCTCATGTTCCATTGATTCCTTCTCTTTCACAGCAGGACTTGGCTGCCCTATAGAGACAGGCTACTTTGTGCCCTCTATTCCAAGATAAAGTGGAAAGATTGCAATCCAGAATGGACTTGTTATGGTCTACCTTTGAGCAGTTTCAGGAATATGTCTTACCAGACCATTCTTTCTTTGTCCACTACCACTTACAGAAGTTGGTTTTCTATATGAAGCTTTCCACGATGGATTTACCTTTTCCAGAGGATGGCTGGAGTGGGGCTTGGTCTGCTAAGTTGTTGACAGAGGTAGTCAGAATGGTCTTTGAAGATTCTGTCACACCAGATACTATGTTGATGTCATACATGTATCTACGAGGAGATTTGTTAATTCCAGATGAGGTAGATATGGCATGGTATGTGGGGGATGTGGTCTTACAGGCTGTTTTATATGTCAATCATTTGGAGTTGCGCATAACTGATATGTTCCAAAGTTATTCCTCCAAAGTAGCTGATTGTCATGATAATTTGTGGCATCCCATGATTGATTCGGTGGTTCTAAATCAAAGACAAAACACAGCTCCTACCTTTGCCCAGAGTACTAACCAACTGAGGATGGATCTCTTAACCTATCTTACCAAACATAATCCATTTGATGCTACCTTCTTTGATGCTTATCATAGACGATCTCTCTTAGGACCTTCTGTTCCTACCCTCCTCTATTACCAACAAATGGCTCACCGCTATGCTATATATCTTTCCCTTTGTCAATCTAATTCCACAATTATTTTACCCCTTCTTTTCCAACCTTCAAATTTCCCTCAAATTCCTATTTTCACTTACTGTTCCTTTATTGAGGATAGGGTATTTTCCCCTTCTCCACCCTGTCCTTCACCCCTCATTAATGTACCCTCCACATTTCCTATTTATCAGTTAACACCGTTCCTTAGTGATTCCTTACAAATTTCTGCCACTCCTTCTTTAACCTTTTCTTCCTTTTATGATTTTTCCTATCCTTCCCTACATCCACTTTCCCTTATTCCACTACCCTCTCCTAACACTTCCATATCTCAACCACCTCAGTTGGTTAGTGACTGTGACGGTTTTGATAATCAGATTTCCAGAAGAAGGGGATGGAGTTCGGATGATTGCCTTACAGAACCGCAGATTAATTGGCCAGTAATTCTAGGAGAATGGACAGCTTCTAGTCAAGCTTATCAAAACTATATTCATTTTGCCTAGCAATATTCACAGTCTGCAGATCCATCAGTGAGATTAATTGCTCACTTTGCTTGGTACCTGGCGTATATGCATAGGCACTCTCATAATGATTCAAAGCCTATTCCAAAGTTATGCATGAATGTCAATGTTAGCATTGATTCCCAGCAGCTGGAGATATTGTATTTTCATGCCCTCTGTTTGCCTAGCAGATACTTGGTCCTGTTGGAAAGGATGTGCTGTCTCCAATTTTTTCAAAATCCTCCTAAAAACTTTGTAGATGAATCCTTATCTATGGATCGATTCCGCCAACATCAATCTTTTAAGAGGGATCATCTTCATTGATACCTTTCCAATGTATGGTGGAAGCTTTTAATGAACACCTCTCTTTTTGAAGAAGTCATTCAGATGGTTGTCTTGTGTATTAGTGTTTGTGTTGTGAGTTCTTTTATGTCAAACGAACGTGGTGGTTTCCTATTGGATTTCGTGTACGAGCTATGTTTTTGAGATTTGTAGAGTTGGGGTCGTGGATGGAGAGTTGAAGCTGATACTGAAGAAGAAGAAGCAAACTCTTATATCCTTTACAAATTTGTGGTGATTTTTAGTTTGATAAGAGGTGTTAATGTATAAAGAGTTTTCCTTTCTTTGTATTTTTATATCAGAAACAGGTTATAAGTTGGGGTCGTGGTGGATGGATTCTTTTTGAGGAGATATTGACGATCAAAGTTGAGCTTTTCCCTGAACTTGTATTCCCTTTTTCCTAGGTCACGAGGACGCTTCCTTATTAAGTGTGGGGATATGTTGAGTGTTGAAATGACTTGTTTTTTGGATGATTTTTGTTGTTTTTGAGAGCTGAATGGTTGATTTTATGGGATGATTGATTGATTTGGAAGTGGTTTGAGAGTGTTTTGAATGATATTGATTGTGTTTTGGAAGTTCATGATGTTTGTTGGTGGTTCTGTGATGTTCTGATAGGTTCTGTAAACCTTCTGTTTTGCTCTGTTTTGGTCTGTTTTGTTCTGATTGTCTTCTGTAAGGAGGGATGAAGTATTGATTGATGAAGAATGAGATATTGAGAAAGCTTATTGAATGGTTTGTGAGAGTTTGAAATGGTTTGAGAGCGAGTTATGTGGTTTTGATAACCTTCTGTAGGTCTTCTGTAGAGCTTCTGCTTCTGTTCTGTCTCTGTTCTGTTCTGTACTGTAGCTGTTCTGGTACTGTTCTGTAGACTGTTCTGTATGCTTCTGTAAGTGTTCTGTGGAATGTATGTGTGACTTTGGAAAAGTTTTCTAGCCTTGGAAAGAGGTGAATACAAGTGCAAAAGAGCTGAAAGAAGTGGAAGAAGTAGTTGCTGAAGACTCAAGTGAAGACTAGAGTGAAGTGACAGTAGTGAGCTGTGAAGAGACACTGTAGTGGCTCTGGTGACTCTTCATATCAGACATACCTCTTGGGAGGGGTATCCACGACCTAAGAGTGATTATTGAGAGTAATTTTGAGAGATTGTAGTGAGGATATGATGTATTATTGATGGAGTGAGATAGAGAGAGTCAGAGATAGCAAATTCTACTCAAACAGAGTGATTGTATATGAGAGATTGAGAGAGAAGACTATGAAGATATTGAAGATGAATACTATGTGATGTATTTCCATTCAAAGATGGTGTATTATTTTGCTTTCTTTGTTATATTGATGGATTTTATGAAGATATTGAAGAATATGGTTGATTCTATTAAAATCCGTGGGAGATCTACATGATGCTGCATGAAGATTTGTTGTGTCTGGTGTTCTTTTCTTCATTGTGATCATATGAAACATGATAAACAAGCTTGTTGATGTTACAAGATAGATTTTCTTGCAAGAGAATTCCCTTTTCCTTGGTGTTCCTCTCGGGGCTCCAAAAATATGGCAATAACATAGGAATATTTTTTTAGCATTTTCGGCATGCCTAGGATTGGCTTTGATATTCAAACTTCAGTGAAAGCCCATGTATTTGGATGTCCAAAAAAGGTAGTCCCATTAGAGTTGGTCCCTATCCTAAAGGTTGATTTCAACTCCTTTGAGCTCACAGTTACAATAGATTCCTTGGCCAAAGGAAAATCCCAAAGCCTCAATGGCCTCTAACACTAAAAGAAGAGACTTTAGTCCCTATTGATAGAAGTGTGAAGGGAAGTTGTGCATTATGCATCCCTCCCTTCCATGATTGATGAAGGAGTGATAGAACTAATTCACAAAAAAGAAGAGAAGGGATTTCTAGGAAAGTGGAGGCCAATTACTTGCCTCACCTCAACCTATAAAATATATGCCAAAGCACTAGCTAGAAGGCTTACTACCTCCACAAATGGGTGAAAAATGAGCAAAAAGAGTTCATAAAAGGTAGATATATTCTAGATGCTATCATAAACATGTGGAAGGGTCTTGAGTTCGCCCAAAAGAAAAATCAAGACTTCCTTTTCCTCAAAAATAGACTTTGACAAAGCCTATGATAGGCTAGGATGGGACTTTAATCTAGCGTCCTTACTAGGTATGGAACTAGGTAGAAGATTCATCAAATATGTCTTAGTCCTATTTGGAAATGCTTCCATGAGAATAGTAGTAAATGGAGAATTAACTGGAGCTCTCCCTCTAAGGAGATCTATTAGATAGGGTTGTCCCTTGGCCCTCATACTTTTTGCCATTGCTATGGATGGGTTGTGTTGGCTTGTTCAAGAACAAGTGCAGAAAGGGAAAATCAGAGGGGTTCACCTTCTTGACAATAAGGAAATGATCCTCAATCTCTTTGCTGATGATGCTTATGCAACTCTTGACAATGACCTAGAGTACATCACTACATTTTGGGACTACTTAGAAACATTCTATTTGGTATCTAGGTCAGTAATCAACCATACCAAAACTAGTATAGAAATGCTAGTCAAGGGGCCTCTTAAGTGGATCCTTAATGCAAGACACCAAATGATCCATGAGGGAAAAATATTCAGGTTGTTGGGCATTTCAATGGGCTTTGGCGTTGCCTTAAAGTAGAGGTGGCAATGGGTTCTTGAAATAATCAGGAAGAAATTGCATAGATGGATTGGACTGTAGCAAAACCTAGCCTCCAGATGTGTAATATTGAAATGTATTGACACCCACTTGTGTATACTTGCTCACTCGTTGGAGACCTCCTAAAGGTGCCCTTGGATAGCTAGAAGCTTTATATAGAAACTTTCTATGGGGAGGAGATCGTAATAAGTTCAAAATACCCAAAGTGTCATGGCATACCTACACACTCCCCAAAAATAAGGGGATCTAGGAATCATTGAAAGCTATGCAATGACATATAGACTCATACTAGGCAAATGGGTGATTAGAAGCCTTGAAAACCCAGATGAAGACTCAGGAGTGGGCTAAACTCCTTACTCAGAGTATAAAAAGGTTCAAATTTGAAGTCTACGCCAGGTGCAAAAACCTTCCCATTCACACTGCACAATTGTCCTCTTGCAAGTTCAAGTGCACAAGAGCTCCTCCCCTAAACAAAACACTATGGGAAACATGACAGAAATTCAAAGACAAGCTATCCCTCAAAAATGTGAAGAAAGCCTTCCACTAGGTGGACATGGAATCAATCTGGTTGAGCATTTTCTCCCCTCAATAACAAGAGAAGACTTTATCAAGGTAGCCAAACTACATAAAAAGGGAATTTGGGTGTGGGCTAACATGTAGTACTATGTTGGGAACTCATGGATAGGTAAGTGTGTAAAGAAAAGCCTATTTTGGAGCACTAGGTATCTAGGTAAGTGTGTAAGGTCTCCTGTAGGGGAAAAGAGGATGAGAGCCATGTCGATGTCGCAAAGCACAGAGAGCTCGTAGGCTTTCTTGAGGAGGCCGTTCTTCCTCTTGTTGAAAGTAACACGACGGCTCGATTCCTTGTGGATCTTCTCGATGGGAATGGGCTTCTTCCCCATGATTATCAATCATCTATCTTTCTCTCTCAATTGGTCGCGAGGAGAAAGGGGGATTCTTAGGAAGAAAGAGTGCCTTCTCACCCGGCCCTTCATGCTTACCCGTGTAGTCAGTCCTTTACTTTATCATAAGTGTCCCTTTGTACCTATAGTGGGGGTACCTTCTACTCGAGGCAAGCGTGGCCGCATGTGAATCGTGCCCTCAACTGGACGGAGATCGCGTCTCCACACACACACGGAGACACACAGGCAGGTCTCTTCTGGCCTACGGCGGGGGACGACGCTCGAGATCGCACGAGATTCTGTGTTGCCGCGGCGGGACTCTCTCAGGCAGGTGCTCTTCCTGCGTCTTCTTTAATATTTCTTCTGTTTGTCTTGTCAGCACAGTTATCCCCTCCGCAATGCGCCGACATTAGAGATTCTGCTATCTTACTGACTCTCCTCCGCACAGTTATCCCCTGTTGACAAATATATCCTCATGTTGAAAAGCCCCTACGATTTCTCCCAAATTTTGTCCTATCATACGGTCACCTATGTAAATGGGCAGCGAGCTTGACTGCAAGACCTACCAATTGAGAAGGCAGTCCTCAAGGGGATAACCGCATAGCCTACGTTGCTAGACAGTCCGTTTGGGTTCTAGACCTTGAGTGTGCAGGGCGACATGGCATCGGGCCTTGAGTCTGCAGGCTGACATGGCTTTTTCTGCCAGTCTGTTAAGACGTATAAAATGCCTTCAGCTTCACGTGAGTGATAGCGAGATCTTGCCAAGGAACAAATTGCTGTATTGATGCAAGAGCTTGTCGTAAGCAAGATCTGTGAAGATTTGTGAAATCGCAGTTTGCCAACAAACAATTTAGTTTTTTGTTTCTATTTGTAACTGAAGATCTGATCTGTAGGGCAGTGAACATAAACTTACAGGATACACACTATTCCATTCAACAAATAAAATAAATGACACGAAGGTTGGATTCAGGCGTGTATGATTCAGCATATTAGACATCTGCAAGGGTCTGGTATGTGTCTAGACACATGAAAAGCCATTTCGTACCTGCTCATTTTTTGGGTTCTGATCGGTCAAACTGCTGCTTTTGCCTGGTGACGTTTTTTCCTACAGTCTCGACATTCCCTCCTGCAGATTACTTGTGTGTGCAGCCTGTGTGCACAAGCCTTAGCTTGTTCGTGTGCCACCAACAAGATTAATTATCAGCTTGTGCACTGTGCAAAACCAGGGCAGCATGTGCACTATGCAGAAATTCAGATTCAGGGCAGCGTGCTCAGTTAGTGCAAAAACAAGGCAGTCTGTTCAACCCGTGCACTGTGCAGCGTGCTCACTGCTGAGTGCTCAGTCTTATCCTGTGTGTGTGTGTGTGTGTGTGTCTCTCTCTCTCTCTCTCGCTAATGGGCTGAGTGCTCTACAGCCTACACGAGCTCTCTCTCTCTCTGTGTCTGTTTTTTAAGTCACTATGGTCTGAAAACAAGGAAAAGTGTGGCAATTTGTTATTGAGCTGAAAACATTGAAGAATAGACATTGTACTATGCAGCGCAAATATTGTTCCTACACATGATATGGTGGCCCTGCTCGTATTTGTGTTCACAGCTTGGGCTTGAAGGGATTTGGGATTGATAAAGACTGTGGTGCACTGCAAAACGTGAAAGATATAGTTTGCAGATTATATGCAAGCGCTCCCATGGGTTCATAAGATGCATTGGATACAAAAGGTTTGCTCTTTTTGTCAGATACATCAAGAAGTGCTAGTGGCAATATGGCTGGTTGTTTCTGTCAAGTTAGTGATGCTTATGGAATGAGGCCTTACAAGTGCAAAGCTTCAGGTTGTTGGGCATTTCGATGGGCTTTGGCGTTGCCTTGAAGCAGAGGTGGCAATGGGTTCTTGAAATAATCAGGAAGAAGTTGGATAGATGGATTGGAGTGTAGCAAAACCTAGCCTCCAGATGTGTAATATTGAACCATGTATTGACACCCACTTGTGTATACTTGCTCACTCGTTGGAGACCTCCTAAAGGTGCCCTGGGATAGCTAGAAGCTTTATATAGAAACTTTCTATGGCGAGGAGACCGTGATAAGTTCAAAATACCCAAAGTGTCATGGCATACCTACACACTCCCCTAAAAATAAGGGGGTCTAGGAATCATTGAAAGCTATGCAATGACATATAGACTCATACTAGGCAAATGGGTGATTAGAAGCCTTGAAAACCCAGATGAAGACTAACGAGTGGGCTAAACTCCTTACTCAGAGTATGAAAAGGTTCAAATTTGAAGTCTACCCCAAGTGCAAAAACTTCCCATTCACACTGCACAATTGTCCTCTTGTAAGTTCAAGTGCACAAGAGCTCCTCCCCTAAGAAAACACTATGGGAAACATGACATAAATTCAAAGACAAGCTATCCCTAAAAAATGTGAAGAAAGCCTTCCACTAGGTGGACATGGATTCAATCTGGTTGACCATTTTCTCCCCTCAATAACAAGAGAAGACTTTAGCAAGCTAGCGAGACTACATAAAAAGGGAATTTAGGTGTGGTCTGACATCTAGTACTATGTTGGGAACTCATGGATAGGTAAGTGTGAAGTAGGAATAACCTTCAGACTAAATAAGGAGAACTTGGCCTTCACACAAAATAGAAAAGCGGTACATGTTGACTTAAACCCAAGGCTAATATAATGTCAGAATAAGGTTAGACTAGTAGGCTTTGGGTGGGTTGAGAGGAGCAAATTACTTCCTCTCTTGGCCCCACTAAGAGACAATTCCATGTTAATAACCAGACTCAACAAAAAGTGGAACTTCAATTGGAGTACTTGTCAATGGGAATTTAGATTCAAACAAGTTTGGAGCTCCCTCTCCCCTTGAAGGTTTCTCTTTTCTTTTGGCTAATCCTACACAAAGTTTTTTGGGCATGTGAGAGAGCTGAGAGATTGGAAGTGGGGTCAGGAGTTTGTAGGTGATGCAATAAGGAGAAACAAACCCTTCCCCACTTATTCCTCAATTGCCCTAGTAATAAACCATATATCCAGTGGCTCCATTTGACTATCTTGCCCTTCCACACCTACTTTGTATTGTGGAAAGAGCTCATTCTTGGAGAGGCTAATGGGCTCCCCTCCACCCTTTGGATGTGTATTAGAGGCATCTTTTTATGGACAATCTAAATGTAAAGAAATGTAGTTGTTTTTAATGATAAAAACATGATTTTGCTGACTAAGCTAATGCTTGACTTTAATGTGCAAGTAATCAAACAAGGCCACATCATTGCCAAGATTCAAGTTAAACTGACTATGACTAGATCAAATGAATGATCCCAAAGGAAGATTATGAGAAGCTTCAATGTCAAAATTGATAGAAAATTGGAATGTGGTCATGACTATGTCCAAGGGTCATATTCCCTCTCTCAATGGTCCCTACCCAATTGAAGCAAAGTAACAAGGGTCATAGAGCCCCTTTGAACTTAGTGGAAATAGGTGAAGAGGATTCAGTCACCTTCACGAAATTCAAGACCCATTAAGAGCTTCTACTCCAAATGGGGAGAAAGGAAGCGATTTGGATTGAAATCCGAGACTCGCTCCACAGTGTGGACCCACCCCTTGAACCTGGGTGCTACTCTTTGCCTGCAGTAGTTCAATTCCTACATTAAGCACCTCTGTAAATGAATTATATTTTGTAACCTTTTTGTCGAGTTACATATGATAGGCCAGCTGATTTCTTCTCCCCCCACTAAGATGTACATATTTATACAACTCCTTTGTGTAATATTATAATTTAACGCATTCATCCAAAAAAGAAAAGCGTATTTTTGGAGCACTAGGTATCTTTTGGACATGTATTGCAAGTGTGGCTGCATGTGAATGGTGCCCTAAAGTGAACGAAGATCGCGTCTGCACACACAGAGAGACACACAGAGGCAGGTCTCTTCTGGCCTGTGGCGAGGGGACGACGCTCGAGATCGCAAGCGATTCTATGTTGCCGCGGCAGGACTCTCACAGGCAGCTGCTCTTCCTGCTTCTTCTTTAATCTTTCTTCTGTTTGCCTTGTCAGCCATGGCCGTTTTCACAATGTCACGGTGCAATGGGCCGACATTAGGGTTTCTGCTATCTTATTGACTCTCCTCCGCACAGTTATTCCCTATCGAGGAATATATCCTCGTGTGGAAAAGCCCCTACGATTTCTCCCAAAATTTTGTCCTATCATTCGGTCACCTATGTAAATGGGCAACGAGCTTGACTGCAAGACCTACCAATTGAGAAGGCAGTGCTCAAGGGGATAACCGCATAGTCTACGTTCGTAGACAGTCTGTTTGGGTTCTAGACCTTGAGTGTGCAGGGCGACATGGCATCGGGCCTTGCGTCTGCAGGCTGACATGGCTTTTTCTGCCAGTCTGTTAAGACGTATAAAACGTCTTGAGCTTCACGTGAGTGATAGCTAGATCTTGCCAAGGAACAAATTGCTGTATTGATGTAAGAGCTTGTCGTAAGGAAGATCTGTGAAGAGTTGTGAAATAGCAGTTTGCCAACAAACAATTTAGTTTTTTGTTTCTATTTGGAACTGAAGATCTGATCTGTAGGGCAGTGAACATAAACTTACAGGATCCACACTATTCCATTCAACAAATAAAATAAATGACACGAAGGTTGGATTCAGGCGTGTATGATTCAGCATATTAGACATCTGCAAGGGTCTCGTATGTGTCTAGACACATGGAAAGCCATTTCGTACCTGCTCATTTTTTGGGTTCTGATCGGCCAAACTGCTGCTTTTGCCTGGTGACGTTTTTTCCTACAGTCTCGACATTCCCTCCTGCAGATTACTTGTGTGTGCAGCCTGTGTGCAGAAGCCTTAGCTTGTTCGTATGCCACCAACAAGATTAATTATCAGCTTGTGCACTGTGCAAAACCAGGGTAGCATGTGCACTATGCAGAAATTCAGATTCAGGGCAGCGTGCTCAGTGAGTGCAAAAACAGGGCAGTCTGTTCAACCCGTGCACTGTGCAGTGTGCTCACTGCTGAGTGCTCAGTCTTATCCTCTGTGTGTGTGTGTGTGTGTGTGTCTCTCTCTCTCTCTCTCTCTCTCTCTCGCTAATGGGCTGAGTGCTCTACAGCCTACACGAGCTCTCTCTCTCTCTCTGTGTGTCTGTTTTTTAAGTCACTATGGTCTGAAAACAAGGAAAAGTGTGGCAATTTGTTATTGAGCTGAAAACATTGAAGAATGGACATTGTACTATGCAGTGCAAATATTGTTCCTACACATGAAATTGTGGCCCTGCTCGTATTTGTGTTCATAGCTTGGGCTTGAAGGGATTTGGGATTGATAAAGACTGTGATGCATTGCAAAACGTGAAAGATATAGTTTGTAGATTATATGCAAGCGCTCCCATGGGTTCATAGGATGCATTGGATACAAAGGTTTGCTCTTTTTGTCAGATACATCAAGAAGTGCTAGTGGCAATGTGGCTGGTTGTTTCTCTCAAGTTAGTGATGCTCATGGAATGAGGCCTTACAAGTGCAAAGCTTCAGGTTGTTGGGCATTTCGATGGGCTTTGGCGTTGCCTTAAAGCAGAGGTGGCAATGGGTTCTTGAAATAATCAGGAAGAAATTGGATAGATGGATTGGACTATAGCAAAACCTAGCCTCCAGATGAGTAATATTGAACCATGTATTGACACCCACTTGTGTATACTTGCTCACTCGTTGTAGATCTCCTAAAGGTGCCCTTGGATAGCTAGAAGCTTTATATAGAAACTTTCTATGGGGAGGAGACTGTGATAAGTTCAAAATACCCAAAGTGTCATGGCATACCTACACACTCCCCTAAAAATAAGGGGGTCTAGGAATCATTGAAAGCTATGCAATGACATATAGACTCATACTAGGCAAATGGGTGATTAGAAGCCTTGAAAACCCAGATGAAGACTCAGGAGTGGGCTAAACTCCTTACTCAGAGTATAAAAAGGTTCAAATTTGAAGTCTACCCCAGGTGCAAAAACCTTTCCATTCACATTGCACAATTGTCCTCTTGCAAGTTCAAGTGCACAAGAGCTCCTCCCCTAAGAAAACACTATGGGAAACATGACATAAATTCAAAGACAAGCTATCCCTCAAAAATGTGAAGAAAGCTTTCCACTAGGTGGACATGGATTCAATCTGCTTGAGCATTTTCTCCCCTCAATAACATGAGAAGACTTTAGCCTGGTAGCCATACTACATAAAAAGGGAATTTAGGTGTGGTCTGACATCTAGTACTATGTTGGGAACTCATGGATAGGTAAGTGTGAAGTAGGAATAACCTTCAGACTAAATAAGGAGAACTTGGCCTTCATACAAAATTGAAAAGCGGTACATGTTGACTTAAACCCAAGGCTAATATAATGTGAGAATAAGGTTAGACTAGTAGGCTTTGGGTGGGCTGAGAGGAGCAAATTACTTCCTCTCTTCGCCCCACTAAGAGACAATTCCATGTTAATAACTAGACTCAACAAAAAGTGGAACTTCAATTGGAGTACTTGTCAATGGGAATTTAGGTTCAAACAAGTTTGGAGCTCCCCCTCCCCCTGAAGGTTTCTCTTCTCTTTTGGCTAATCCTACACAAAGCTTTTTGGGCATGTGAGAGAGCTGAGAGATTGGAAGTGGGGTCAGGAGTTTGTAGGTGATGCAATAAGGAGAAAGAAACCCTTCCCCACTTATTCCTCAATTGCCCTAGTAATAAACCATATATCCAGTGGCTCCATTTGACTGTCTTGCCCTTCCACCCCTACTTTGTATTGTGGAAAGAGCTCCTTCTTGGAGAGGCTAATGGGCTCCCCTCCCCCCTTTGGATGTGTATTAGAGGCATCTTCTTATAGACAATCTAAATGTAAAGAAATGTAGTTGTTTTTAATGATAAAAACATGATTTTGCTGACTAAGCTAATGCTTGACTTTAATGTGCAAGTAATCAAACAAGACTACACCATTGCCAAGATTGAAGTTAAACTGACTATGACTAGATCAAATGAATGATCCCAAAGGAAGATTGTGAGAAGCTTCAATGTCAAAATAGATAGAAAATTGGAATGTGGTCATGACTATGTCCAAGGGTCATATTCCTTGTCTCAATGGCCCCTTCCCAATTGAAGCAAAGTAACAAGGGTCTTAGAGCCCCTTTGAACTTAGTGGAAATAGGTGAAGAGGATTCAATTACCTTTACGAAATTCAAGACCCATTAAGAGCTTCTACTCCAAATGGGGAGAAAGGAAGCCATTTGGATTGAAATCCGAGACTCGCCCCATAGTGTGGACCCACCCCTTGAACCTGGGTGCTACTCTCTCCCTGCAGTAGTTCAACTCCTACATTAAGCACCTCTGTAAATGAATTATTTTTTGTAACCTTTTTGTCGAGTTACGTATGATAGGCCAACTGATCTGTTCTCCCCCCGCTAAGATGTACATATTTATACAAATCCTTTGTGTAATATTATAATTTAACGCATTCATCTAAAATAAAAAAGTGTATTTTTGGAGCACTAGGTATCTTCTCGGGACGTATTGCAAGTGTGGCTGCATGTGAATGGTGCCCTAAAGTGAACGAAGATCGTGTCTGTACACACAGAGAGACACAGATTGAGGTCTCTTCTGGCTTGCGGCGAGGGGATGACAGTCGAGATCGCAAGCGATTCTGTGTTGCGGCGGCATTACTCTCACAGGCAGGTGCTCTTCCTGCTGCTTCTTTAATCTTTCTTCTAATTGCCTTGTAAGCCATGGCCGTTTTTACAATGTCACGGTGCAATGGTCTGACATTAGGGTTTTTGCTTTCTTACTGACTCTCCTCCGCACAGTTATCCCCTATCGACGAATATATCCTCGTGTGGAAAAGCCCCTATGATTTCTCCAAAATTTTGTCCTATCATTCGGTCACCTATGTAAATGGGCAGCGAGCTTGACTGCAAGACCTACCAATTGAGAAGGTAGTGCTCAAGGGGATAACCGCATAGCCTACGTTGCTAGACAGTCCATTTGGGTTCTAGACCTTGAGTGTGCAGGGCGACATGGCATCGGGCCTTGAGTCTGTAGGCTGACATGGCTTTTTGTGCCAGTCTATTAAGACGTATAAAACGTCTTCAGCTTCATGTGAGTGATAGCTAGATCTTGCCAAGGAACAAATTGCTGTATTGATGCAAGAGCTTGTCGTAAAGAAGATCTCTGAAGAGTTGTGAAATGGCAGTTTGCCAACAAACAATTTAGTTTTTTGTTTCTATTTGTAACTGAAGATCTGATCTGTAGGGCAGTGAACATAAACTTATAGGATACACACTATTCCATTCAACAAATAAAATAAATGACACGAAGGTTGTATTCAGGCGTGTATGATTCAGCATATTAGACATCTGCAAGGGTCTGGTATGTGTCTAGACACATGAAAAGCCATTTCGTCCCTGGTCATTTTTTGGGTTCTGATCGGCCAAACTGCTGCTTTTGCCTGGTGACGTTTTTTCCTACAGTCTCGACATTCCCTCCTGCAGATTACTTGTGTGTGCAGCCTGTGTGCACAAGCCTTAGCTTGTTCGTGTGCCACCAACAATATTAATTATCAGCTTGTGCACTGTGCAAAACCAGGGCAGCATGTGCACTATGCAGAAATTCAGATTCAGGGCAGCGTGCTCAGTTAGTGCAAAAACAGGGCAGTCTGTTCAACCCGTGCAATGTGCAGTGTGCTCACTGCTGAGTGCTCAGTCTTATCCTCTGTGTGTGTGTGTGTGTGTGTCTCTCTCTCTCTCTCTCTCTCTCTCTCTCTCTCTCTCGCTAATGGGCTGAGTGCTCTACAGCCCACACGAGCTCGCTCTCTCTCTCTGTGTCTGTTTTTTAAGTCACTATGGTCTGAAAACAAGGAAAAGTGTGGCAATTTGTTATTGAGCTGAAAACATTGAAGAATGGACATTGTACTATGCAGGACAAATCTTGTTCCTACACATGAAATGGTGGCCCTGCTCGTATTTGTGTTCACAGCTTGGGCTTGAAGGGATTTGGGATTGATAAAGACTGTGGTGCACTGCAAAACGTGAAAGATATAGTTTGCAGATTATATGCAAGCACTCCCATGGATTCATAGGATGCATTGGATACAAAGGTTTGCTCTTTTTGTTAGATACATCAAGAAGTGCTAGTGGCAATGTGGTTGGTTGTTTCTCTCAAGTTAGTGATGCTCATGGAATGAGGCCTTACAAGTGCAAAGCTTCAGGTTGTTGGGCATTTCGATGGGCTTTGGCGTTGCCTTAAAGCAGAGGTGGCAATTGGTTCTTGAAATAATCGGGAAGAAGTTGGATAGATGGATTGGACTATAGCAAAACCTAGCCTCCAGATGTGTAATATTGAACCATGTATTGACACCCACTTGTGTATACTAGCTCACTCATTGGAGACCTCCTAAAGGTGCCCTTGGATAGCTAGAAGCTTTATATAGAAACTTTCTATGGGGAGGAGACCGTGATAAGTTCAAAATACCCAAAGTGTCATGGCATACCTACACACTCCCCCAAAAATAATGGGTCTAGGAATCATTGAAAGCTATGCAATGACATATAGACTCATACTAGGCAAATGGGTGATTAGAAGCCTTGAAAACCCAGATGAAGACTCAGGAGTGGGCTAAACTCCTTACTCAGAGTATAAAAAGGTTCAAATTTGAAGTCTACCCTAGGTGCAAAAACCTTCCCATTCACACTGCACAATTGTTCTCTTGCAAGTTCAAGTGCACAAGAGCTCCTCCCCTAAGAAAACACTATGGGAAACATGACATAAATTCAAAGACAAGCTATCCCTAAAAAATGTGAAGAAAGCCTTCCACTAGGTGGACATGGATTCAATCTGGTTGAGCATTTTCTCCCCTCAATAACAAGAGAAGACTTTAGCAAGGTAGCCGAACTATATAAAAAGGGAATTTGGGTGTGGGCTGACATCTAGTACTATGTTGGGAACTCATGGATAGGTAAGTGTGAAGTAGGAATAACCTTCAGACTAAATAAGGAGAACTTGGTCTTCATACAAAATAGAAAAGCGGTACATTTTGACTTAAACCCAAGGCTAATATAATGTGAGAGTAAGGTTAGACTCGTAGGCTTTGGGTGGGCGGAGAGGAGCAAATTACTTCCTCTCGTGGCCCCACTAAGAGACAATTCCATGTTAATAACCAGACTCAATAAAAAGTGGAACTTCAATTGGAGTACTTGTCAATGGGAATTAGCTTCAAACAAGTTTGAAGCTCCCCCTCCCCCTCTCCCTGAAGGTTTTTCTTTTCTTTTGGCTAATCCTACACAAAGTTTTTTGGGCATGTGAGAGAGCTGAGAGATTGGAAGTGGGGTTAGGAGTTTTTAGGTGATGCAATAAGGAGAAACAAACCCTTTCCCACTTATTCCTCAATTGCCCTAGTAATAAACCATATATCTAGTGGCTCCATTTGACTATCTTGCCCTTCCACCCCTACTTTGTATTGTGGAAAGAGCTCCTTCTTGGAGAGGCTAATGGGCTCCCCTCCACCCTTTGGATGTGTATTAGAGGCATCTTCTTATGGACAATCTAAATGTAAAGAAATCTATGGTTGTTTCTAATGATAAAAACATGATTTTGCTGACTAAGCTAATGCTGGACTTTAATGTGCAAGTAATCAAACAAGGCCACACCATTGCCAAGATTGAAGTTAAACTGACTATGACTAGATCAAATGAATGATCCCAAAGGAAGATTGTGAGAAGCTTCAATGTCAAAATAGATAGAAAATTGGAATGTGGTCATGACTATGTCCAAGGGTCATATTCCCTTTCTCAATGGCCCCTACCCAATTGAAGCAAAGTAACAAGGGTCTTAGAGCCCCTTTGAACTTAGTGGAAATAGGTGAAGAGGATTCAGTTACCTTCATGAAATTGAAGACCCATTAAGAGCTTCTACTTCAAATGGGGAGAAAGGAAGCCATTTGGATTGAAATCCGAGACTCGTCCCACAGTGTGGACCCACCCCTTGAACCTGGGTGCTACTCTCTCCCTGCAGTAGTTCAACTCCTACATTAAGCACCTCTGTAAATGAATTATTTTTTGTAACCTTTTTGTCGAGTTACATATGATAGGCCAGCTGATCTGTTCTCCCCCCACTAAGATGTACATATTTATACAACTCCTTTGTGTAATATTATAATTTAACGCATTCATCCAAAAAAGAGAAGCGTATTTTTGGAGCAGTAGGTGTCTTTTGGGCAGGTATTGCAAGTGTGGCTGCATGAAATGGTGCCCTAAAGTGAACGTAGATCGCGTCTGCACACACAGAGAGACACAGAGGGAGGTCTCTTCTGTGCTGCGGCGACGGGACGACGCTCGAGATCGCAAGCGATTCTGTGTTGCCCTGGCAGGACTCTCACAGGCAGGCGCTCTTCCTGCTTCTTCTTTAATCTTTCTTCTGTTTGTCTTGTCAGCCATGGGCATTTTCACAATGTCACGGTGCAATGCGCCGACATTAGGATTTCTGCTATCTTACTGACTCTCCTCGGCATAGTTATCCCCTATCGACGAATATATCCTCGTGTGGAAAAGCCCCTACGATTTCTCCCAAATTTTGTCCTATCATGCGGTCACCTATGTAAATGGGCAGCGAGCTTGACTGCAAGACCTACCAATTGAGAAGGCAGTGCTCAAGGGGATAACCGCATAGCCTACGTTGCTAGACAATCCGTTTGGGTTCTAGACCTTGAGTGTGCAGGGCGACATGTCATCGGGCCTTGAGTCTGCAGGCTGACATGGCTTTTTCTGCTAGTATGTTAAGACGTATAAAACTGTTAGCAGATATTAGTCAGCTCATGGTGTGAGTCTGTGTGCAGAGGCTGGGCATTTTATGTAGCATTTTATGCAGTATTTTATGGCACATTTTTGTGGCCATTTATGATGTACTTTTAGCATTTATTGCTGGCCGACCAGCATTAAATGCTGGCCGACCTGCATTTTATGCTCCCCTCTTTTGTGGCTATTTATAGGGCTCCTCCTCCATAGTCTTTGGTACTTTAGCCATCAGTGGAGATCCTTCTGGGAGAGAGGAGCCGGTGCTGAGGAGCCCACGCAGCCAGTGACTCACCGTTGTATGCTGCTGTCTCGTGTTCGATATGGATTCCATTTCCCGAGCATACATCTGAGTTCTCATCTGTCTACTGTGTTCATTCATTCTTTCTTTCTTCTGTCTTGTGTTTCAGCATTTATTTCAGCATATTCTTTACGCTTCCATTGCTGCACCACTTCTGACAAAAACGTCTTCAGCTTCACTTGAGTGATAGCGAGATCTTGCCAAGGAACAAATTGCTGTATTGATGCAAGAGCTTGTCGTAAGGAAGATCTGTGAAGAGTTGTGAAATGGCAGTTTGCCAACAAACAATTTAGTTTTTTGATTCTATTTTTAACTGAAGATCTGATCTGTAGGGCAGTGAACATAAACTTACAGCATACACACTATTCCATTAAATTAAAACAAAACATTGAGCATGCTGTCTTACAGCTGCCCACCGTCCTTCCATGGTGGTTGTCTTTGAGTCAGGTGCTCCTCCTTTCTTCTTTGCATGTCTCCAAAGGTAGACATCTTTGAGAAAGAAGCCATAAACCTTTCTCCTGATTCTCTTGAATTCTTCATTAGTCCAATCTTCCTACTTTGTCATAGTGCTCAAGAATTGGCCAATTTTTAGCCAATCATCTCCATAATATTCAATGACACGAAGGTTGGATTCAGGCGTGTATGATTCAGCATATTAGACATCTGCAAGGGTCCGGTATTTGTCTAGACACATGAAAAGCCATTTCGTACCTGCTCATTTTTTGGGTTCTGATCGGCCAAAGTGCTACTTTTGCCTGGTGACGTTTTTTCCTACAGTCTCGACATTCCCTCCTGCAGATTACTTGTGTGTGCAGCCTGTGTGCACAAGCCTTAGCTTGTTCGTGTGCCACCAACAAGAGTAATTATCAGCTTGTGCACTGTGCAAAACCAGGGCAGCATGTGCACTATGCAGAAATTCAGATTCAGGGCAGCGTGCTCAGTTAGTGGAAAAACAGGGCAGTCTGTTCAACCCGTGCACTGTGCAGTGTGTTGAGTCTTATCCTCTGTGTGTGTGTGTGTGTGTGTGTGTGTGTGTGTCTCTCTCTCTCTCTCTCTCTCTCTCTCTCTCTCGCTAATGGGCTGAGTGCTCTACAGCCTACACGAGCTCTCTCTCTCTCTGTATCTGTTTTTTAAGTCACTATGGTCTGAAAACAAGGAAAAGTGTGGCAATTTGTTATTGAGCTGAAAACATTGAAGAACGGACATTGTACTATGCAGCGAAAATATTGTTCCTACACATGAAATGGTGGCCCTGCTCGTATTTGTGTTCACAGCTTGGGCTTGAAGGGATTTGGGATTGATAAAGACTGTGGTGCACTGCAAAACGTGAAAGATATAGTTTGCAGATTATATGCAAGCGCTCCCACGGGTTCATAAGATGCATTGGATACAAAGGTTTGCTCTTTTTGTCAGATACATCAAGAAGTGCTAGTGGCAACGTGGCTGGTTGTTTCTCTCAGGTTAGTGATGCTCATGGAATGAGGCCTTACAAGTGCAAAGCTTCAGGTTGTTGGGCATTTCGATGGGCTTTGGCGTTGCCTTAAAGCAGAGGTGGCAATGGGTTCTTGAAATAATCAGGAAGAAATTGGATAGATGGATTAGAGTGTAGCAAAACCTAGCCTCCAGATGTGTAATATTGAACCATGTATTGACACCCACTTGTGTATACTTGCTCACTCGTTGGAGACCTCCTAAAGGTGCCCTTGGATAGCTAGAAGCTTTATATAGAAATTCTCTATGGGGAGGAGACCGTGATAAGTTCAAAATACCCAAAGTGTCATGGCATACCTACACACTCCCCCAAAAATAATGGGTCGAGGAATCATTGAAAGCTATGCAATGACATATAGACTCATACTAGGCAAATGGGTGATTGGAAGCCTTGAAAACCCAGATGAAGACTCAGGAGTGGGCTAAACTCCTTGCTTAGAGTATAAAAAGGTTCAAATGTGAAGTCTACCCCAGGTACAAAAACCTTCCCATTCACACTGCACAATTGTCCTCTTGCAAGTTCAAGTGCAGAAGAGCTCCTCCCCTAAGAAAACACTATGGGAAACATGACATAAATTCAAAAACAAGCTATCCCTGAAAAATGTGAAGAAAGCCTTCCACTAGGTAGACATGGATTCAATCTGGTTGAGCATTTTCTCACCTCAATAACAAGAGAAGACTTTAGCAAGATAGCGAGACTACGTAAAAAGGGAATTTAGGTGTGGGCTGACATCTAGTACTATGTTGGGAACTCATGGATAGGTAAGTGTGAAGTAGGAATAACCTTCAGACTAAATAAGGAGAACTTGTCTTTCATAGAAAATAGAAAAGCGGTACATGTTGACTTAAACCCAAGGCTAATATAATGTGAGAATAAGGTTAGACTTGTAGGCTTTGGGTGGGCTGAGAGGAGCAAATTACTTCCTCTCTTAGGCCCACTAAGAGACAATTCCATGTTAATAACCAGACTCAACAAAAAGTGGAACTTCAATTGGAGTACTTGTGAATGGGAATTTAGGTTCAAACAAGTTTGGAGCTCCCCCTCCCCCTGAAGGTTTCTCTTCTCTTTTGGCTAATCCTACACAAAGTTTTTTGGGCATGTGAGAGAGCTGAGAGATTGGAAGTGGGGTCAGGAGTTTGTAGGTGATGCAATAAGGAGAAAGAAACCCTTCCCCACTTATTCCTCAATTGCCCTAGTAATAAACCATATATCCAGTGGCTCCATTTGACTATCTTGCCCTTCCACCCCTACTTTGTATTTTGAAAAGAGCTCCTTCTTGGAGAGGCTAATGGGCTCCCCTCCACCCTTTGGATGTGTATTAGAGGCATCTTCTTATGGACAATCTAAATGTAAAGAAATGTAGTTGTTTTTAATGATAAAAACATGATTTTGCTGACTAAGCTAATGCTTGATTCTAATGTGCAAGTAATCAAACAAGCCCACACCATTGCCAAGATTGAAGTTAAAGTGACTATGACTAGATCAAATGAATGATCCCAAAGGAAGATTGTGAGAAGCTTCAATGTCAAAATTGATAGAAAATTGGAATGTGGTCATGACTATATCCAATGGTCATATTCCCTCTCTCAATGGCCCCTACCCAATTGAAGCAAAGTAACAAGGGTCTTAGAGCCCCTTTGAACTTAGTGGAAATAGGTGAAGAGGATTCAGTCATCTTCAGGAAAGTCAAGACTCATTAAGAGCTTCTACTCCAAATGGGGAGAAAGGAAGCCATTTGGATTGAAATCCGAGACTCGCCCCACAGTGAGGACCCACCCCTTGAACCTGGGTGCTACTCTCTGCCTGCAGTAGTTCAACTCCTACATTAAGCACCTCTGTAAATGAATTATTTTTTGTAACCTTTTTGTCGAGTTACATATGATAGGCCAGGTGATCTGTTCTCCCCCTACTAAGATGTATATATTTATACAACTCCTTTGTGTAATATTATAATTTAACGCATTTATCCAAAAAAGAAAAGCGTATTTTTGGAGCACTAGGTATCTTTTGAGCACGTATTGCAAGTGTGGCTGCATGTGAATGGTGCCCTAAAGTGAACGCAGATCGCGCGTGCACACACAGAGAGACACAGAGGGAGGTCTCTTCTGGCCTGCGGCGGCGTGGGGACGACGCTCGAGATCGCAAGCGATTCTGTGTTGCCGCGGCAGGACTCTCACAGGCAGGTGCTCTTCCTACTTCTTCTTTAATCTTTTTTCTGTTTTCCTTGTCAGCCATGGCCATTTTCACAATGTCACGGTGCAATGGGCCGACATTAGGGTTTCTGCTATCTTACTGACTCTCCTCCGCACAGTTATCCCCTATTGACGAATATATCTTTGTGTGGAAAAGCGCCTACGATTTCCCCCAAATGTTGTCCTATCATTCGGTCACCTATGTAAATGGGCAGCGAGCTTGACTGCAAGACCTACCAATTGAGAAGGCAGTGCTCAAGGGGATAACCGCATAGCCTACGTTGCTTGCGATCTCGAGCGGCGACACAGAATTGCATGCAATCTCGAGCGTTGTCCCCTCGCTGCCGCAGGCCAGAAGAGACCTCCCTCTGTGTCTCTCTATGTGTGCACACGCGATCTCCGTTCACTTTAGGGCACCATTCGCATGCAGCCACACTTGCACTACGTGCCCAAAAGATACCTAGTGCTCCAAGAAAACGCTTTTCTTTTTTGGATGAATGCGTTAAATTATAATATTACACAAAGGAGTTGTATAAATATGTACATCTTAGTGGGGGGGAAAACAGATCAGCTCGCCTATCATATGTAACTCGACAAAGAGGTTACAAAAAATAATTCATTTACAGAGGTGCTTAATGTAGGAGTTGAACTACTGCAGGGAGAGAGTAGCACCCAAGTTCAAGGGGTGGGTCCACACTGTAGGGCGAGTCTCGGATTTCAATCCAAATGGCTTTCTTTCTCCGCATTTGGAGTAGAAGCTCTTAATGGGTCTTGAATTTTGTGAAGGTGACTGAATCCTCTTCACCTATTTCCACTAAGTTCAAAGGGGCTCTAAGACCCTTGTTACTTTGCTTCAATTGGGTAGGGGCCATTGAGAGAGGGAATATGACCCTTGGACATAATCATGACCACATTCAAATTTTCTATCTATTTTGACATTGAAGCTTCTCACAATCTTCCTTTGGGATTATTCATTTGATCTAGTCATAGTCAATTTAACTTCAATCTTGGCAATGATGTGGCCTTGTTTGATTAGTTGCACATTAAAGTCAAGCATTAGCTTAGTCAGCAAAATCATGTTTTTATCATTAAAAACAACTACATTTCTTTACATTTAGATTGTCCATAAGAAGATGTCTCTAATACATATCCAAAGGGTGGAGGGGAGCCCATTAGCCTCTCCAAGAAGGAGCTCTTTCCACAATACAAAGTAGGGGTGGAAGGGCAAGATAGTCAAATGGAGCCACTGGATATATGGTTTATTACTAGGGCGATTGAAGAATAAGTGGGGAAGGGTTTCTTTCTCTTTATTGCATCAGCTACAAACTCCGGACCCCACTTCCAATCTCTCAGCTCTCTCACATGCCCAAAAAACTTTGTGTAGGATTAGCCAAAAGAAAAGAGAAACTTTCAGGTAGAGGGGGAGCTCCAAACTTGTTTGAACCTGAATTCCCATTGACAAGTACTCCAATTGAAGTTCCACTTTTTGTTGAGTCTGTTTATTAACATGGAATTGTCTCTTACTGTGGCCAAGGGAGGAAGTAATTTGCTCCTCTCAGCCCACCCAAAGCCTACTAGTCTAATCTTATTCTGACATTATATTAGCCTTGGGTTTAAGTCAACATGTACCGCTTTTCTATTTTGTATGAAGGCCAAGTTCTCCTTATTTAGTCTGAAGGTTATTCCTAGTTCACACTTATCCTCGTGTGGAAAAGCCCCTACGATTTCTCCCAAATTTTGTCCTATCATTCGGTCACCTATGTAAATGGGCAGCGACCTTGACTGCAAGACCTACCGATTGAGAAGGCAGTGCTCAAGGGGATAACCGCATAGCCTACGTTGCTAGACACTCCGTTTGGGTTCTAGACCTTGAGTGTGCAGGGCGACATGGCATCGGGCCTTGAGTCTGCAGGCTGACATGGCTTTTTCTGCCAGTTTGTTATGACGTATAAAACGTCTTCAGCTTCATGTGAGTGATAGCGAGATCTTGCCAAGGAACAAATTGCTGTATTGATGCAAGAGCTTGTCGTAAGGAAGATCTGTGAAGAGTTGTGAAATGGCAGTTTGCCAACAAACAATTTAGTTTTTTGTTTCTATTTGGAACTGAAGATCTGATCTGTAGGGCAGTGAACATAAACTTACATGATACGCACTATTCCATTCAACAAATAAAATAAATGACACGAAGGTTGGATTCAGGCGTGTATGATTCAGGATATTAGATATCTGCAAGGGTCTGGTATGTGTCTAGACACATGAAAAGCCATTTCGTACCTGCTCATTTTTTGGGTTCTGATCGGTCAAACTGCTGCTTTTGCCTGGTGACGTTTTTTCCTACAGTCTCGACATTCCCTCCTGCAGATTACTTGTGTGTGCAGCCTGTGTGCGCAAGCCTTAGCTTGTTCGTGTGCCACCAGCAAGATTAATTATCAGCTTCTGCACTGTGCAGAACCAGGGCAGCATATGCACTATGCAGAAATTCAGATTCAGGGCAGCGTGCTCAGTTAGTGCAAAAACAGAGCAGTCTGTTCAACCCGTGCAATGTGCAGTGTGCTCACTGCTGAGTGCTCAGTCTTATCCTGTGTGTGTGTGTGTGTGTGTGTGTGTGTCTCTCTCTCTCTCTCTCTCTCTCTCTCTCGCTAATGGGCTGAGTGCTCTACAGCCTACACGAGCTCTCTCTCTCTCTCTGTGTCTGTTTTTTAAGTCACTATGGTCTGGAAACAAGGAAAAGTGTGGCAATTTGTTATTGAGCTGAAAACATTGAAGAATGGACATTGTACTATGCAGCGCAAATATTGTTCCTACACATGAAATGGTGGCCCTGCTCGTATTTGTGTTCATAGCTTGCGCTTGAAGGGATTTGGGATTGATAAAGACTGTGGTGCACTGCAAAACGTGAAAGATATAGTTTGCAGATTATATGCAAGCACTCCCATGGGTTCATAGGATGCATTGGATACAAAGGTTTGCTATTTTTGTCAGATACATCAAGAAGTGCTAGTGGCAATGTGGCTGGTTGTTTCTCTCAAGTTAGTGATGCTCATGGAATGAGGCCTTACAAGTGCAAAGCTTCAGGTTGTTGGGCATTTCGATGGGCTTTGGCGTTGCCTTAAAGCAGAGGTGGCAATGGGTTCTTGAAATAATCAGGAAGAAATTGGATAGATGGATTGGACTATAGCAAAACCTAGCCTCCAGATGAGTAATATTGAACCATGTATTGACACCCACTTGTGTATACTTGCTCACTCATTGGAGACCTCCTAAAGGTGCCCTTGGATAGCTAGAAGCTTTATATAGAAACTTTCTATGGGGAGGAGACCGTGATAAGTTCAAAATACCCAAAGTGTCATGGCATACCTACACACTCCCCTAAAAATAAGGGGGTCTAGGAATCATTGAAAGCTATGCAATGACATATAGACTCATAATAGGCAAATGGGTGATTAGAAGCCTTGAAAACCCAGATGAAGACTCACGAGTGGGCTAAACTCCTTACTTAGAGTATGAAAAGGTTCAAATTTGAAGTCTACCCCAAGTGCAAAAACCTTCCCATTCACACTGCACAATTGTCCTCTTGCAAGTTCAAGTGCACAAGAGCTCCTCCCCTAAGAAAACACTATGGGAAACATGACATAAATTCAAAGACAAGCTATCCCTAAAAAATGTGAAGAAAGCCTTCCACTAGGTGGATATGGATTCAATCTGGTTGAGCATTTTCTCCCCTCAATAACAAGAGAAGACTTTAGCAAGGTAGCCAAACTACATAAAAAGGGAATTTGGGTGTGGGCTGAGATCTAGTACTATGTTGGGAACTCATGAATAGGTAAGTGTGATGTAGGAATAACCTTTAGACTAAATAAGGAGAACTTGGCCTTCATACAAAATAGAAAAGCGGTACATGTTGACTTAAACCCAAGGCTAATATAATGTGAGAATAAGGTTAGACTCGTAGGCTTTGGGTGGGCTGAGAGGAGCAAATTACTTCCTTTCGTGGCCCCACTAAGAGACAATTCCATGTTAATAAGCAGACTCAACAAAAAGTGGAACTTCAATTGGAGTACTTGTCAATGGGAATTAGTTTCAAACAAGTTTGAAGCTCCCCCTCCCCCTGAAGGTTTCTCTTTTCTTTTGGCTAATCCTACACAAAGTTTTTTGGGCATATGAGAGAGCTGAGAGATTGGAAGTGGAGTCAGGAGTTTGTAGGTGATGCAATAAGGAGAAAGAAACCCTTGCCCACTTATTCCTCAATTGCCCTAGTAATAAACCATATATCTAGTGGCTCCATTTGAGTATCTTGCCCTTCCACCCCTACTTTGTATTGTGGAAAGAGCTCCTTCTTGGAGAGGCTAATGGGCTCCCCTCCACCCTTTGGATGTGTATTAGAGGCATCTTCTTATGGACAATCTAAATGTAAAGAAATCTATGGTTGTTTTTAATGATAAAACGTGATTTTGCTGACTAAGCTAATGCTCGACTTTAATGTGCAAGTAATCAAACAAGGCCACACCATTGCTAAGATTGAAGTTAAACTGACTATGACTAGATCAAATGAATGATCCCAAAGGAAGATTGTGAGAAGCTTCAATCTCAAAATAGATAGAAAATTGAAATGTAGTCATGACTATGTCCAAGGGTCATATTCCCTCTCTCAATGGCCCCTACCCAATTGAAGCAAAGTAACAAGGGTCTTAGAGCCCCTTTGAATTTAGTGGAAATAGGTGAAGAGGATTCAGTCACCTTCACGAAATTCAAGACCCATTAAGAGCTTCTACTCCAAATGGGGAGAAAGGAAGCCATTTGGATTGAAATCCGAGACTCGCCCCACAGTGTGGACCCACCCCTTGAACCTGGGTGCTACTCTCTCCCTGCAGTAGTTCAACTCCTACATTAAGCACCTCTGTAAATGAATTATTTTTTGTAACCTTTTTGTCGAGTTACATATGATAGGCCAGCTGATCTGTTCTCCCCCCACTAAGATGTACATATTTATACAACTCGTTTGTGTAATATTATAATTTAACGCATTCATCCAAAAAAGAAAAGCGTATTTTTGGAGCACTAGGTATCTTTTGGGCACCTATTGCAAGTGTGGCTGCATGGAATGGTGCCCTAAAGTGAACGGAGATCGCGTCTGCACACAGAGAGACACACATAGGGAGGTCTCTTCTGTCCTGTGGCGAGGGGACGACGCTTGAGATCGCAAGCGATTCTGTGTTGCCGCGGCAGGACTCTCACAGGCAGGTGCTCTTCCTGCTTCTTCTTTAATCTTTCTTCTGTTTGCCTTGTCAGCCATGGGCATTTTCACAATGTCACGGTGCCATGGGCCGACATTAGGATTTCTGCTATCTTACTGACTCTCCTCCGGACAGTTATCCCCTATCCATGAATATATCCTCGTGTGGAAAAGCCCCTACGATTTCTCCCAAATTTTGTCCTATCATTCGGTCACCTATGTAAATGGGCAGCGAGCTTGACTGCAAGACCTACCAATTGAGAAGGCAGTGCTCAAGGGGATAACCGCATAGCCTACGTTCCTAGACAGTCCGTTTGGGTTCTAGACCTTGAGTGTGCAGGGCGACATGGCATCGGGCCTTGAGTCTGCAGGCTGACATGGCTTTTTCTGCCAGTCTGTTAAGACGTATGAAACGTCTTCAGCTTCACTTGAGTGATAGCGAGATCTTGCCAAGGAACAAATTGCTGTATTGATGCAAGAGCTTGTCGTAAGGAAGATCTGTGAAGAGTTGTGAAATGGCAGTTTGCCAACAAACAATTTAGTTTTTTGTTTCTATTTTTAACTGAAGATCTGATCTGTAGGGCAGTGAACATAAACTTACAGCATACACACTATTCCATTAAATTAAAACAAAACATTGAGCATGTTGTCTTACAGCTGCCCACCGTCCTTCCATGGTAGTTGTCTTTGAGTCAGGTGCTCCTCCTTTCTTCTTTGCATGTCTCCAAAGGTAGCCATCTTTGAGAAAAAAGCCATAAACCTTTCTCCTGATTCTCTTGAATTCTTCATTAGTCCAATCTTCCTACTTTGTCATAGTGCTCAAGAATTGGCCAATTTTTAGCCAATCATCTCCGTAATATTCAATGACACGAAGGTTGGATTTAGGCGTGTATGATTCAGCATATTAGACATCTGCAAGGGTTTGGTATTTGTCTAGACACATGAAAAGCCATTTTGTACCTGCTCATTTTTTGGGTTCTGATCGGCCAAAGTGCTACTTTTGCCTGGTGACATTTTTTCCTACAGTCTCGACATTCCCTCCTGCAGATTACTTGTGTGTGCAGCCTGTGTGCACAAGCCTTAGCTTGTTCGTGTGCCACCAACAAGAGTAATTATCAGCTTCTGCATTGTGCAAAACCAGGGCAGCATGTGCACTACGCAGAAATTCAGATTCAGGGCAGCGTGCTCAGTTAGTGCAAAAACAGGGCAGTCTGTTCAACCCGTGCACTGTGCAGTGTGCTCACTGCTGAGTGCTCAGTCTTATCCTCTGTGTGTGTGTGTGTGTGTGTGTGTGTGTCTCTCTCTCTCTCTCTCTCTCTCTCTCTCTCGCTAATGGGCTGAGTGCTCTACAACCTACACGAGCTCTCTTTCTCTCTCTGTCTGTTTTTTAAGTCACTGTGGTCTGAAAACAAGGAAAAATGTGGCAATTTGTTATTGAGCTGAAAACATTGAAGGACAGACATTGTACTATGCAGCGAAAATATTGTTCCTACACATGAAATGGTGGCCCTGCTCGTATTTGTGTTCACAGTTTGGACTTGAAGGGATTTGGGATTGATAAAGACTGTGGTGCACTGCAAAACGTGAAAGATATAGTTTGCAGATTATATGCAAGCGCTCCCATGGGTTCATAAGGTGCATTGGATACAAAGGTTTGCTCTTTTTGTCAGATACATCAAGAAGTGCTAGTGGCAATGTGGCTGGTTGTTTCTCTCAGGTTAGTGATGCTCATGGAATGAGGCCTTACAAGTGCAAAGCTTCAGGTTGTTGGGCATTTCGATGGGTTTTGGCACCTCTGTGTCTGTTTTTTAAGTCACTATGGTCTGAAAACAAGGAAAAGTGTGGCAATTTGTTATTGAGCTGAAAACATTGAAGAATGGACATTGTACTATGCAGCGCAAATATTGTTCCTACACATGAAATGGTGGCCCTGGTCGTATTTGTGTTCACAGCTTGGGCTTGAAGGGATCTGGGATTCATAAAGACTGTGGTGCACTGCAAAACGTGAAAGATATAGTTTGCAGATTATATGCAAGCACTCCCATGGGTTCATAGGATGCATTGGATACAAAGGTTTGCTCTTTTTGTCAGATACATCAAGAAGTGCTAGTGGCAATGCGGCTGGTTGTTTCTCTTAAGTTAGTGATGCTCATGGAATGAGGCCTTACAAGTGCAAAGCTTCAGGTTGTTGGGCATTTCGATGGGTTTTGGCGTTGCCTTGAAGCAGAGGTGGCAATGGGTTCTTGAAATAATCAGGAAGAAATTGGATAGATGGATTGGACTATAGCAAAACCTAGCCTCCAGATGAGTAATATTGAACCATGTATTGACACCCACTTGTGTATACTTGCTCACTCGTTGGAGACCTCCTAAAGGTGCCCTTTGATAGCTAGAAGCTTTATATAGAAATTCTCTATGGGGAGGAGACCGTGATACGTTCAAAATACCCAAAGTGTCATGGCATACCTACACACTCCCCCAAAAATAATGGGTCTAGGAATCATTGAAAGCTATGCAATGACATATAGACTCATACTAGGCAAATGGGTGATTGGAAGCCTTGAAAACCCAGATGAAGACTCAGGAGTGGGCTAAACTCCTTGCTTAGAGTATAAAAAGGTTTAAATTTGAAGTCTACTCTAGGTGCAAAAACCTTCCCATTCACACTGCACAATTGTCCTCTTGCAAGTTCAAGTGCACAAGAGCTCCTCCCCTAAGAAAACACTATGGGAAACATGACATAAATTCAAAGACAAGCTATCCCTAAAAAATGTGAAGAAAGCCTTCCACTAGGTGGACATGGATTCAATCTGGTTGAGCATTTTCTCCCCTCAATAATAAGACAAGACTTTAGCAAGGTAGCCAAACTACATAAAAAGGGAATGTGGGTGTGGACTGACATCTAGTACTATGTTGGGAACTCATGGATAGGTAAGTGTGAAGTAGGAATAACCTTCAGACTAAATAAGGAGAACTTGGCCTTCATACAAAATAGAAAAGCGGTACATGTTGACTTAAACCCAAGGCTAATATAATGTGAGAATAAGGTTAGACTCGTAGGCTTTGGGTGGGTTGAGAGGAGCAAATTACTTCCTCTCGTGGCCCCACTAAGAGACAATTCCATGTTAATAAGCAGACTCAACAAAAAGTAGAACTTCAATTGGAGTACTTGTCAATGGGAATTAGCTTCAAACAAGTTTGGAGCTCCCCCTCCCCTTGAAGGTTTCTCTTTTCTTTTGGCTAATCCTACACAAAGTTTTTTGGGCATGTGAGAGAGCTGAGAGATTGGAAGTGGGGTCAGGAGTTTTTAGGTGACGCAATGAGGAGAAAGAAACCCTTCCCCACTTATTCCTCAATTGCCCTAGTAATAAACCATATATCCAGTGGCTCCATTTGACTATGTTGCCCTTCCACCCCTACTTTGTATTGTGGAAAGAGCTCCTTCTTGGAGAGGCTAATGGGCTCCCCTCCACCCTTTGGATGTGTATTAGAGGGATCTTCTTATGGACAATCTAAATGTAAAGAAATCTATGGTTGTTTCTAATCATAAAAACATGATTTTGCTGACTAAGCTAATGCTTGACTTTAATGTGCAAGTAATCAAACAAGGCCACACCATTGCCAAGATTGAAGTTAAACTGACTATGACTAGATCAAATGAATGATCCCAAAGGAAGATTGTGAGAAGCTTCACTGTCAAAATAGATAGAAAATTTGAATGTGGTCATGACTATGTCCAAGGGTCATATTCCCTCTCTCAATGGCCCCTACCCAATTGAAGGAAAGTAACAACGGTCTTAGAGCCCCTTTGAACTTAGTGGAAATAGGTGAAGAGGATTCAGTTACCTTCATGAAATTGAAGACCCATTAAGAGCTTCTACTTCAAATGGGGAGAAAGGAAGCCATTTGGATTGAAATCCGAGACTCGTCCCACAGTGTGGACCCACCTCTTGAACCTGGGTGCTACTCTCTGCCTGCAGTATTTCAACTCCTACATTAAGTACCTCTGTAAATGAATTATTTTTTGTAACTTTTTTGTCGAGTTACATATGATAGGCCAGCTGATCTGTTCTCCCCCCACTAAGATGTACATATTTATACAACTCCTTTGTGTAATATTATAATTTAACGTATTCATCCAAAAAAGAAAAGCGCATTTTTGGAGCACTAGGTATCTTTTGGGCACGTATTGCAAGTGTGGCTGCATGTGAATGGTGCCCTAAAGTGAACGGAGATCGTGTCTGCCCACATAGGGAGACACAGAGGGAGGTCTCTTCTGGCCTGCGGCGAGGGGACGACGCTCGAGATCGCAAGCAATTCTTTGTTGCCGCGGCAGGACTCTCACAGGCAGGTGCTCTTCTTGCTTCTTCTTTAATCTTTCTTCTTTTTGCCTTGTCAGCCATGGCCGTTTTCACAATGTCACGGTGCAATGGGCCGACATTAGGGTTTGTGCTATCTTACTGACTCTCCTCCGCACAGTTATCTCCTATCGACGAATATATCCTCGTGTGGAAAAGCCCCTACGATTTCTCCCAAATTTTGTCCTATCATTCGGTCACCTATGTAAATGGGCAGCGACCTTGACTGCAAGACCTACCAATTGAGAAGGCAGTGCTCAAGGGGATAACCGCATAGCCTACGTTGCTAGACAGTCCGTTTGGGTTCTAGACCTTGAGTGTGCAGGGCGACATGGCATCGGGCCTTGAGTCTGCAGGCTGACATGGCTTTTTCTACCAGTCTGTTAAGACGTATAAAACATCTTCAGCTTCGCGTGAGTGATAGCGAGATCTTGCCAAGGAACAAATTGCTGTATTGATGCAAGAGCTTGTCGTAAAGAAGATCTCTGAAGAGTTGTGAAATGGCAGTTTGCCAACAAACAATTTAGTTTTTTGTTTCTATTTGTAACTGAAGATCTGATCTGTAGGGCAGTGAACATAAACTTACAGGATACACACTATTCCATTCAAGAAATAAAATAAATGACACGAAGGTTGGATTCAGGCGTGTATGATTCAGCATATAAGACATCTGCAAGGGTCTGGTATGTGTCTAGACACATGAAAAGCCATTTCGTACCTGCTCCTTTTTTGGGTTCTGATCGGCCAAACTGCTGCTTTTGCCTGGTGACGTTTTTTCCTACAGTCTCGACATTCCCTCCTGCAGATTACTTGTGTGTGCAGCCTGTGTGCACAATCCTTAGCTTGTTCGTGTGCCACCAACAAGATTAATTATCAGCTTGTGCACTGTGCAAAACCAGGGCAGCATGTGCACTATGCAGAAATTCAGATTCAGGGCAGCGTGCTCAGTTAGTGCAAAAACAAGGCAGTCTGTTCAACCCGTGCACTGTGCAGTGTGTTGAGTCTTATCCTCTGTGTGTGTGTGTGTGTGTGTGTGTGTCTCTCTCTCTCTCTCTCTCTCTCTCTCTCGCTTGCTAATGGGCTGAGTGCTCTACAGCCTACACGAGCTCTCTCTCTCTCTCTCTCTGTGTCTGTTTTTTAAGTCACTATGGTCTGAAAACAAGGAAAAGTGTGGCAATTTGTTATTGAGCTGAAAACATTGAAGAATGGACATTGTACTATGCAGCGCAAATATTGTTCCTACACATGAAATGGTGGCCCTGCTCGGATTTGTGTTCACAGCTTGGGCTTGAAGGGATTTGGGATTGATAAAGACTGTGGTGCACTCAAAATGTGAAAGATATAGTTTGCAGATTATATGCAAGCGCTCCCATGGGTTCATAAGATGCATTGGATACAAAGGTTTGCTCTTTTTGTCAGATACATCAAGAAGTGCTAGTGGCAATGTGGCTGGTTGTTTCTCTCAAGTTAGTGATGCTCATGGAATGAGGCCTTACAAGTGCAAAGCTTCAGGTTGTTGGGCATTTCGATGGGCTTTGGCGTTGCCTTAAAGCATAGGTGGCAATGGGTTCTTGAAATAATCAGGAAGAAATTGGATAGATGGATTGGACTGTAGCAAAACCTAGCCTCCAGATGTGTAATATTGAACCATGTATCGACACCCACTTGTGTATACTTGCTCACTCGTTGGAGACCTCCTAAATGTGCCCTTGGATAGCTAGAAGCTTTATATAGAAACTTTCTATGGGGAGGAGACCGTGATGAGTTCAAAATACCCAAAGTGTCATGGTATACCTACACACTCCCCCAAAAATAAGGGGGTCTAGGAATCATTGAAAGCTATGCAATGACATATAGACTCATACTAGCCAAATGGGTGATTAGAAGCCTTGAAAACCCAGATGAAGACTCAGGAATGGGCTAAACTCCTGACTCAGAGTATAAAAAGGTTCAAATTTGAAGTCTACCCCAGTTGCAAAAACCTTTCCATTCACACTGCACAATTGTCCTCTTGGAAGTTGAAGTGCACAAGAGCTCCTCCCCTAAGATAACACTATGGGAAACATGACATAAATTCAAAGACAAGCTATCCCTAAAAAATGTGAAGAAAGCCTTCCACTAGGTGGACATGGAATCAATCTGGTTGAGCATTTTCTCCCCTCAATAACAAGAGAAGACTTTAGCAAGCTAGCGAGACTATATCAAAAGGGAATTTGGGTGTGGGCTGACATCTAGTACTTTGTTGGGATCTCATGGATAGGTAAGTATGAAGTAGGAATAACCTTCAGACTAAATAAGGAGAACTTGGCCTTCATACAAAATAGAAAAGCGGTACATGTTGACTTAAACCCAAGGCTAATCTAATGTGAGAATAAGGTTAGAGTCGTAGGCTTTGGGTGGGCTGAGAGGAGCAAATTACTTCCTCTCTTGGCTCCACTAAGAGACAATTCCATGTTAATAACCAGACTCAACAAAAAGTGGAACTTCAGTTGGAGTACATGTCAATGGGAATTTAGGTTCAAACAAGTTTGGAGCTCCCTCTCCCCTTGAAGGTTTCTCTTTTCTTTTGGCTAATCCTACACAAAGTTTTTTGGGCATGTGAGAGAGCTGAGAGATTGGAAGTGGGGTCAGGAGTTTGTAGGTGATGCAATAAGAGGAAAGAAACCCTTCCCCACTTATTCCTCAATTGCCCTAGTAATAAACCATATATCTAGTGGCTCCATTTGACTATCTTGCCATTCCACCCCTACTTTGTATTGTGGAAAGAGCTCCTTCTTGGAGAGGCTAATGGGCTCCCCTCCACCCTTTGGATGTGTATTAGAGGGATCTTCTTATGGACAATCTAAATGTAAAGAAATGTAGTTGTTTTTAATGATAAAAACATGATTTTGCTGACTAAGCTAATGCTTGACTTTAATGTGCAAGTAATCAAACAAGGCCACACCATTGCCAAGATTGAAGTTAAACTGACTATGACTAGATCAAATGAATGATCCCAAAGGAAGATTGTGAAAAGCTTCAATATCAAAATAGATAGAAAATTGGAATATGGTCATGACTATGTCCAAGGGTCATGTTCCCTCTATCAATTGCCTCTACCCAATTGAAGCAAAGTAACAAGGGTCTTAGAGCCCCTTTGAACTTAGTGGAAATAGGTGAAGAGGATTCAGTCACCTTGTTGGGGGTAAAGGCGCCTCCGCCGTGCCGCCCCGTGTATTACTACACTGTCAGTACCTGCCACTGCACACTGCAGGTGGCGGGCGCCCGTCACGTCACTTTATTCTTTATTCTTTTAGTGACAGTTTGAATAAAGGAAGGCCCGGTCACACATTGTGACTGTTGGAGTTCCCATTTCTTGTCTCTCTCTTTCTTGCTCTTGCTCTCCCGCCATAGCTCGCGTGCAAGCTTCGATCCTTCTCACCTTTCAACTGGTATCAGAGCTTGGCATTCTCTTGCTCGAGCTCGACTCGGTGCTTCCCGACCTTCGCATTGACTCGCTTCACGCATTGGGTCTCCATCCCGGCAGCCATAGCCGACCTCTTGAGCTCCCGACTCTCCCCGGCTTCCCGAGCTCCATCCTGGCCTTCTTGAGCTTCATCAGGGCCTTGCCCTTGAGGTATTGCTTCAGCATTTGCAGGCATTTGAGTGTATTCTCAGATTTAAACAGGGCAGGAACAAAGGGCAGCCACTCTTCTTGAGCTCCATAGCTCATATCTTCCCTCCCCTTTGCATTGGGCCTTCATGGCTTGGTATGTGCCTACCTTGGGCCATCATTGAGCCCCCCATTACCCCCTTTTTCAGCCCATGTGGAGCAGCAGCAAGTTCAGCACCAACAGGGCAGATTGCATCATTTTTTCCAGGCTGTGAGCACTCATCTACTTCAGCTCCACACTTGGCCATTGCTTCTTGCTCTCTACCTTGATCAAGAGGGCTATAGACTTCATGTTTGATGTCATTCAAGCTTTGGGCATTGGTCTTGATCTTTCGGGGCTGATTTCTTCAGATTTGGGACTGTCATAAACTGTCATAACAGGCTGAAAACAGGGCAGCACCATTGGCATTAGCATTTGTTGCTTATACTCCATTCCGGTTGTGCTATTTGATGCCCGTATGCGGTCTACATGATGCCTAGTGCCTTGGGAATGTATGCACATGATTATGCCATGATTTTGGCTTGAAATATTGGCTGATTTGGGACTGTTATTTACTGTTATACAGTGCTGGAAACAGGGCAGCCACACTTGGCATTGGCATTTAATGCTTATACTCTACTCCGGTTACCTTGTTTGATGCCTGTATGCGGTCTACTTCCTACCCGGATGTATTGGGGATGTATGCATTTGGTTTGACCATGATTTTGGCTTGAATTTGGGGCTGAAATCTACTGTTTAGAACAGTAAATACATGCTGGAATAACAGTGGGCTGAAGGTACTTTACATGCTTTGGCACTTACCTACCGATACCGGATGTATGCTTTGAGCTTTGGCATGATATCTCTGACATTTGGGGACGACTTGGAGCATATGTATGAGATTATGGGATGCTTTTGAGCTTCGCATTAGCTCCGTCTTCACTGGCATTTGGACCGACTTGGCATGCTCGTGGACCGCCTATGCCTCATGTCTCTGCTTGACAGTTAGGCTTTTGCATTACATGCTTTGGTTCGTGACATATGCTATTTGGTTCGTGTATGCCATACCGACATTTGGAGCTTGGATTTGGATGTATTTGAGCATTCCCGGCTCACTTGATCACTGATCTTGGTTGCTATTTGGATGTCATTGAGTTGACCGAGAGCTTATTTGGGCTTATGTATTGCTTCATGGTTAATACAACCGGTGCTTCATGTATGTCATGCTCTCTCGGATGCGCTTGATGCATTGACAGGGTCACTAATCACTGGTGCTTTCTCTTGGGTTGTTTGAGCTTCTGAGCTCGCTTTGTATGCCTTTTGTGCCAGTGGGAGCATTTTACATGCTTTCTTGACCTTTGACAGTTGCATGCTATTGGAGCACTTACATGTATTTGGAGCAGTTTATGTCTTGAGCAGCTACATACACATTGAGACTTTGGGATCATACTCCGATCTTTATGGATATGCATTGATGTACTCTTGGTTCACAGGATGCTTATGAGCTGAGTCTCATATTTGGATCTTTCTCTTTGAGCAGATACCTATTTGTGTTAGGTTTTGGCAGTTATAGGAACACTTTGCCTAGAGTGTCTGGGGGTGTGCCTTTCACTGGCAGATGTTATTTTGACATGCTTGGTGTTGAGCTCATGTTCTTTTCACTGTCATTGGCCTTGCTTATGTCCATTTCATGCCGGCTTTGGACCTAGCATTGTTTGCTTGACATTGGATCCTATTTTGGGACAGTTTGCTCTCTAGACTGCATACCTGCAATTTATTACAGCAAGCAGTTATTGGTGGACTGAGGTGTACTTTTCATGTTGAAATATCCTGATTTGGTGTACCGCACCTAGTACTAAGTGGGCAGCCACTTTTGGCACACTTTGCTCGCCCTTTGGACCCCGTTTTTGGTCATTTTTGGGCAGTTTCTGCAGTAAAACAGCAAGCAGTTTTGGACTGTTTGGGCATTTCCAGCCTGCATAATGGCGTCATCTTCGCATGATAGTGCCATCTTTAACATTACAAAGTTGGATGGTACCAACTACTCTTACTGGAAGAGTCAAATATGGCAGGTTTTGGTGCAGAAATCTCAGATTAAGCCACTTCGGTTGAGTGGGGAGCAGCCTGAAACTATGGACAATGACGACTGGCTTGAACTTGATGAGCTATGCAAGTCCACGATTGTATTGTCTCTCACTGAACAGGTACATTATAATGTATTTGAGGAAGCACAAAGTGCATGGGATCTATGGAATAAGATCAAGAATCTTTATGATAAGAAAAGTCCGGCGAGTCAGATGTACTGGTTGAAGCAGCTTATGGATCTGCGCATGAAGGATAATGCGACTATGTCTGCTCACTTGAGCCAGTTCCATGCTATACTGAAGAACCTGACTTCGCAGGATATCACCTTTGGAGAGGAAGTAACTCCTCTTTTCTTGCTTGGAACTCTGAATGAGTCATGGGATGTATTCCGCACTGCTCTTTGTGCCTCTAGTGCTACTCTAAAATTGGTAGATGTTGAGAGTGCTCTTCTTCAGGAAGAGGTGAATCGCAAAAACTTGGATGCCTCTCGTGGTAGTCATGCTTTGACAGTTAGAGGCAGGAATGACAGGTATGACCGTGGTAATGGCCGAGGCCGTGACTCGCAGAAGGGTCGGTCTAAATCTCGTGGTGGCAAGTCGCGTAGTAAGTCGCGTGGACGCAATGCAAATGTCACTTGTCATCATTGTGGGAAAAAGGGCCATATTAGACCACAGTGTCATGAGTTGCGCAATGAGAAGCGCAAGGATAAGGGGAAAGATAAAGTGCAGGAGAAGTCCTCTGATCGCAGCATAGTACCTGCGAAGTCCAACGTCAAGATTGAGGAAATTAATGTCACGCAGACTGAAGAGTCCGATGGTGGTGATGAGTTTATACTTGCAGCTAGTTCTTCTGATGCTTCACACTTGACTGAGACACCTAGTATGTATGCACAGTGCTGGTTATTGGATTCAGGTGCGTCCTTCCATGTGACGCCTTATCGTGAGTGGTTCCACTCTTACCGCACTATATCTGGTTCAGTCAGACTTGGAGACGACAGGTCTCTTGACATTGTGGGCATGGGTGATATTCAGTTGCAGTTTTCCACTGGCAGTTCATTTTTGCTTAGGGATGTACGTCATGTACCTGCGCTTACGCGCAGTCTTATGTCTGCAGGACAGTTGGATGATGCAGGATTTCATGTATGTTTTGGGGATTCTGCCTGGAAAATTACTCGTGGCAGACTTGTGCTTGCTAGAGGCGCCAAGTCTGGCAGCCTCTATCCTCTTGTTGTATCTGGGTCCTCAGTTGACCATGTTTTGACAGTGGGTTCTATCCCACATGTATCACTTTGGCATGCCCGTTTGGGGCATATGTCTTTGAAGGGAATGAAAATGTTATCTGGTTTGCAGTATCTTCCGCCTCTGGACTATGCACATTTTGACTCGTGTGATCATTGTCTTTATGGTAAGCAGAATAGGTCTACGCATAAGAAATCGGGTAGGCCACGCATGAGTGAGCCCTTAGCATTGGTGCATTCCGATGTTTGTGGGCCTATGCCTTGCATGTCTATGGGTGGCGCAAAGTACTTTGTTACCTTCATTGATGATTTTTCTAGGAAAGTGTGGGCTTATCCCATAAAGCAAAAGTCCGATGTCTTGGCAGTCTTTCAGCGTTGGCTTGCTCTTGTTGAGAACCAGACTGGGTATAGGCTGAAATGCCTTAGGACTGACAATGGGGGAGAATATGTCTCACGTGCTTTTGAGCAGTTTTGTGATGACAGGGGTATTAAGCGTCAGTTGACCACCCCTTACACCCCCGCCCAAAATGGTTTGGCTGAGCGCATGAACAGAACTATTCAGGAGAGTGTCCGCTCTATGCTTAGCCATGCAGGCCTACCCCAGAGTTTTTGGGCTGAGGCAGTTAGTACGGCAGTGCATGTCATAAACCGATCGCCTTCCAGTGGATTGGATTTCCAGGTTGCAGAGGAAGTTTGGGCTGGTAAGCCACCCTCTTATGCGCATCTCCGTGTCTTTGGATGTGAGGCATTCTGCCATGTGCCCAAGGACAAGAGGAGTAAATTGGATCCAAAGAGCATTAAATGCATATTCCTTGGCTATGGTGAGTCAGGAGAGATGGGCTATCGCCTATGGGATCCGTAGGCGTGGAAAATAGTACGCAGCCATGATGTCGTCTTCCATGAAGACAAGATGCACAGGCAGCCTGAGAAGGTGGTTGAGATCCGCAGAGTGATCTTTCAGGAGGAGCCTAAAGCTCCAGCACAGCCAGTAGTACAGCCTGCAGCAGTTCCTCCACAGGGCCAGGATGTTGGACAGGTAGTTAGACAGGCAGCAGAGCCTGCGGTGAGACGGTCTGCTAGAGATAGACGTCCACCTGACAGATTTCAGCCCTCTATGCATTATGTTTTGGTTACAGATGCAGGAGAGCCTTTCACTTATGATGAGGCTATGCGCAGGGGTGACAGTCACTCCTGGGAGAGGGCTATGCAGTCTGAGATAGACTCCCTGCATAAGAATGAGACTTGGGATTTGGTTGCCTTGCCTAAGGGCAAGAAGGCTTTGCCATGCAAGTGGGTGTACAAGTTGAAAAGTACCCCTGGACACCCCAAGCCGGCATACAAGGCTAGATTGGTAGCAAAGGGTTTTAAGCAGGAACATGGTGTGGACTTTGATGAGGTCTTCTCTCCTGTGGTTAAGATGATCACCCTGCGCTTAGTCTTGGCTTTGGTTGCACAGCTTGACTTAGATCTATATCAGATGGATGTCAAGACGGCTTTTCTACATGGGGACTTGCATGATGAGATCTATATGGATCAGCCTAAGGGCTTTGCAGAACCTGGCAGGGAGCACCTAGTGTGCAAGTTGAAGAAGAGCTTGTATGGCTTGAAGCAGGCACCTAGGGAATGGTATCATAAGTTTGATGCCTTTATGCAGTCACAGGGCTACAGCAGGAGTGCTATGGATCCGTGTCTTTACACGAAGAAAGCCCGTGATGGCAGTTTGCTTATCTTGGTACTCTATGTTGATGATATGCTGATAGTAGGGAAAGCTCATGATGAGCTAGATGCTCTTAAATCTCAGCTAAAGAAGAGCTTTGAGATGAAGGATTTGGGACAGGCCTTACATATACTTGGGATGCGCATTAAGCGCGATAGGCATCAGGGACTTTTGTATCTCTAACAGCGGGAGTACATTCATAAAGTCCTTGAGCGCTTCCGCATGCAGGACGTAAAGCCTATTGGCTGTCCATTACCTTCTTATGTGAAGGTATCACAGGCCGATTGTCCGCAGACAGATGAGCAGAGGGCCGAGATGGCCAAGATCCCTTATGCATCAGCCGTGGGCAGTTTGATGTATGCCATGATAGCCACTCGTCCAGATATTGCACATGCAGTTGGTGTTGTGGCACGCTATATGGCTACACCTGGCAGCAGACATTGGGATGCCGTGAAGGGTATCATGAGGTACCTGAAGGGCACAACAGATATGTGTATTTGCTATGGCAGCCAGGATACAGGGGTCGTGGGGTACACTGACTCCGATTATGCAGGACATGCAGATAGTAGGAAGTCCACTTCTGGCTATGTATTCACCTATGCTGGAGGGGCTATCTCTTGGATGTCCAGGGTTCAGAAGTGTACGGCTTTGTCTACCACTGAGGCCGAGTATATTGCAGCCACTGAGGCTTGCAAGGAGGCCATATGGTTAGGCCGTCTAGTTGCTGACCTTGGGATTGATGCTACACCTACACTGCATTCGGATTCTATGAGTGCCATTCAGTTGGCTAAGAATCCGGTCTTTCATGCGAAGACGAAACACATTGAGGTGAGGTATCACTTCATACGTGGTGTCGTGGAGGACAAGTCTGTTGACCTTGTCAAGATCTCCACTGACGAGAATCCTGCAGATTTGCTCACGAAGAGCCTCACTACTGAGCACTTTGCCTTTCTCAGGAGGTTGATGGGCGTTGGATGAGATGTCACCTTTCCTCACCTATGTACATTTGTACTGTCTTTTCTTTTTCTTTTCTCTCTCACTAGGGCAGATTCGCCTTTAAGTGGGAGGTTGTTGGGGGTAAAGGCGCCTCCGCCGTGCCGCCCCGTGTATTACTACACTGTCAGTACCCGCCACTGCACACTGCAGGTGGCGGGCGCCCGTCACGTCACTTTATTCTTTATTCTTTTAGTGACAGTTTGAATAAAGGAAGGCCCGGTCACACATTGTGACTGTTGGAGTTCCCATTTCTTGTCTCTCTCTTTCTTGCTCTTGCTCTCCCGCCATAGCTCGCATGCAAGCTTCGATCCTTCTCACCTTTCACACCTTTACGAAATTCAAGACCCATTAAGAGCTTCTACTCCAAATGGGGAGAAAGGAAGCCATTTGGATTGAAATTCGAGACTCGCTCCACAGTGTGGACCCACCCCTTGAACTTGGGTGCTACTCTCTCCCTGCAGTAGTTCAACTCCTACATTTAGCACCTCTGTAAATGAATTATTTTTTGTAACCTTTTTGCCGAGTTACATATGATAGGCCAGCTGATTTGTTCTCCCCCCACTAAGATGTACATATTTATACAACTCGTTTGTGTAATATTATAATTTAACGCATTCATCCAAAAAAGAAAAGCGTATTTTTGGAGCACTAGGTATCTTTTGGACACGTATTGCAAGTGTGGCTGCATGTGAATGGTGCCCTAAAGTGAACGGAGATCGCGTCTGCATACACAGGGAGACACAGAGGGAGGTCTCTTCTGGCATGCGGCGAGGGGATGATGCTCGAGATCGCAAGCGATTCTATGTTGCGGCGGCAGGACTCTCACAGGCAGGTGCTCTTCCTGCTTCTTCTTTAATCTTTCTTCTGTTTGCCTTGTCAGCCATGGGCATTTTCACAATGTCACGGTGCAATGGGCCGACATTAGGATTTCTGCTATCTTACTGACTCTCCTCCGGACAGTTATCCCCTATCGACGAATATATCCTCGTGTGGAAAAGCCCCTACGATTTCTCCCAAATTTTGTCCTATCATTCGGTCACCTATGTAAATGGGCAGCGAGCTTGACTGCAAGACCTACCAATTGAGAAGACAGTGCTCAAGGGGATAACCGCATAGCCTACGTTCCTAGACAGTCCGTTTGGGTTCTAGACCTTGAGTGTGCAGGGCGACATGGCATCGGGCCTTGAGTCTGCAGGCTGACATGGCTTTTTCTGCCAGTCTGTTAAGACGTATGAAACGTCTTCAGCTTCACTTGAGTGATAGCGAGATCTTGCCAAGGAACAAATTTCTGTATTGATGCAAGAGCTTGTCGTAAGGAAGATCTATGAAGAGTTGTGAAATGGCAGTTTGCCAACAAACAATTTAGTTTTTTGTTTCTATTTTTAACTGAAGATCTGATCTGTAGGGCAGTGAACATAAACTTACAGCATACACACTATTCCATTCAACAAATAAAATAAATGAAACGAAGGTTGGATTCAGGCGTTTTTTGATTCAGCATATTAGACATCTGCAAGGGTCTGGTATGTGTCTAGACACATGAAAAGCCATTTCGTACCTGCTCATTTTTTGGGTTCTGATCGGCCAAACTGCTGCTTTTGCCTGGTGACGTTTTTTCCTACAGTCTCGACATTCCCTCCTGCAGATTACTTGTGTGTGCAGCCTGTGTGCACAAGCCTTAGCTTGTTCGTGTGCCACCAACAAGATTAATTATCAGCTTGTGCACTGTGCAAAACCAGGGCAGCATATGCACTATGCAGAAATTCAGATTCAGGGCAGCGTGCTCAGTTAGTGCAAAAACAGGGCAGTCTGTTCAACCCGTGCACTGTGCAGTGTGCTCACTGCTGAGTGCTCAGTCTTATCCTCTCTCTCTCTCTCTCTCTCGCACCATCTCGCCGCGTCTGTCCGTCACAGCCACTCCATCTCTTGCCATTGCGCGTCACAGCCACGCCTCGTCTCTCCCCGCCGGTCTCGCCTCGTCTTGCACCGTCTCGCCCTGTCCGTCCGTCACAGCCACGCCATCTCCCGTCACAGCCACGCCTCGTCTCTCCCCGCCCGTCTTGCCTCATCTCGCCCCGTCTCGCCTCGTCCGTCCGTCTCGCTCTCGCCCCGCCCGTTTCTCCTCGTCTCGCCACGTCCTGTCCGTCTCGCCATCTCGCCCCGTCTGTCCGTCTCTCTCTCTCTCCGTCTTGCCCCATCATCGATCCGTTGGAGGGAACCGTCATCACGCCACGCTCCCGACATCAAGCCACTCTCTGTCCGAGTCCCCAAACCTCCACACTCCCCGTCCGAATCCATTGGAAATTGGACGCCCTCTCATCCGACTCGGACACTGCCATATGGACTAAACTGTCCGAGTCTCCGCCCTCATCCGACTCGGACACCAGTCCCTCGTCCGAGTGGCACAATCGGACGCCCCATCTCCACGTGACCACGCGCCTCGTTGTCGGAGTGGCTAGACCCCGCATGCCAGCCCGCCCGGGCCATCACCCTCCCTGCTTCCTCGACAGGAGCAGTCGCCATCTCTCCTCTCCTCGCAGACCCCGGCCTTGGCACCCATATCACCCCACCGCCACTAGCCCTGCCCATACCCGACTCTTCCGCCACCTCCCACCACCGCCCATCACGCATCCGCAACCACAATGAGGCCGGATGCCCACATCCCCTGAGCAAGCCCTGGAACCGTGAGGAAGGGATGGGCTCGAACAAGACATCCCCGTCACCAAGCAGCCGCACAAGGGGGGAGAAGAATGAGAAATACTCACCGATTTGGAGTAGCATTGACAAGGTGACAGACTACCACACAAGGAAAGGCATGGAGGCCCTCCGAGATGTATGCAAGGCGCATGACGAAGACATTAGCAACATCAAGGAAATCATGGCAGCAATGTGCGCGGAAACTGCATACCAAATCAAGGAGGAAATAAGCACAAAAGTGCAAGAATGGAAGAACGAAATCTACGCCGAGATCACATCACACTTCACCTCCTGGAAGGTGGACATTGAAACGTCCCTCCAGGAGAGAAACAGGGTGATCGAAGAACTGAGGCACGAGCTCGATGAATATAGAAACCAGCTGGATCTACTCAAGAAGGGGGAAGGAGAAATCACCGAAACAACGCCCACCAAGGTGCAATCCGAGATCAACGAGCTGAAGACACAAGTAACAAAGGAGCTCAACACGTGGGCGAATATAGTGAAACAAGCACAAGCCGAAGTGGCCGAGAACTCCAAATGGATTGAGGTAGCCAAGAAGTCGCCAACAAAGAAGGAGTTTGTGAATGCAACACTGGAGGAGGAGAAAAGGAGAAAGCTTAGAGCGCTCCACATCCGGGTGGTCGGATGGAAGGAAGGGGATAGACCCCTGGCAGATGTCCAACAATATGTGGACAGTTGGGAGTAGAGGACCCTCAAATAGTGGAGAATGCATGGCGTGTAGGGAAAGACCTCACCAAGGGAAGGCCTCTTATCCTCAAATTTGCCAACTTAGAATCCAGACGAGCCTTCCTCTGTAAAAGGACAGCTCTAAAAGGGGAAAAAGTCTACCTGGAGGATGACCTCACACCCGCACAGGTGGCACACCGTAAAGAATGCATGTCACAGATCCTGGAGGCTCGCAAAGGGGGAAAATGGGCAATATACAGAGATAGTCGGGTCATCATCACAGATAAGCGCCAATGACGGGGCGCGGCCTATGAGATCCACCTGAGTTTTGCAGTGTGGAACTGCAACGGAGCTATGAAAACAGATGCAAGATTATTCCAGGAGACCTTCACCGGCAAGGACATCGTCCTCTACACAGAAACCCACCAAAGCCCAGGCACCTACTTACCAGAAGTGAGGAGATATAGATGGGAGACGGCATGCCGCCCTAGAGCCCGAACAAAAGGAGGGACCCGAGGGTCCGCAGGGGTGGCTGTGTTGTACAGGGAGGAGCTACAGCCCATGGTGCAAGTCATGCGGAAAGATGAGAAAGCCCGGTTCATGTGGATTCGGATACACACAGATCGCCCCCGAGACATATACATGGCGCTGTGCTATTTCCCACCAGCACACTCCCCATACGCACCACAGAAGGGCGAGTCACCATATCTACCACTGTACGAAGATATCATGCACTACTCCAGCCTGGGGGATGTCATGTTCGCTGGAGACTTCAACGCATGCACAGCACAAAGGCAGACCCCCTTCTTCGAGAGCGAAGACCACATGTACAAAGAGATTGCACCGGAGGAGATAGGACTCAACCAGGCGTCACAGGACACAGCTGAGTGCACCGAATATGGCGAACACCTACTGGCGTTAGGGGGGGCACACGGACTGGCCATTCTCAACGGCCTCGACAGATGGCCCGGGTTGGATGCCCTCACATGCTTCCCACACAAGCACGCGGCCAACTGCATTGGACGGGGGGGCACATGGAGCATCCACACAGAAACTGGGAGCAAGCACAGTGGACTATATTCTCGGCCCTCTATCACTTATCCCCGACATCCAGTCCTTTAAAATATCACCTCGCCCACTCGTAGTGGCTGCCGACCATGCATACCTACAATTTGACATAACCTGTAGGTATGACCTAACCCCCCCAGCAAGCAACCCCCCAAGATTCCCCAGGTACCACTTTACCAGGCTAACTGCGAGCGCATACTCTGACCATCTCTATTGGAGCCTGCAAGAAATGAACCCCCACACACCCCTGGAGGAGGTCACAGCACAGTTGGTGGGCACACTACACACCTCAGCTGCCGAATACTTCCCCCACACATCCCCCTCCCCCCACCTCACCCCTCCGAACAAGAATGTCCCACAGAATAGCTGGTACGACACAGAGTGCAGGGAAACCCGGCTCCGTCTTCAATAGGACGAAGCACGGGGAGTACACACGTATAAACAGGCACGCTTGATCTTCCGTCGCCTAGTGCGATGGAAGAAACGAGCCTACCTCTCCAAAGTGGAACACGAATTCTACCAGCTATTTTTAGGACAAGACAGCAAAGAGGCATGGAAGGCGTTTCAGGAACCCCGAGCCCAGACGCCCATCACCTCCCCGGACACTTGGCACGCATATGCAACCTCACTATACCAAGTACCCAAGCAGCCCCAGCTACCCCAGCCCCCAGGGAGCAGACCCGGATCATCCACATTCTTCAGCACGGGGCGGGTTCGGAACGCCATTGACAGACTCCAAAATGGCCGTGCCCAAGACCACGAAGGTTTGGTAGCAGAGCATTTGACCCATGCTAGAGACATACTGGCACCTCTCCTAGCACACATGTTCAACAGAGCCCTATGCGAAGGCTTCCCAGCCAGTTGGTCGACCAACACCATAATACCTATCCTGAAGGCCGGAGACCCCATGGTTCTCACGAACTACCGAACAGTCATGGTTGGCCATGTACTAGCCAAGCTCTATGGATCCATACTGGACCACGAGCTGAGCAAGTGGGCAGAGCAACACCAACATCGAGCAGTAGGACAAGCAGGGTTTAGGAGGGGGTTTTGCACCCTTGACCATATCCTCACACTGAGAGCCATCATAAAGGAGGGTAGAGCACATGGAAGACGGGTGTACTGCTGCTTCGTGGACTTCCGCAAGGCCTTTGACACAGTCCCACGAGCGAGGCTCACGCAGAGACTGCAGGAACTGGAGGTACCAACCGAAATACGATGGGGGATACTAGCACTATACGAATCGGTAACGGGCTGAGTTCGGGCACCGGGAGGGCTGTCAAAGGAGATCACCAGCACCATTGGAGTCAACAGGGATGCCCACTCTCGCCCACCCTATTTAGCCTCTACATTGATGAGATCTCAGAGTACATAGATAGAGTGGGCGAGGAGGGATCGAGCTTAGGAGGGACACTGATACCTATCTTACTATATGCGGACGACATAGTCCTCATCTCTAGCACACCCGAAGGGTTGCAGCGCCAACTGGACGCACTACAGGCTTTCTGCCAAGACAAAGACCCAACTGTGAACCTGGGGAAAACCAAGGTCATGGTGTTCAACACGTCAACCCAATGGCTCCGATGGTCGGTACCCCCCTTCACATACGGTGGAGAAATTGTGGACGTGGTCCAAAGATATGTCTATCTGGGGATTACATTCTCTGGACTGAGATTTACCCTGAGAAAAGCCGCGGAAGATAGACTAACCCGAGGCTATGCAGCCCTCGGGTCAATGGAGAACCAATGTGCCCGCATACAGTTCTAGGAACCCCGGACAAAGCTCTGGCTTTTTGACACCTTGGTCACACCAGCCCTCCTGTGCGGGGCTCCCATATGGGGGTCCAATCTCTACCACACGCGGAGGGCCCTACAGGATCAGCCACTGCCTAAGGAGGAGGTCACCTATGAGGGATGGGACCAGATGGAGAGATCCCTAATACTTATGATCTCATAGATGATCCGAAGCAAGCCCTCCATACCACACGAGATCATCCGCGCAGAGCTTGGGGCATCGCCCCTCGTGGCTGAGGCCCTCTTCCAGACCGTGACCTTCTTGTGCCGAATATGGGACCTACCCCGGCACCGGTACCTCAGACTCGCCCTGAAGTCATCCAAACAGCTAGCAACACAAGGGGACACTGAGTGCTGGTATGCTCGAACAGAGACCTGGCTACGGCTCCATGGCCTGCACATGGACCACCTCCCCCCACCACAATACAGCCTAGACTGCCCACACCTGGAGCTTAGTTGAGAGGAGGTAAATCGCATCACCAGAATGGATATTATCCAGACAGACACCGCCAGGACATGGGTGACTCCCACAGCGGAACTAGGAACCAAGAAGGCTTTCTACCGTGAACACTTCCTGCATATCTCCCCGGACGGCTTCATCACCCGCCCAAGCTACATGGACACACACCTGTCTCACGGGGTCAGAAGTGCCATCGGACAGATCCGCACGCCCTCACACCAACTACGGGTCGAAACGGGCAGATACGGGGCCAACCCCCTCTCCCCAGAAGACCGAATCTGTCAGCTCTGCCATCTCGAGCCAGAGACAGAGGAACACTATATCTGTAGATGCCCAGTGTACTACAAAATCCGGGGACGCTTCCACTGCCTATTCAGCGAAGGATTCGGACCACTCTCCAAGGTGATGGAATTCAAAGACCAGAGATGCCTGGGGCTTTTTCTACTGGAAATACGACGCCACAGAGACCACCTCCTACGAACCACGGAGCAAAGACAAGGAGCCACCAACCAACGCACACTCAACGACTAAAACCAAATACCAGCTATCCTCCCCACCACCGAGGCCCCACCAGCCCAACCGGCCTCCCGGCCCCCGAGGACCACCTTAGAAATAGCCACAACGAGAGGTAAAGCCCGGCGACCACGCCCCGCCGGCCCCCGTCCCCGCAGAAGACACTGGTCGAATATACAAGGGATACTACGCCGCCATCGGAGGGCCCTGCCCCGCCGCTTTAGCCTCTCCATGCTGGACCGACCCATGCGGGACATCTTAGGATGAACACCCCAGGAGCAGTTCCACACCGCACTGGGAGTACCTCTAGATTGTATCTAGTCCAGATATCATTTTTGTACCTACTCAATTTAGTTCAACATAGCATAAATGTTAGCTTCACTGGGACTTTTGAAATCTCCCAGACATTTGTATGCAACATTTTGGTCTCATAGGCCAACTTGGCCTGTTGTAGACGTTAATATAACTTTCGTTCTTTCTCTCTCTCTCTCTCTCTGTGTGTCTCTCTCTCTCGCTAATGGGCTGAGTGCTCTATAGCCTACACGAGCTCTCTATCTCTCTCTCTGTGTCTGTTTTTTAAGTCACTATGGTCTGAAAACAAGGAAAAGTGTGGTAATTTGTTATTGAGCTGAAAACATTGAAGAATGGACATTGTACTATGCAGCGCAAATATTGTTCCTACACATGAAATGGTGGCCCTGCTCGTATTTGTGTTCACAGCTTGGGCTTGAAGGGATTTGGGATTGATAAAGACTGTGGTGCATTGCAAAATGTGAAAGATATAGTTTACAGATTATATGCAAGCGCTCCCATGGGTTCATAGGATGCATTGGATACAAAGGTTTGCTCTTTTTGTCAGATACATCAAGAAGTGCTAGTGGCAATGTGGCTGGTTGTTTCTCTCAAGTTAGTGATGCTCATGGAATGAGGCCTTACAAGTGCAAAGCTAATGTGAGGAAAGGCTTCTTGTTTTGAAGTTGGGATATGTAAGCAAGGAAAGAGGTAGCAATTGCCCTTCATCAATTCTTCTCTATAGAGGACCTTCCTCATTGGAAGGTGAGGAGTCCTTACTTTTTGGGCATTGAAAATGTTGGCCTAAGCTTCAAGGCCCCTTCATATAACGACCGTAGAACTTTGTGAGAAGCCTCCTAGTCTTGTGGGACCACCCTTTCGTAGGATAGACCTGTCGAGGGTTCCACCCACCCGCTTCTCTCAATAGGCGTTCTTTAGTTATTTAATTAGGTCATATCATATTTACGTGTGACATTTAAAATCAACTTCCTTAATTAAACCTTTTAGGGAATATGGTTCGTTTGCATAATTTACAGCATAAACATGAATACAGAGCATGCAATCCTTTTGACAAACAAGTTTCTGGTCCAAATCACATGGCACCATAATTTCCATCCTTTATGTAAAATAAGATCTTCCAACGCCCTAGACGTTGGACTCACGACAGTCTACAACTGTGTTCCGGACTAGGCAAGGGATGTCAAGAGCTCCATTGATCCCAAGCGACCTAAGAGTGAGACACAACTTTCCATGGTTGGTCTTTTTACCACTCGACCTTCGGCCCATGAATCGAGCAGTGTCCTCTTGGGGTAATCCGCGGTGCGATCTTGGAGATGATTCACTTGTGCAAAATATCATTCCTTAATTAATCCAATTAAGAATCAAGCACGAATAAGGTATTCAGCCCTAATATCATTGTCCAAGAGCTCTCTCCCTTGGAATCAAAGAGTGATTTTATGTAAAATTCACCTAACACTTCTTTCTTCGGCTAAGACATATGTTCGGGGTTTAGACATTGTACACGATATAGGTTCACTTGCATTGTTCGATAACCTATCCTTCTTCTCAGCAAGTACAATGACGTAGGGTTTCCTAATCCTCGAGTCTTTCATTTGCCCTGGATTTGTTGTATCTAGCTCAACCCCGAATAGGTTTGATGAATGTAGTCGCTATCGAACGGATCTCAAGACATCTCAGCTTTAGCCCCTATGATCGCCGTGTATTAACTACGTGCAACATTAAGATTCCCAATCTATCAAACATAAGCTATTAACGAGAGCTTGGAGAATGGTCTAGAGCTTCGATAACGATTCTTTTCTAGACTAAGCTGTTTGCCATGCAATCCTTCAGGTATGCAAGTTGCAATATATACCTTCAAAGCAAGAAAAATGCACCTACTATTACGAGGACATGCTTGAAGCCTTAAATGCTGTTTATGAATTTATCGCATGGTATCTAAATACAATTGACTTCTTTTGACACGCGCATTTGGGAAACTCAATCCTTGAACACTTGTGATGCAGTTTATTCTTTTTAATGTCCTATTCCTATATGGCATAACATAGGTCTAATGCATCTCATGCGGGAATCAAAGTAAGAATTTATCAATCTGGAAATATGTTACTTACGATCGGTACCACGGTTGGATGGGTAGTGATGTCCTCGCTTGGGGCTTTGTTGCCCGTTGTGGGGTTTCCATCCACTCACGCCATTTTTCGCTTGGGCCATTCTTGATTGTTGCACAAGACTCCTGCACCTGTGCTCGATTAGTGGGGCCAATTGGGGAGAGAGTTGAGTTTGCGAGTGGGGGGATGATCCCGCAAGACGGGTATAGGTTCGTGACTACGGGGGAAAGAGATGTGTGTGGCTACCCTCTTCGGACTGGAAGGGAAATAATATCTCTCTCCTCCCTTCTTCTTTCCTTCTCTTATTCTCTCCTCTCTCTCTCCTACTCTTCTTTTCTCCCTCTCCCTCTCTCTCCCTCTCTTTTTCTTCTTCTCTTCTCCTCTTCTCTCTCTCTCCCTATCTCTTACTCTTCTATTCTTCTCCCTCTCTCTCTCTTTCACGGCAACCAAGGGGGCAAGAGGCGGTAAAGCTCTCCTTCGCTCAAGGGGGGGGGAAGAATAAGGTGGTCTTCCTAGCCGCTTAAGGAGGGGGAGGGGTTTATATAATAAGGAGGGGAGGTTTATTATTAGGGAGTGGTGGTGGTAGTAACCACCACATGTCGCCGTTTGCATGGTGGCGTTGTAGTTCGATACTCTCCTCGTCTTTATCGAGTCCTTCCTTTCCACCTTGGCATCGTCGATAGCCTCCACATCATCGTCATAGTCATCATCTTCTTCCCCTCACGATCATCGGTGCCGTCTTTTTCCTTCTGTCCCTTCCCCCCCCTCGCCACTTGTTGTCGGTGACGATAGGAGAGGGGGGGGGGAATTTCAATTAATTTCTAAGGGGGGGGGGTTTCCTATGTCATGCGGGTGGGAATATTACAAATAATGAGTATAAGTTAAGAAAGTATATCTTTGAAAATTTAAACAGTATCATTCTTGATGTGGGTTCTCAAAATGTAGTCCAAGTGTACTTGGACAATGTCACTTTGTGTTCATGTTGGTTGGTTGGTTGAGAAAGAGTCGCCAATCATTTTTTACACATGTTTCACATGCCATTTCTTTGATTTGTTGTTTGAGGGATATTGGAGAACTTTCTTGGGTTGTGAAAGTGGAAGAGGTTGTGTAACGTTTAGCTCAAAAAATTGCTTAAACCAGCATAGACTCGGTTTGCGCTTATGTGTGTCTATATATAAATAAAACATGTTGGATGATCGATTCTTCAACAGATTGTGCTGCATGGTCATTAATAATTAGTACTACCGAAAGAAAGTGAGCAAAACTATCAAGCCTTTGAAGATTTCATCTATTAGAATGATTATGAATTTATGTGCTCCAATTTTAGAGATTTTGCGTCTTGTTGAAAGAGAGTGCGCTACCATGGGGTTAGTGTATGAGCTCTTAGATTGCATAATAGAAAAGATTGATAGTCTTGAAGGTATGAATGCTTCCAAGTGACAATAAGTTAAGGCACTTTGTATTTTGCGTCTTGTTGAAAGAGAGTGCGCTACCATGGGGTTAGTGTATGAGCTCTTAGATTGCATAATAGAAAAGATTGATAGTCTTGAAGGTATGAATGCTTCCAAGTGACAATAAGTTAAGGCACTTTGTGTAGACAATTGGAACATGATGTACTCTGCATTGTATGTAACTACTTTTGTGCTCTATCTTATTAGAGAGCAAAGAGTCTTAACAATGACAAGAAGGTAAGAGTTGGATGAATATGGTTGAGCGTGTTACAAACTATGATGCAAGTGCTAAAGAGAAATTATACGATGATCTAGATAAGCAAAAGTTTGAGTTTGGTGTATTTATGCACCCTATTGCAAAGGATGAGAAGATGATTCATCAAGGTGTAAAATGATGGAAAATCTTTGGAGCAGAGACACCAAATATACAGTGCTTGACACTCAAGATATTGTCTCGGGACACTTATGCTTTGCCATGTGAAAGAAATTAGAACACTTTTTCTTTCATTCATACAAAGAAAATGAACAAGCTTAAGCCAAAGAAAACAAAGAAGTTAGTTTTTATACACACCAATTTGCGTCTCATAAGAAAGTTGAAAGAAAGAGGATTTGAGAGGATAGAAGTGATCTTAGAAATTCTAAATAAGGTAAAAGATGATGAAAGATTGCTTGCTTTGGAAGAAATGGGAGAGGAAGATGATGAAAATTGAGCTCGTGTAACAATAGGTGCATCCAATGTTGATACCTCAATTGTGCCACAAGTTGAGGTGGAGGATGAGAATGAGGATGAGAAATAATGTAGAAAATCAAAATACAATTTGTTGTAGTCAAAAAACAGGTAACAGATGCATTAAAAATCAACAAGCAGCAGTAGTTAAAATCATCAAGCAATAGTAGATGATCTATAGTAGCGAAAAACGCCTTTTTAGGATTGAGCACGAATGTTTGATACTATGTTAGATGTGGGGATAATGATGGAAGCGAGTAAAGCGGTTGTAATTGTGAGAGTGCGCAACGGAAGAGGAAATACGAACACGGAGGGAGAGAGAGAGAGAAAGCAGAAAATAAGGAAGAGAAATCTGCACTGACTGAAATGAATGCTGAATACACTGAAATGGACTGATCAGTCCCTGCACGCAACCCACAGCGTCAGTGAGGGCACCAGATCAGGCTGATGATGATGGCAGCACCACCACGGGGGAGGAGGAGTGTCGGAATCTGCAAGAAGACAACTGACCAAGTGGGGAGGGGGGCTGCCAATATATAGGCAACGGACAAACCCTAACCCTAACCCTAAAATGGGCGCAAACCCTAAAATGGGCGCAAACCCTAAAAGTGCCCTAAAATGGGCGCCCCACAACAGTGACCAAAAAGGTGGCCGGGCAGCCAGTGGCTGCCCACTAAAAGAGGCCAAAAAGAAATACACAACCTAAGACAGCCAGTCAAGAGTGACTAGCCTCCCCCATCATAACACATGACAGACATGTCAGAGCTCCTAATGTCCTCGTCTGACTCAGACTGAGGCTCACAGGCAGGAGATGACAAGGCATGACAAACATGACTGCTAACACCCCCTCTCAAATCCTGGATGTGGCTGAAGGCCGAAGAGGAAATAGATCCTGGGGTGGCAAGAGGAATGCCAATGTCGATGAAGTCCGTCGATGTAGACTGCCGCTGAAGGAGCTCCTCACGATCCTGGAAAGCCCCCTCTAAAACACTAGGGGCCAGGGAATCCACAGCCGCATCACCGAGATCGTCCCCCTCTGAAAGGGATGGGGGGTACGAGGGAACCACCGGAGAAGGTGGGGGATGGGAAGGAACCTGTGGAATAGAAGGTGCACAAGCGGGAACGGGTGTAGCAATAGACTGCCTCGGAGGACCCTGCATCAAAGAAGGGGAATGGAGCCTATAAAGCCCGCTCTCCTGCCAACCTGTAGATAAGACAGCTCCTGTAAGAGAATCCTCAATAACAACGGCATGCTCGGTGTAGATCACTCGTGTGCCAAGCCTCGTAAGGCCATAAACTGAGAGGAGGGGAAGGCCCAAGTCCGGAACATGTAGGGCCTGTGAAAGGAAGCTCGTAGGTCGGTCTGTAAACAAAGGCAATGTGCCAATACCACTAATAGGCACCGATAAAATGTCACCAACAGTGACTGAACCCTCTGATGGACGGAGATCCTGTAACAAATCACCTCGGGGAGTCATATGACTCGAAGCACCACTGTCCACTAACCAAGGCTGCGCAGAAGACACTGCAGCCACGGAAGAAGGATCCTCCTCCAAAGCATGGATATGAAGGAACACTGACTCATGGGTAACAGCTGGTGTAGAGGTAGAAGAAGGCTTCGATGTAGATCCATCCTTCGCTCCCGGACGAAGGTGAGGGTACTTCTTCCAGCATTTCTCCTCGGGATGTGTCCCTTTCTCACAGTGTGGGCACTTCGGTCTCTCTGAATCTGAGTCAGAGCCTGAAGAGAAGCTCTGATACCATGTGAGAGTGCACAGCGAAAGAAGAACACGAACACAGAGGAGAGGAGAGAGGAAGCAGAGAATGAAGGAAGAAAGTCTGCACTGACTGAGATGAATGCTGAATACACTGGAATGGACAGAACAGTCCCTGCATGCAGCCCTGAGCGTCAGTGAGGGAACCAGGACAGACTGGAAGCAGAGGCAGCACCAATGCCGGAGACAGAGACGGAGGGAGCAGTGCTTAACCTGCAGAGCATAAATGCTGGACTGACTGGGGGGGCAGCTATAAATAGCCCCCAGCCAGAAAACTGGCCGACCAGCTAAACTGGCCGACCTGGCCAGATCTGGCCGACTATGGCCAGATCTGGTCCGACTGCCCAAAATAATGGGCAGTCACCCCAAAAACAGCCCAAATCTGGGCTGTAAAATGCCCAAGGCTGCATGCTGACTAAAGCAGCCTAAAAACACACTGACAGAGCTCCTCTGTCTCCTGTCAGACTCTGACAGGAGCTCACAACCAGGAGATGACAGACTGAGACTAAATAAGAGCAGGCTAACACCCCCTCTCAACTCCTGGGAGAGTCTGAAGACCCAAGAACCGCATGTGATGAAGCAAAGAAGCCTGAAGGAATCGCCTGGCTGTTGTGGAACTGTGGGCAGCAGCAGTAAGGTATTTCTCTCGTCCTCCGTGCTCTCAATCAGGCGATGATACCATGTGAGAGTGCGCAACGGAAGAGGAAATACGAACACGGAGGGAGAGAGAGAGAGAAAGCAGAAAATAAGGAAGAGAAATCTGCACTGACTGAAATGAATGCTGAATACACTGAAATGGATTGATCAGTCCCTGCACGCAACCCACAGCGTCAGTGAGGGCACCAGATCAGGCTGATGATGATGGCAGCACCACCACGGGGGAGGAGTGTCGGAATCTGCAAGAAGACAACTGATCCCCAAGTGGGGAGGGGGGCTGCCAATATATAGGCAACGGACAAACCCTAACCCTAACCCTAAAATGGGCGCAAACCCTAAAAGTGCCCTAAAATGGGCGCCCCACAACAATGACCAAAAAGGTGGCCGGGCAGCCAGTGGCTGCCCACTAAAAGAGGCCAAAAAGAAATACACAACCTAAGACAGCCAGTCAAGAGTGACTAGCCTCCCCCATCATAACACATGACAGACATGTCAGAGCTCCTAATGTCCTCGTTTGACTCAGACTGAGGCTCACAGGCAGGAGATGACAAGGCATGACAAACATGACTGCTAACAGTAATAGGTTGCACAACCCAAGAGAAAAGATTGTAAAGAAAAGAAGAACATTCCAAAGAGAACTCAAAAGAATGCTTGAAAAATGGAATCCATATACCAAGACATGAGATAGTTAAATACAATAATGAGTCACTGGTTGAGTAGGCATTGATGCTAGCTTTCTCTCTTTAACAAGACCCACTAAAATCCTTGCAACCATTACATTTCTTATAGATTGATAGTCATCTAGTTAAACCAGCCTTTCTTCTTGGAAAAAGTGGTAATACCTTGATCAAGCACTTAATTGCAATAATTAGGAACAAACAAACATAAATTGAAATGCACTTTACTCTAATAATCTTAGTCAATAGATACCTTGTTGGTCCTAAAATTGGTGTCCCTTTCAGTTTTTCTTTAAGTTTCATTGCCAATGGATGTATTAAAGCTAAGATTCCACAAATTCCTTGGCTGATCCAAAAGTCCCTTGTGGATCCAACAATTAGCAAATAATTTGGGCAATTGGATCTTTGATTTTCACCTAGGATTTGCTCTAACTAGATTGAGAATGGCCAAATGTTGCCCCAAATTTATGGATGGCTAGGTATTTGAAATCCTTGATAATACAATAGATTGTAGGTGTTGATTTCAGTGTATAATGCCTTATCTTGTTCGCACGAGTATTGAGGTGGTTGCTAAAGTTTTTTTAGAAATTTAGGATATATTCTAGAGATCCCTTTGTTGTTCATCAAATTTGGTTGAGATCTACTAGAAATGGCTAAGAAATGTTGAGATCTTGTGAGAATGGATTGGAGAAGGTGAGAGAAAGTCAAGATGAGAGAGAAATCAGATTTTCTTTGCAAGAAAATCCCAAAATTTAATGTCACCACCTACTACCAGGCATCTCCAAAATGTTGTCACCTAATCAGCAATGCTGTTGCTAGTCCTTGGAAGGTGTCTCCATGTTGTTCCTTGCTTGCTAAGGTCCCTAGATAGTTGTCTTCTGTAACAAATTGTTGTTCTTTGATCAGAAAATGGATTAGTAGCTTTCTTTCTCTTTCTCAAGTTGTAATTTGAATGAATGGTTGAGACTCACTCCCCTAAAACGTTTTCTCAGTTTGCACGGGCATTTTGCTAAGTGGCAACGTTCTAAATTCATTTTTCAACTTGATTCGACTATTTAATTGATTTTTAAAATTAAATAATCTTGAAAATTAATTTCAATCCTTTTGACCCTACCCAATATTAAATGTGTTCTTTTATAATTAAACTCTCTAGGCCATTTGCAACTTGGAGTGGTCTCCAACCTCTGTTGATCCTTAGATTGACACTAATTAATTAATCGATGCCAGTCCTTAGTGTCACCACTGACACTTATTGGCCAAACAATTGTCTTAGGGTTAAAATTGACACCAATTGACCACCAAAACCTTGTCGGTATAACTTATCATAATTGTTGCCTTTGACACCCATTGGATCCTTGGGATCTTTGGTTTGTTATCATGAAATAATTGCCATGTGTATCACGTGCTAAACAACCTTGTACATTTGATTAATATCTTAATCAAATGTTATTGACAAGATTAGAGTATATTAAAATTTTAGGTTCCTGTGACATCTAGATTATGAAGTTATCTAAAAATACGAGAGAGAGAGAGAGAGAGAGAGAGAGAGAGAGAGAGAGAGAGAGAGAGAGAGAGAGCCCTAAATTTCCAAGACCAAGTTTACAAATGAATAGCCAACTGCTCTTGAAACAGATCATGTTTTTAATTAAGGGCTAATTAATTACTTGATCATTAATCATAAGTGAGATACTGATTGGACTAAATGTAACCAGCCTTCCTTCCATGGATGGGTGGTAATTTCCTAATTACAACTTAGTTACAGTAGTAACATTTATTACAAAACTAAGAAATGCAATTAACTTACAATCTTGGATAATGGACACTCAGTTGGCCCCAAAACTGGCACTCCTTTTGGTATTTATTTAACTTAATTGAAGAAATAGTTGATGTACGATGGGATTCTTCCAATCCCTTTGGGTATTCCAATTTCCCTTGCTGTTCAAAACGACCCGCAAGTCTTCAATCCGATTTGCCTCTTAATTCGGGCAGTCAATTGGCCTTCATCCGCTTTGATGGAGATGGAAAATGCCCCAAGTTCATTGATTTGCTGGTCCCTTCACTTGAATTTGATTAAAAACAGCTTCAGCCTTGTCTTGGAGCTTCTAATTTTTGACACGCTTCTCGAGGTTGCTGCTAAACCCCAATTTCTACTTTGCTGATTAGGGTTTACAATAGAGAACTCTGTAATTTGTCAGCCTTTGGTGATCTCAATACTGTAATTTTTGAAGCAAGGCTGTAGAAAGGTTAGGAGATGAGAGAGAATACTGAGGAGAGAGAAAATTCAGACTGTTTTTGTGAAGAATTGAAGAAAATCTGTCATTTACTGCTGCTGCATTGTCTCAACAGCTTGTAGATGCAAAGAATGAAAGAAAATCAGTCTTTTACTGCTGCCCTATCTCAACAACCTGTAGATGCTATCGTCTGCTGTTGATTGGTTTTCTCTTGTCCCTGGCTGTCTCAGAAGGTCCTCCAATCGTTGCAAATCAGATCACCAACATTTCCTCCCTCTCTCTTGCAGACTAAATCCACTCAAATGCCTCTCTCCAACCTCTAAAGACGTTTTTCAGTCTTGCATGGGCATTTTTGACAAGTGGCAGCCTTTTTGAATTCCCAAGTGTCTTTATGCCATCTTTGACCATTAGATTGGGATTAGGTACCTTTAAACGCCACTTCTCTAATGTCACCAATTGACACTTATGGCCAAATGAATGACCTAGGCCGACAACTGGCACCAGATACCACCAAGGACATGTGCGGCATAACTTATAGCAACTTTTGCCTTGGACATCCCGTAATTTTCTTGGGTCTCGGACTTGTAAATTTACTCTAACCACAGTTACATCTCACATGTGCAACATTTACTTAACTATGGTGGTTAAAAATTAATCCCACATGTTAAGTGAGGTTTCAAAAATACATGTCCTCATGACAAAAAACTTAAGCTCAGGGCTTGCTTAATAACTAGAGCGTCCTAAGCGAGTTGCTTATTAGGCGAAACTTTCAATGTATGATGCAGGAATTCAATTTAATGAAAGTTTCACATTGCATCTCATTACTTTTGCTTTGCTCTTGTACAACATAGCCTGTGCATTTGTCCACTCGCTCGTTGTCAAATCCTTCATTGTTAGTGCAATGGTTACAGTGCCAACTTCCAAGAGCTAGGGATACCAAAACTAGAGTTCATTTCAAAAATGAGTAAGCACATTTCTCATTCTCATGATAGTAACTCTGGTTTCTCAATTGTCGATTGATGAAGGTGTCGATATATAGGTCTAATGTAATACTGCAGTTTCATCAACCAATGATGAAGAAATTGCAGCTACAAATTGAAACAAAAGATTGTTCGTTTGCAAAGTCTCATTTCATGAAACTTCACCTATCTTCCTTGTAGACAAGCTCTTGTAGATTTACATAGAAATTTGTTCCTTGGTATAACCTTATTAGATGACAATTTACTTGATGTAAAGCTCAAGCGATTAAGACCTCTTAATAAGCTGGCATAATATCCTCATCATAAAAATCGATGGCCATGTTGGCCTGCAGACTCAAAACTGATAAAGAGGAAAACAATTCACTAGATCCGTGTATGGACAGCATAGATGTCAGAATGGGGTGGTGGATAAAGGGAATGTGAACAATCTCTAGGAGACTTGGACATCTCTTACAAGTTAAGTAGCATTGTGACTTTGATTCTGTAGTCCTGAGGTTAGTCTGAACACACACAAGCAAACACATATGTTGAAATCTGAGATCCTTGGTCGTTCAGGCATGAGGGACGTTTTGTTGTCAAAGTCATGCCTTTGGGATGTCTGCTATTAGTGAGTTTGTGTATTAGCCTTTCAAGTGAGCAAATCAGATATTTTCTCGCCTTATCTTGCCAATGGACCATTTGGATTCTGTGTGATCACAATGCTGTTGCAAGGTCCTTTGCTTATGTGTATGTGTAAGCATTTTTTTGTGTTATTTTCAATTGTTAAGTAGGGAAGCACATCTATTGAAGCATTCTTTAGGCAGTCTGTGTGTCTAGACATTGCATTCTGGTGTTGCCATCATTATCTAGCTTTGAATTGTGTCAAATTATTGACAGACCTTAGTTTATTTTAACTGGATGGCGTACAGGTGCCAAAATGATCAGAAACGTGGGGAGGAAAGCAGTTTTGTTTTCTCGCTTACTTTCTTCTCCATCGGCTTCTCACCCTGTTATACAAAATGTACCAGCTGCAAAGGGGCTTTTGGATATTGGGCACACCAATAATCGCATGTGTTTCTCTGCATGGAAAGCCTCAACTGTTCGAGGTAGTCTTTCCACCAAAGCCCATTTTTTCATTGTTCATTGTTTATGCAAGGTATTTTCACTTTCTGTTGGTATCTTTTGTTACAGCTGTAATTTATTTGGACATCACAATATCCTGTTAAAAAGATATTGACTTCCTTAATTTTGGTGACAAATGTTGATTTTAAGGTGTTAAAAACACTGAATGCAGAAGCACAAGCTATCATACTGGCTTCTAATTGTCTTCACAAATCAGAATTCTGAACTTGTTGTGCGCAAGCACATGCATGGGCCTTTCTACGCTTAATCCTGGCACCCAATTTTTAAACAGATTATCTGAAATCTGTGCAGATTTTTCAACTGGAGCATTGTCACCAACTGGAGAATCTGGGTACCTCCCTACCGAAGCTGCCATGAAGACCCCTAATGCCAACATCGTGTATGATGAGTCTAACCATGAGAGGTATCCTCCAGGGGATCCAAGCAAGCAAGCTTTCACATATTTTGTCATGACGGGTGGAAGGTTCATATATGCCTCTATGATTCGCTTGGCAATTCTGAAATTTGTATTGAGCATGTCTGCAAGCAAGGATGTCTTGGCTCTTGCAGCCTTAGAAGTTGACCTTTCCAACATCGATCCAGGCTCAACAGTCACTGTAAAGTGGAGAGGGAAGCCTGTCTTCATTCGTCACCGCACAGAAGAAGATATAAAGTTGGCAAATAGTGTGGGAATAAATGAGCTTCGGGATCCACAGGCAGACTCTGATAGGGTTTTGAATCCAGAGTGGCTAGTTGTCATTGGTGTTTGCACTCACCTTGGGTGTGTGCCATTGCCCAATGCTGGGGATTATGGAGGATGGTTTTGCCCTTGTCATGGATCACATTATGACATTTCTGGTCGTGTTCGTAAAGGACCAGCTCCATACAATCTTGAGGTGCCTACATACAAGTTTATGGATGATGGAAAGCTGCTTATTGGTTAGAGTAATCGGATGCCTCAAACTTGTGGAATGGGAAACATTTATTCTCAGATCGTTTTTGCACATCTACTGACTTGTATTGCCATTGGGCTGGTTGAGTACGAAATCAAGATTGTAGATTTTCTAAATAAGTTAGGAATATTTCATGAGGTAAAATAAATTGGAGCCTATTGGTTGCTATACGTAAGGTCAAACTGCTCAAAAGTGCTCTAACATTCATATGACAGAATTACACCACCTCAATTGTAATCTCGATCCAAATGATTGTTAAGGCTCTCACATTTCAGGGATCAGCACATTTGCTCAGGTTATAACTCTTTGCTAATTACTTTGTATGGAGCAAATTTGCCAATTACTTTGTATGGAGCAAATTTGCCAATTACTTTGTATTGAGCAATGCTTCAAAAAACAGAAACTGCGTACAAAGTATTTGATCTTTTCAGTTACGTGTTTGAATAGTCTTTGGAGGTTGCACTGAAGAAAATACACCTTCTAGTCCAGATCTAGGATGCGTGAGTGTTTCAGGTTTCTGTTAATCTTCTTCTATTAACAGTGAAGAATTAACTGGAGGAGTATGTGATCATAGCACTATGTCAAACATAGTCTTGGAAATTTGCCATGCGAGTCAGCTTTTGTTCTAAATGGTTGCATAAAGCTTGTGCCTAGGTTGTTTTCCACCTTGCTTGTATGAACTAATGATGAACTTTTGCCATTAGAAGTTACACATGCAGAAACAAACCACACCCCCTCCCCCCTTTCCTTCCCCTTCTTAAGACTTGGAGAATATCTTTTGGTGGGAATTTTGAAGTTGAGACTAACAAGCAATGCACTGCCTTTGATTTTGAAGGGACTTATATATAGTTGCATGTAATAAGAGGAATATGGATAAAAAAAGGCATTCATGGACGTTGGGTGGTTACTCACTATGATGAGGAGCTAGGTTCGAACACCATCTCTTTATCTATGATTGGATGAGGATGTGGCCATAGTCTAGTTGAGATACACGTTTTTAGCGTGATGGGGGGAGTAGCATAATGGACTACGTATCAAGAGAAACCAACTCATACATGGCTTCTTAGTACCCTCATAGAAGATCACACATTCCTCTCCTTTTCTAGCATAGCTTGCCTCCCCCACCTACCCATAGAACTATATTCAACCACTATCATTATTCATTCCATCCTTTAATGCGGTCGTGTATGAGGATGCCATTTACCATGGACTTTGTGATTTGGATCGAAGGTAAGGAGACTAACAAGTGATGCATTGCCTTTGATTTTGAAGGGACTTATATATAGTTGCACGTAATAAGAGGAATATGGATAAAAAAAGGCATTCATGGACGTTGGGTGGTTACTCACTATGATGAGGAGCTAGGTTCCAACACCATCTCTTTATCTATGATGAGGATGTGGCCATAGTCAAGTTGAGATACACGTTTTTAGCATGGCGGGGGGAGTAGCATAATGGACTATGTATCAAGAGAAACCAACTCATACATGGCTTCTTAGTACCCTCATAGAAGATCACACATGCCTCTCCTTTTCTAGCATAGCTTGCTTCCCCCACCTACCCACATAAATGCTTTCAATCACTATCATTATTCATTCCATCCATTAATGCGGTTGTGTATGAGGATGCCATTTACCATGGACTTTGTTATTTGGATCCAAGGATACCATTGGTGATAGCACTATTACAACATTTTTCCTTTTTAGACTCACCCTCCAATGCTCACAATGGGTGGTGCATCCCCTTCAGATATTAGTCATGAAACAATGTAGGTATCTCTTATGGTCATCAAGGATAACTTTTGATCCAAGTTAACGATAGAGTTTGATTGCACTAGGATCCTTGTGCCACCTATCAAGGATGGTTTACTAGAGTGTTCATGGGACTAGTCTTGATTAGATGGACAATCCATGTGAATTGAACATAGGTGTCCCTACCCATGATGCATCTTGTAGGGCTTGAATCTACAACCTCTAGGTTGGGAAGCACAAGCTTTACCTCTAGGTCATCACTATGGGGACACTAGAATCACAACTTAACTAATTTATTGAACTTTGCCACCTTCCCACACACTACCCAATCGTCCTCTCAAGCAAAAATAGTGGACGATGTCCCAAAATGGTTGGCATGATGAGTGTCATGAGACTTACGTAGATATCAAATGATCGAAGGAATCAGGGCATATCTCCAATATGAAGGTTTGTGATTGAACCTAGCTCTTACTCATTATAAAAGATAACACGAAATTAAGAAATATTTATACTTGTGCCAACTATCTTTGATCAACAACTTGGAGGTTTGTAATTTTTTAGCTCTCCCCTTCAATGACACCTATTAGAGTCCCTCTATTAAGTTTCAAATCAACCTCCAAGTTTCAAATCAACCTTCATTACATCCCCCATCTAATTTTACACCCACTACTTCAACACTATTTACCCTTGGCATGGTATAGAAAGTATTAGCAAGTTACAGTATGGGAGATTTCCATATCATTTAGGGATAAGAGGGGAGTACCTCTCTTGTGCCTACACCATCTTGACTCTATTTCTAGTAGATCTCTTTAACATGGCGTTAGTAAATGGCTTTTCCCACACATGGCGTACGAACACCATTATTCCCACTAACAAATTTAGTGACACCATTGATCCACAAAATTACACAATATCATGGTTGGACATATCTTAACGAAGATATATAAATCGACACTTGAGGTATAGTTTTGTGGGTTTGCAAAAATGCGAGCTCTCCTTGCCCCGAGGTAGATTGGTGTTGGGAGTAATTTCTACACCCTAGATCATAATTTCATCTTGAGGAGCCTAATTGCTAGAACAAAAAGCTACCAACTTTAACCAAGTGCCATCTATACATATTTCAATTAAGAGACAAACTTTAATAAGACTCCATTTAGCATATGTTAAGATCACATACAATTCTCTAGATACTTCTTCACTGTTAATAGTATAAGATTGACAGTAACTTGGATTTTGTTGAGTGTTGCCTCCAAAAACTATTAAAAAACATAGTTGAAAAGATCAAATACTTTGTATGCAAAATTTTTATTTTTTGAAAGCATACAAAATTTGTTCCATACAAAGCAATTAGCATGAAGAATACCTTGAGTGAATGTGCTCGTCCTTGGAATGCAAGAGCCTTTACAATCATTTGGAGAAAGGTTCCAATGAATGAGGTGCAATTTTGACACGTGGAAGTTGAACAATTTGAGCAATTTGACATTGTGTAGTGTAGCATAAGCTTCAATTTAGTTTACCTTTCTTGAAATAGAACATTTACATAATCGATATCGTACTCAACCAACCCAATGGTAGTACAATTCTACATGTTTGAACCATCCTAGAACATCTAACCGATCAACAACTTTCCATCATGCAAAAACTTGTATATAGGCACCTAAAAAACTTTCAATTCTAGTAATTAAGAATTCAATGTATTTGCAGACAAAGAATTTGAGCAAGCATTAGGAGGTTTTATGCTTTTGACTTTTGTTATTTGACACACAATCCTTTGCAACCTGATGGACATATGCAGCATTGTAAAGGCTCTTAGTTTAGCTTTTGTTCACATATTCCTATAACAATGTTGTGTAGTAAACCCAAACCATATCATAGAAATATTTTTTTCGTGTTGAGAATATTGGTTTTAACAATAGTGTTGTCATATTCCTTCCAACAATTCAGAATAGTCATGGGATAGTGTTTCACTATTTCGTTTGGAATGAAATACAAATGTTGGGGGATGTAGAGGGCAAGCCGTGTGCATAACTATGTAGTGTATTATAGTAGCATTTGGGTCTTGTTTTTATGACTCTATCAATTTGAAGGTAAATTATCACCAATGGTTTGTGGCATTCATTATAGCACATAGCCTCATGAAAAATTTGCCATGCAAGTTAGCTTTGGTTCTAAATAGCTTGTGCATAGTTTTTTCTTCCATCTTGCTTCACTTTTGCTAGATAACATAGCTCAAGGTCAAATATTAGAAGTTACACACATTAAACCCCAAACCCCCCTCCCTCAGTGCCCCCCTCCCCACAACCCAAACACACACACACACACACACACACACACATCTTTATAACCCCTTCATATCTTTGTATGTATCATTTTTTCAACAACATCTCTTGAAGTATTGTTATGATTCGATCTTTGTCTTTATTGGTATTCCTTGTTTTTACACATGCACATGTTTTGATCTTTTTCTTTACTGGTATTCTTTGTTTTCACACATGCACATGCTCTCTCTCTCTCTCTCTCTCTCTCTCTCTCTCTCTCTCTCTCTCTCTCTCTCTCTCTCTCTCTCTCTCTCTCTCTCTCTCTCTCTCTCTCTCTCTCTCTCTCTCTCTTTCTCAAAAGGAAAACATATTATAGGGGTAGAGAATAGGAGTGAGGAGTACTTTTATTACCATACAATACTCTTTGGTATAATTACACTACACGAGCCTTGGAGAAGATTTCTCGGCGGGAGATTTGAATGTCAGGACAATGAGTAGGCAATGCACTACCTTTGATCTTTAGGGGACTCCAACATAGTTGTAGGCGATAGAGGACTATGGATCAAAGAAAGTATTTATGGACCACTAGGGCCCACTATGATTAGGAGCTAGGATTCCACCACAATCTTTTGATCTATAATTGGATGGGGCTATGTATCAAAAGATAAACCAACTCATACATGGCTTCTCCGTACTACTCTAGCCATAGAAGTAGATCACATATGCATCTCCATTTCTAGCATAGCTAGATTCCCCTCACCTACCCATAGAGCTATATCCAACCTCCATATCACCATTCACTTGACCCATGAGTACAGTCATGTATGTGAGGATGCTGTGTACCATGTACTTTATGATTTGGATTTAAGGGCACCATTAGAGGTACTTAAATCACATGTTAGTTAATCTCTTGCATTTTTTTGTGGTTGGCAACTTTCCACATGCTACCCAATCTTCCTCTAAAGATAAAGTAGGGGCGATGCCCTGAAATGGTTGTCATGATGAGTATCACGAGACTTGTGCATATATCAAGTAAGAGAAGAAATTGGGGTAGATCTCCAACATGAAGGTCAATGATTGAACCTCTATCTTACTCATAGTAAAAAATGGAAACATGGGATTGAGTAGTACTACAACTTGTACCAACTATTTTTATCAACTTGGAGGTTTGGAATTTTTAAGCCCTGATCATAAGAGTATCTCTACCAAGTTTCAAATCAACCCCCATTACACCCCCCATCTAATCTTCGACCCACCACTTTGACACTATTCATCCTTGGCATGGTATAAAAGTATTACCAAGCTATAATATGGGAGATTTGCACATCATTTAGGGATTAGAAGGGGAGCATCTCTCTTGTGCCTATGCCACCCTAGCTCCATTTCTAGTAGATCTCTTTAACATGGCATTATTAGAGGCGTTTCTCACTTATAGAGTATGCACACCATTACTTCGATCAACAAATTTAATGACACTATTGATCCATATAATTATAGACTATCATGGTTGGACATATTTCAACCATGATATATGAATCAACACTTGAGGTAGAGCTCCCTAGGTTAGCAAAAGGGAAAGCTCTCCTTGCCCTTGGATAGGCTAGTTTTGGGAGTAATTTCTACAAAAAAATCACATTTTCAACTTGAGGAGTCCAATTTAGCATGTAGCCTCATAGGACCATAGAACTCATTGTTTCTTTGTAGATTTCCACAAAGCCTTACTATGAGATTAGCTTCTTTAGAGACTATAAATATTTAGGTTACCATCAAAGATGATATGGGGTGATCATTGCACAAAGTGGTGGGCCAAGCTAGATGCGTATGTGATTTGTTGGATGAGATATAGTGGACTATGGGATAAATTAGGACTACCCACACCCTCAATTTTTGCCTTGTGAATCAGTGAGAAAAGATAGAGGAGATGGTAGTGGTGCATCACTCTTGGGACTATTATTCACTCTACTACTCTATTCTAATGCATCATTCTCATATTTGACTTACAAGTAGGATTACAAGACCACATGGGCATCGATGCATTAGATGATTTTTGCTTATAGAGAGGGCTCATAGTAAAGCTAGGGAAAATCAAGGTTATTTTTGACACATCTATATGGATTATGAGAGAAATAATGATCACTTATAGAGGCATCAGGTGGAGGTGACACGTTCCCTCCCGTGTGATCTCCTCCTCCTATGGGATGTTCTCATCCCCTCTTGTTGCCCTGCTCCTCCTCCATGTAGATGGGAGGCTTCAACACCCACGTGTTGTATAAAGAGATTCAATCCTAAAATTGGAAGGTCGCAACACCCATTGGGGAGATTTAAGGCCACTTTTTGTCCCTATAAGAAATTGAGGAGAGAGAAAGTGCAACACAATCTATAAAAAACATTATTGGGAAAAAATCACAATCTTGGGGAATGTTTGCCATTTTGTACCTTGGTACTTTCATTGTCTATCATTCATTGACAATGAACCTCAAAGGCATCACATGCACATGTCACCTTCAATGCCTTGCTCCACTGATTAGGAACTTCCCTTCAAGCTCCAATGACTCTCTCCAAATATTCTCTCTTCATTTTTAAATTGTCATTACCTCTTAGTAACTCGATTGCAAGCATACATAACTGCAAATATCCATACCACCATATTGATCTGGATGATGAGTATGCATTTGTTCGTAAAAGAAACAAGGTGTCTGGTAATAGACCGAGTGCATTGGAAGCAATGAGGTTAGAGGGTAGAAAGAATATCAACTTATGGAGTGATGGCAAGTTGTATCCTATGGATCATATGACAAGAAACAACCCTCCATTCTCTTTGTGCTCCTAATTTCTAAGGTTTGTTGGAGATGGTTGTTAAGGGCTTCTAGCTTATACTCAAAATCTAGTAGGCCATTCAAATATTTTGAAGTTGGAGAACCAATGGTTATGCCATGAAATAGATATAATAACAAAACAATTAGAGGAGAGCCAAGGGAAAATAATGAGTTTGGGAACCCAACTATGTGCAGCTAGACGAAAGGAAACATCGCTCAGGTTGTGTAAAAGAGGCAGAGGATTTTGAAGAATATCGAGACACTGAAGCCTAGAAATGGAGGTTGTAGGAGAAGAATAACAACAATACAGTAATAGCTGGTCACTCATGCTAAATTAGATGTATTATTCTATTGTGTTTTGGGAGCATCAAGTCTAAAGCAAGTGCTCATTCTGTGAATGCATTACGTATTCATGCTCATATGTGTGTCATCATTTTTGTTATGATCGACATGGCCATTCTCCATTTGGAAAAAGCAACAAGGAATGTGGAGAGAACATATGCATTGAAAAGTTTGTGTCGTAAAGGTCTTGCCTAGACAAAGAGGACATCCAAAGCACCTTGGAAAAAGTGGGGATTAGTAGGTAGAGCTACACTTAGCTCTTCAAAGTCATGCAAGAGACATTGAAAAGGAAAAGGATAAAGGGGTCTCTACTTCGAAAGCCATCCTCAGTTCAACAAACAAGATGCAACATCAACAGAGAGTCTTGGAAGTGCTTGGTGAGCCCTTTCACATAATAGATAACTATCCTGGAAAGAAGAGAGTGCTAAAGTACAACTATTGTAACAACATATTCTTTGCATAGAGCTATGATTAGGCTTTACATGCTAGGGCATAAAATAGCAAATGGGGTTACCATTTTTGTTGTCAAGCTGGATGAAAGAAATATTGTAAAGGATAAGAAGATGGTGAGAGTTTCTATCATGCTAATGAATAGGGCTCTTCAACCAGATAGTGAGGGTGATCAAGGTAGGAAGGTTTATGTGCACTTTAGCATGCAATCAAAGCAAGACATTTGGTGGTTGGGATCATTTTAGGTTGATGCAGAAGATTTTGATTTGTTGCACTAGGTGTTTCAATGACATGAGGTGATAAGTGCTCAACAAGCAAGGGAGGAACTAAGTGTTGAAGGGTTTGGATAATATAAAGTGGAGTGGCACATGGCCACAAATTTAAGATACTAAAGTGCATGCATAACGTGTCAAGATGTGTTACTTCTAAGAGTCCTTACATTTACTGTATGGCCATGGACAAGGAGTGTAATGCTACTAGTTAGAATAAGGTGCCTCATAGATACACAAAAGATCCAAACTTTCAACCTATTCTTTCTAGATATCCCTTTACTAAACATCCACATGTGCACATTGCACATGCGTAGAATAGTAGAGAAAATTATGCATCTCTACATTGGATTTGCATGGAAATGAAAATTCCAAAAGGTCAAGGATGATGCTATTAGGGATATTGAGAAAGTTTTGCTAGAGATTAGCCTCCATTAGGGGAATATTGTGATCAAGAAGAATCTTCAAAGATCCAAGAATGAGAATAGTGTTTCTAGAAAATCCTCAATAAGTGGAGCTACATAAGAGCAAGGAGTAAGAAGGCCGAAGTCTAGGAGGCATTGGACACAATATTCATGTATTGTGATAAAACACCTTGGTCTAAGGAGGATCTCCTAGCCTTTAAGAAGGCCCTTGACAAATTCAGAATCTCCATAAAAGATGCTTTTTGGAGAGTAGATAATCTCACACACTATATAGTAAGAAACATCATATTTGGTTTCTATGCTTGAACTTATTGCTCAGCTCTTAACTAACCCCCTTTTTCTTTTCTTATGAATAGCATATTATTTATAGTCAAGGTCCCTGGTTTGTGTGGTAGTAAAGGGAGAAGTCCCATTACCAAGTAAGGACTAGGTATTTCAGAGATACAAGACATGACAATGGCGCACAAAAGCAAACAACCTATTGGAAGTTCTCCAATGGTTTTATAGAGTAATTTGGCATAGAACAAGAGCAAATGAAGCATAAACGACATGCCAAAACTCAGACATAGCCCTTGCATTACAATTGGAAAAATAAAAGAGACAAGAAGCTTATAATAATTCATGTGCAAATGAGAAGGTTTTACAACGACTAGCCTCTAGGGAGAGGCAAGGCCAAAAATGGGGCTCAAAGAGCGGATAATACAAGCTTTTATTCCTTTCTATGTGGGCTCAAAGAGGATGGTTTCATATTATTTCCCAACATTTCATCACCTTCCTTATGCCCTCTAAGGTTGGCAATCATATATATATGGTATTGGCACTAATAGTTAGATGGTAGGGACTTCACAAGAGCATTGCCTTTCATTCGCCACAAAAACTCTCTTTTTGAGTAAGGATGCAAATTGCACATGTCCTCAAACCTTGTGGCAATGGCATGAGTAGCATGTGATTTTAGTAAGAGCCCTTAAAGATTGACATCCATATCCAATACCAAACACCCATAATGCAAATCTCTTTTCGACTAAAATTATTTTCTTTGCATTTGCCAGAAGGGGATAGTCTCCATAAAACTTGATCAACATCTTCAATACAAAAAGGGGGAGCCTTACATTGTTTGTGGAAGTCATTGTAAAAAACTTACAATATTAATGATGAACATAATATTTATAATTTATTCAAATTAATACAATCTTTCTCTATAATAAATCCTAGGACATAGTATTTGTGTAGATGCATGTCATCTAACTTTGTACAATCCATTTGCCAATGTGTTGTGAAAGAGATGCATTTTTTTTGTACCGTGTTGACTTGGAGCTAGTGGCAATCGATGTCCTTGATCCCCTTGCTCAAGTAAAGAAGTCATCAATGTACACTAGGACCTAGTTCCAAGGATGCATTCATATAAAAGAAAACCTAGTAAATCGTTGACCAAGAATAAGGACAACATCAACTAAATATTGGTTGATTTTCATCACTTTTAAGAAAACATGGTGACCACAATGGCATTATGCCACTTCCATCCTCATATGTAGTTGATGCCTCATACTTTCCCATGTTGACTAGGCCAAGCCTTTTAATTATAACTCCTTCAATATATGCAATTGTTGCTACTCATAAGCCATGGCCTTCACTTCAATGCTTTCGAGGATCTACTCACCCGTAACAACCTTTGCATTTTTTACCATAGAATCAATGAAGAGATATAGATCTATCTTGTCCATGATCCAACATGAGTTAGCATTATTAAACTAAACTAAGGCAACTAGAGGTTGTAGTCCTCATGGATATCTAGTGATTTCATTATATTGGTCAACAACACATAGTTTTGGTAATCTAACATAGTAAATGTAGACAGACAAGCTTCTTTCATCACATGCATTGATTTTTTGCACACTCTCTAGGTTATAAAGGGCAACTAGAGCTTGATCAAAACTCTATAGAGTAGCATCTACTTCGTTCTTCTCCATGTAAAAGGGTGTCATCTCATGCCTCTTCAACCTCTCTAATGGTAATGGTAGATTATCTTTTGTCCTCAATACATGACCCTTGTGAAGTCCCTTTTGAGTCATTGTCATCTCTTAGGAGATGCAAATAGCAAAGTAATGCAAAGGGGGATTGCAGAAGACAAGATTTCATTGAGTATACTGGGTAGCTCTCTATGTTCTTGGGTGCATTGCCATGTAGTTTATCCACCAATGCCCTGGCTAGCTTTCTCTTCTTGTGACTTCATTGGTTGCAAAGTCATGATTATGAACGTATTCTTGTGCCTCTATGGTCATTGCGCCACTTGATATTCTTCGATATTCCTCCATGTGGGGACTCAACACATTTGTACAAAAACACAAAACACTCTCAATATCGGAAGTGGGAAAGTAAACATACGTGATAACTCATGAGCATGGGAAGGAGTGTTCGCACTCTATGGAGAAACATAAAAAGGTTTTCATTTGGGGTTTCCTCTAGATTAGCCTCAAACTAGCTCGTACTTCATCTTGTTCTATATTCATAAAAAGGAGAATAAGTAAGAAGGATCAAATGAATTCTCCAAGCCAAATAAACCACCTAAATAAATTCTCTACCAAGCTGTACGGGGGCCATTTGCAAGTAGGAGGGGCCTCCCTCACTTGGTAGTGACCCGTGTAGGCTTCATCACACACAAGGGTCACTACCAAGAAATATGGGATCTCTTTGTGAGTAGAAGAACCTCCCTCGCTTGGTGGACTCATGTGGGATTCACCACACACAAGGGTCAAGCGATACGAGATATCTCCCCACAAGTGGGAGGGGCCTCCCACCCTTGCTTGTTGGTGGTGACTTGTGTTGGATTTACCACACATGAGGATCATTGCCAAGCAATATGGGGTCTCTCCAAAAGTGGGGATTCGTTTTGCAGGCCGTCCAAGTTACCAAGTATTACTCGGATGACCTTGGATCTTGCAAGCGGACTGCCAAGTAGATATACCCGCCGGTCGACTAATATTCGGTAGAGGTGCCCAGCGTGTGGTGGTCGAAGCTTATCCTGAGTCCCCACCACAGAGTGAGAGAGCTCCTCTATCTTCTACAGAATTGGAGACATTAGAAGATTTATCTGCCAGTGAGACATCATCGAGTGATGAGTCCAAAGAGGGATCCACCACGGAAGACATCTATCAGATTACTTTGAACAAGCCGATAGAGGGCCAAGATCGTATAAGAGATGCAGATGTTATCGAGCTAGACCTTGGTACGCCTGACGATTCACGGCCAATCAAATTAGGTTCTATGCTCAGCACAGCAGAAAGGGAGGACTATGTGGCCTTGATTTAGGAATTCCGTGATATCTTTGCCTGGAGTTATGATGAGTTGAGGGGCATTCCTCCTAGTCTTGCTATGCATACAATTCCATTGAAAGAGGGCAGTCATCCTGTACGACAGAAAGTAAGGCGTATGCCTTTTGAACTGAGGGCCGGGCTGTTTGAAGAGTTACAGAAGCTTCGGAAAGCGGGTTTGATTTTTTCTGTGCAACACACGGAATGGTGTTCGCCAGTTGTGATAAGAAAGAAGAAGAATAATCAAATTCGATTATGTGTAAACTTTAGGGAGCTGAATAAGCAGACAGTTAAGGACTACTACCCGTTGCCATTTATTGACCAGATTTTGGATCAATTAGCGGGTAGGGAGATATATTCGTTTATGGATTGCTTTGCAGGATACAACCAGATGGCAATTGCAGAAGAGGACAAGTTGAAAACAACTTTCATTACTGTATTTGGTACTTTTGCGTACCATGTGATGGCCTTTGGTTTATGCAATGCGCCTAGTTCGTGGCAACGAACAGCAGATAAGACATTCGGTGACATATCCCCTGAAGAGTTGAAGGTGTTTATTGATGACTTAGGGGCTGCCACCGTGAGAGGAAGGCAGCTGATCATTTTATCCCTTGCTTGGTGATGACCCATGTATGCTTCATCGCACATGAGGGTCACCACTAAGGGACATGGGGGACCCTTTGCATCTCAAGGGACCTCCCTCACTTGATGGTGACCCATGCAGGATTCATCCCATATGAGAGGGTCACCACCAAGTGATACCCCCCCGCATGGCTAGGAGGTCTCTTCCTTACTTGGTTTTGACCCATTTAGGCTTCACTATACACGAGGGTCACCATCAAGTGATGGAGTGGCCCTTTGTAACTAGGAGGTCCCTCTCTCACTTGGTGGTGATCCATGCATGCTTCACTAAACATGAGGGTCGCCCTACCAAGTGGTAAAGGGGCCCTCTACAATTGGATATAGGTGCTCTTCACAATTGAAAGCTGCTCTCCCAACTGGATATGGGCACATTTTGCGACTAGGACATGCTTCCTTGACTTTGTAGTGGCCAATTTGGGGTTCAACCCACACCAAGGTGATGATTCTCCAGTTAGTGGAGGTGCATGTCACTTGGTGGTTACTCATTATGGATTTACACCACATGAGGGTCACGAGCAAGCCTAACCTAAACATTCATTGCATCCCCTTTAGGAAGCTACGCTCTCTTTAATGAGCATCTAGATGTATGAAGTTGCTATTTAGTTTGGTTAGAAATAGCTAGCATTAGAAATAGCTCACAATGCTATCAGATTGCACCTTGTGCAAAGAGCTAGCATCCATCGCTCAATAGAGATATTTGATATGCTATGTCTCTATCGCAACAATGATGAGAGTATAGGGGTGAAGCATGAGCTAATTGAGAGCAAACAAAAGAGAGAGCAAGAGAGTGGATGTGATCGAAGGACATCGAGAGTGTAGATGTGAAGTAGAAGCTAGTTGAGAGTAGATGTAATCAAAGGAGATTGAGAGAGCATGAGTGTAATAAGAGAGAGCATCTTGCCAAAGTTTTGAACCCTAAAACCTTTTTGAGAAATCCTCCCTGGTAGTGCAAGTACACCTATATGGTTAGTGGTCCCTCCAGGAGTTAATGTGATCATATCTTTTAGTTATATTGGTAGTCCCAAGGTCCCTTTTTGAACTATTTGGTATTTGGAATTAATGAAAAGGAAAATTTTCTAGGATCTCTCTTTTATCTGGGGGGGTGTGTTGTTTTTTCTAGGGGGGACTTGCAATTATTAGCCTGTAATACTTGTTATTACATTTTGTTCCCTTTACCACGTGGCCGATCCACATGCTCTCCTACTTCCATCACATAACCATATTGGTGGCAATGGTTGCTCTTGGTTGCATCCTCCTCGAAGATCGTGGCTATTAAAAAAATACATTTATTGCTTGGAAATATCACCTATCATTGCAAAAGCACTTGATACTTGATCCTCACACCCTTAATCCATTAATGCAAAGGTCCTCATACTTGATAGCCCACTCCCAAAATGGGTTAATGCATAATCTCTTCCATTAAATTGGACTCCAAATGCATTTGGCTACTTGCTTACTCTCATATTCTGACTCTCACATAGCTAGCCATCTATTGAGCCGTCATGCCCTCAATTGTGTCCATCGATACTGCTGACACTACAAGTTACCCCCAAAAGAAGCTACTTTATGATGATAGTGCTGATCCTGTCATGAGCTATCGATTGGTAAAGCCTTATTTTATTTTGTTGTGATCTATTCAATACCTATTTAGTATTCTTGTCTTTGAGGCTACCCTTTGCCACGAGGCAAACCTCTATTGCTCGGTGGTGATCCTTATCTAGTGTTTTGCCATTTGTTTGCCCATGGACAAGCCTAGGGACAACCTCTATTGCTTGGTGGCGACTTTGTCCAGTGTTCTGGTCTTCAGGGTCATCACTCAGCCATTTGTGATAACCCTTTGCACAAGGGCAGCCTCTATCACTAAGGTTAAGTATCCTTGTCTTTGAGGATCACCACCAAGCATTTGTGGCAACCCTTTGCCACAAGGCAATCTCTATCGCTTGATAGTCACCCTCATCCAATATTCTACTCTTTGAGAGTCACCACCAAGTAGTTTCTGGCAACCTAGGGGTAATCTCTAATTGCTTGTTGGTGACTTTGTTCAATGTTTTGGTCTTCGAGGATCACCATCAAGCGATTCCAGAAACCCTTTGTACGCTTGATGTGACCCGTGTTAAGTATCCTTATCTTCTAAGGTCACCACCAAGTAGTTCATAAACGTAATGGAGCAGTCTCTATGGCTCCATTGTAGTGACTCTTTATGTTCTATGTTTCAAGGTTCATGACACACATGCATCCCTCTTGCAAAAGACACAGAAGACATCAGGCTCACCACACAATTCTTAGTGCACTACTTAGAGAATAGAGACTCGAATGCAGCTTGCAATACCACACTTGCCCTTTCAAAGATTGGTCTAAAAAATATGTGATTGCTAGGCCATATACATGTGATGTCTCATCAAAATTTTTGAAGACACATATTTTCTTGCAGCCCATGGTCACATGGTGATAGTCATGCCCAAATATTTTGATAGCTTGTGCCACTTTTGGAACTCCAATATGACAACCTTCTGAATCCTATGGAGATATCAAACCATCACATGTGGGAAATCCTTACAATCCCACCTCTTCACCGATGATAAGCTAGACTAAGATCCCCCATCTCCCATGAGAGGACTATCAGGACCAAAAATGGGTCCGACACTGGCTATAGGCACTAGCTGGGGGTCTCTATAACACTCACAAGGCAACCCCACATGGCCTCACGGGCAAGAGCATCTAAGGGACACATTGCCCTAATTGCTAATGTAGATATCACATTTGTAATAGAGAGTAGTCCAACGTTTGCCCTTCCCTACTCCTCAGAGGGAGATCCCACACATCTTGGTATAATAGACCATGTAACACAAACATAAAGGAGGCAAATCCTCCGGCTGAATGCCGTGGCCCCATTACAGCTCTCCTACACCGAGAGGATTGGCCCCTCGATGCATTGCTATAACATAAAGCACATACAAACAATCTCCGCTCTTATATATTTTGAACGATCCAGGAGATTTGATATTTCCTTACCAAGCTTGCCCCAAGAAACCGTTCATCTACCCTACAGCTCGGGTTTCCTTACACACTCCATGTAGGCCAATGTTTGAAAATCAATTGCAATGCGTCCAGGTTTGATACCATGCTATGCTCAATGAAAGTGTGGATGACCATTGTGCTCAAGAATTTTATCATTAGAAACTGGCTAGGTGAAGTGCAAAAACATCCCTTCAACGATTTTCAAGCTAATCATACATGTGGTGTTGATAGAGACTAGCACCGAATTTCTTCATGCTACTAGTCTCCTTAACTCAAATGATAGTCCATCCTATACATTATGCATAGACAAATAGATTAGAATTTAATTCATTTTCAACAATTAACCACTTTCACAAACCCTCTCCCCTCCTACCGATTAAGTTTTGCATTTGTTGGGCAGGTGTAGGGTTCATTTTTATGTAATTTTTCATATAAAAATCGATAAAACCATACTATAACATAGAAACAAGGGTTGACTAAGGCTTAATCCTCATGCTCTAGCCTTGCTATATGCTCACAACCATGAAATATATTTTTTCCTAATTTTTAAGGTGCAAAACTAAAATTTTCCTTATTTTCTCTATTTTTTTCCATTTATTTCTTCATAAAGAGATATTTCAAAATTATGAGTTCTTACTGATCAAGGACACTTAGCAATATTTTCATATCCATTTTTGTCCAATATAACCCCAAAACACTCAGTAAAAATGTCAAATTTTATTATTTTTATTAAAATTGTAACTTGCAAGTTTTGTAAAAAATTATTATATCATCATATTTTTTGGTTTTCTTTTATATTTTAGAGAGAATGCAATATGTGAAATCAAGAACAATCAAAATCAAGCACTTTCTTCAATCATTTTTCATAAAATAAAAGAACCGCTCACTTGCACATAGAAACCACGATTTTAAGGCTCGTATCTCATAGACGGGAGGCCACTGACGCTTCTTCTTTGCCACTGATGCACTCTCTGAGCTCGATCTACATTCTCCATCGCTCTAGCATCATCATTTGGTCCGGATTCTTCATCACAACCCTCCCCCTTCTCTCTTGAATTGATGCATACGAGTAACCACAAAGAGGAGAGAGGAGAGAGAAAAACTAGAAAATCAATTTTCTTAATCCTCCATGAAAACAGGCAAGATTACAGCCATCTCCTTCCTCTCTCTGCCCTGATTAAGAATCTCTCTTTCTCTCTCTCTCTCTCTCTCTAAACGAATGTGAATCGGAGGCACCGATTAGATTTTGAGAGGGCAAAAAAATTGTCCCCCCCCCCCCATTCGTCAGTTTTTGATTAGTTTTGAGGCTTTTATTAAGCTTAAGGTTAAAACTTTTAAAACAAATGGTTCATCTTTTTGTGTTTACAATATCCCGCAAGTGGAGATTTTGATTTCGAATGCGCAAATGGACTCAGATTCAATATCTATCTAGACAAGTGGCTTTGCAGCATCGAAATCCATCAAGTTGGCCTTCGTCGCGCACTTTTCGTCTCCTAGATCCAATAGTTGCTTTATAATGCCAAACCTTGCGGGGATTAAATGGGGGGTCAAACGACCTCCAATCGAAGAGCCGAGACTTGCATTGGATTCCTGACGTCGAAATGCATCTAGGAAAACTCCAACTCCATCCACCACTGTTTGATTTTTTCATGAAAATTTGGTCTTTGGCGCTTCTCGAACACTTTTTGCTCTAAAAATGGCCTCAAATGCTTCAAGAAGGGCTCAAATTTGGCTGTTAAAGTCCAACTCTCATTGGTGACCACGGGATAGGGTGACTCAACCCGTCAAATCCCATGAATAGATCTGCACATGCATAACCACAAAGAACATCAAGTTGATACAAAAATTATAAGCAATAAAGTACAAGAATAACTCTCACCCTACCCCCTAATAACATCAAGGCATGAAAATCCACAAGGGATAGGCCCAACACAATTTGACAGAAATCTAGAGCAAGGCTCTAACAAACTCCTCGAACACGAACTGGCTAAAAAGCCCATCACAAAGGGCATCCTAGTGGTGGCCTGAACTACCTATCTAACTTAGGACAATTGGTGAACCAGAGCCTCCTTAGCATGGTCATCATAGTTTCTTCTTATAACACATTTTCCATTCACGGGTTCCATACTTGGGCATGTAAAAAGGAGGGAGCTAAGCATAAAGTGACCCAAGGAGAACAGGGCATCGATCTCATGTTGTCCTGACTCGGTTCCCAAGAATCTACCAAGCACTCGTGAGGCGACACTTAATCCTTTGCGTTCGCTCACTTTTATTTTCACTCCAACCTTCCTTTATTTTCTTTTGAGCTATCTACGACCCCTAGGAAGACAAGGCATCAGTCTTGGGTCCCTAGGAACCTACCAGGCCTTTGCAAGGCGATAATCAATTGCTTGTAGGAAATTGTTCCTTTTTTTTTCCTTTTTCTTATTGAGGGGTCAGAACCCCTTTTTACACACCTTTGTAATTTTTATTTTTAGATAGATTCAGAACTTTCTCTTCTTTGATATTTTGGCAAGCTTCTCTAACAACCTCACACTAACAATGACTCCTAGGACAATTGCCTAGTAAGCAAGCAAGACAGGGCCACAAGGACTACCTTCTATCACAGATCTTTATTGCCTGACAATGTCCTGACATGAAGTAGACAACTACTGTAACGTGCCTAGGTCGCGGCACATTTTAGTAGCCCATTAGGAGTCTGATCTAAAAGATGCTACCTGGCACTCCCACAAAATGTCACAGGGTTTGTTGGTTAGCGATTCCCGAGTCTAGTCTGCAACGAAACATATTGGCCAACCCTATTAGGATCGACTTGAGTCTTCTTGGGTTTCTAATGGTCAAGTCATTCTACACCCTTCTAGTGTTGGGGATCTACTTTGCGCAAAGCATCTAAACCGAGGTGGACTCATATCGCACTTGGTTCAAAGAGAATGGGAAGCGAGAGGGATGCATCGCTTGATCTCTCTACTCGTAGGATAAAGTCCCATTCTGGTTCTCTAAAATGATATGAGCCAAGGTTCTACCCTACATTATCTAAGGTCAATACGCCATCGCGATTTGAATATTGAGAAGCCTCCCAATTTTCTGGGACCACCCTGCCATACAGATTCATCGGGGGTTCCGCCCACCCGCTTCCCTTGATAGCTTTAGTTTCTTACTTACCTAAGGGCACATTAGTGGTAACATATACAAGAAACTTCCTTAATTAACACGTTAGTCACATATTCCTTTACGTAATTCTATACACTAACACGAAAACAAATCAGATAAATTTCTTGAAAGTAAACTTTATATTAAAATTTCAATTGAGATAGAAATCCCATCCATGGGACGATTTCGGCAATCCGTAAGGATGTGTCTTATTTTCCTCCAAGTTTCCACCCTTGCACTAGTAATAGGGCCTCGTGATTCCTTCCCGAGTCACGTAGACCATCTGAGTAGGATCGGGGGGCAGGGGATTTATAGCCAAAGCCCCCCTGGCACCTGAGCATCCTCCTACAAATAGACGTTTCTACGGAGAGACCTCTCATGATAGGTTCAGTCCACATTCTTGAAAAAAACCCCTTGAATAGGATTGGTGGCTAGCTGGGGGTGCTCAACACACCTTTCCCAGGTGTTTCAACCTGAATCCAATTTGAAAGATTTTCTTCTTATCAATTCCTTTGTTAGATGACTCCTTTTCCAAACATGTGTTCCTAAGTACAAACACAAGCAGAAGTGCACACTATGTACTAGACAATCCTTTGTTCTCTCTGCCAAAGGAAATTTTGATTTGATAAGATAGTATCTAGTCTAAGCTTTATCCCCGTTATCGTCTGAGATTTCCAGAGATAACCTAATTTAATTTCCTCATTCTTTTGAATGAAAGAGTATCCTTGCAATGTTGATTGCAATTTGGGACATTGGCTTCCCTACAATAAAACCCTACGTATTCATTTGAACTAGGGTTTGTTGCGTAATTCATATAGTTACTTAAGGACTTTGAATTCCTTTCAAATTCAAGCAAGATGGGCTTTGAGAAGAATCCTTCAACTCTTTAGGGTTTGAAATTCTTTCAACTTCCTAGGAACCCTACGTATTCTATTACAAGTTCAATCTATGTTTTGTGAGATGTAATAGGATTTTCTATTATTTCAACAAAGCAAACAGATGTGGATGCATAGAATCTATTTGGATTGATTACAGTTTAATACGTATTCTTGAAAATTTTCATATATATATATATATATATATTAGGATGAAGTTTCCATGCAATTTATGTGCAATTTAATAGCTTCTAAGTGTAGTTCTAATTGATCACCTAAGATGAATGTGATGGCCAAAATTTTCCTAGTACACTCATTATCTTGAAACATGTTCAATTAAGTTGTGATAAACGTTATTTTCTCCCGATTTCTTTTCCCTAATACAATGGGGTGCACCTGATCCATAAGATGCATTTCCCGTAGTTGCAGTCCCGTTGGTTGTGGTGGGAGTTTCTGTGTTTGGAAAGATCTTTCACTTGGGGTCCATCATTCGCAAGTGGATTTGAGAGATAAAGAAAAGGAGGAATGGATTTGAGATGGGAGAGCATAAGAGAATATGGCTTAGTCAAAGATCAAGATAGGGAAAATTGAGCTAACTCTCTCCCTTGCAGCCTCTCAGGGTACTCATCTCTCTCTCTCTCTCTCTCTCTCTCTCTCTCTCTCTCTCTCTCTCTCTCTCTCTCTCTCTCTCTCTCTCTCTCTCTCTCTCTCTCTCTCTCTCTCTCTCTCTCTCTCAAGCTCCTTCTCGCAATCTCTTGGAGGGGTATCCTTCTACCTCCCTCTCTTTACCTCTCTCTCGTAGCCTCTCAGGGTCTCCTTGTGCTTTCCTAATTGCTCCCCATGCCTCATATTTATAGCTAAACAAGAGAAGAAGGGCTGTGGCTGAGAAAAAGAGCTGTTTATGGAGAGGATCTTGGAAAAATCAACAATTTGATACCCATATCACAATTCTGATAGTTTCTTTGGCTCTGAAAAGGGGGTAAAACTTCAAGACACTTGATTAGAAATTTTCCAGATCACTCCTTTTTCTGCTCCTTGTTCAAACTGCTATTTACTGCCTATAAACTACGATCACGAAGTGCACGATTTCACCAATCCTTCTTTTTTTTGTATTAAATCTCCAAAATAAGCTGAAAAAACCACTTGCTTTTTTTTTTACATGACATCATGTTCTAGAAATCTCCATAGCTTTTTAGGATATTTACAATAAGTAATATCTAACATATCTAAAATATACTAGTTTTGCCCAAAATCTAATATTTTTGGACCATCCATACCATACACATTAACACTAGTGATTAATATGACTCATAACTCTCGTTCACGTTGTAACTTCCGTGAACGACAGCTACAATCCTTGTCAATCCGAGAGAAATGTCAAATTATGACTCTCAATTTTTTCATATTTTTAATTAAATAAAAAATCGTTAGTTATTAATGTTAGTTAGTTTTTACTTTAGTTAGCAACCTTACTAGCTTATTAATTGACTAACTAACTTTTGAACTAACCAACTAATTTTTAATTGCATGAAAGTATTACAACTACTCAGATCTCCCCTAGATATACCTAATCTAAACTTGGGACTTCATGCCTTGATTGCCGGTACCCAACAAATGAAAAGAAATTAACCCTTACATACACATATAACATGGAACCAAGCTCGACAAACCTCTAGAAGCCTTACAGGACAAGTTGAACGGCTCTAGACATGAGAAACAAAGGAAATAGTGACCTAACGATCGAGAAGTGACCACTAGCTAACTTGTTAGCTGTCTACCCCTGGTTACTGTCCCAAATTGACATGTAGACCCTTATCACACCCTAACCAAGCTGGGAGACATAGTAGAGACCCTAATCAACCCTTTGACAATGGCAAGCAATCGTGCTTAGAGCCAGGTTTGGCCAAAATTAAAATGAGGGGAGAGCAAGAGCTGCATTGTTCATCTAACATTCATACCTCACACTTTTCTAACACTTGAAGTGCACTTGAAAGTTGAAAGCTTGATTTTGCATCACGCAAGAAAAAGAGCACCACACACACATAAGTTGAGGGCTATCTACAATAAGAAGAAACACACCAAGACATAATAAGCAAATCAAACCCATTAGTGTAGGAGACGATCCTCAGACTTGGAGGGATGGATGATTAAGAGCCTCAACTAGTAGGACCAAAGAGAGAGTTAAGACACTGAAGGCTTAGGAGCATAGACGAGGACCGACATCATTGGAGACACAGTGCTGCCAGACTTAATCATCATGATCAATAGCCTAGTGGAGCAAGAAGCCTACTGACATGTCAGGATCGAGCTCTAGCTCCAGCGAGAATGACCAACTCAATTGGGAAGAGTTCCCAGTCAATACACAACGGATGGTCAATAAATACTACTTGCAAACTAGGATGGAGCATCATGGTAGGTTGGTCGAGGAGTTCATAGCGAACCTCGAGGAGGAGAGAAGATTAGCACGGCAAGCACTATAGCACATAGCAGTGTACAACCATGAGCAACATGCTAGGATGTTGCAGCAAGACATAGAGATGTGGGAAGTCCAACATGTGCTAGCTCTAGCCAATAAGAATCGCACATAACCTAACGTAGAAAGGGAGAGAGCGCTAGAAGCAGACTTGATGCTGAGCGAGCTTGTCACATGAAGTGGCTCATAGACAATATGGCCTCAAAGCAGAGCACGAGAGCCATAGCAACCGCATTGCTCTCGCAGGATTAGGAATCAACTAGGGCTCCAAGAGTCAATCGAAGATCCTCGTAATCAGAAAGCAGTTAGAAAAATACTAGCCGGGTAACAACCTGTACACTTCATAGAGCAGTTCAAGCAAGTTTGTGAGGCCAACGGCCTCATGGATCTTGTCCAATGCTCGCAAGCCTTCAGTCTTTACCTATGCAACCAGGGTAGGACATGGTACACCAGCTTCGACATGGCAAAATGAAATAACTTCAATGACCTCAAGGATCTCTTCATCAAGAGGTTCTCCGAGGCTGGGTATTCTAACAACCTCATAGTACGACTGATGAACATCAAGCAAAAGGAAAAGGGGGACTTTAGGGATTACATGACCCATGTGTGGAGTCCCTTTAAGAGAATCCCATCTAATGAACAACCCAATGAAAGAGCTATCTCCACAGAGTTCATAAATAGAATTTACATCAAGGAACTCTACAAGGCCTTAGCAAGCAACTCGAGCTTGTAGAGAGACGTACTAGATATGGTCTTCAAAGAGGCCATACGAGTGGATAATCAACTCAAGGAGAGAAATACCATGAGCTCAAGCCAAGATAATGCTAATTCTAGATCCTTGGAGAAGGCCATGACATCTAGCGACGAATGGACAATCCCAAGTGACCAAGACAAAGGGAAAAGCATTGACCAGAGCCAAAATTAGAGCAAAGAGCTAGTAGAGATGAAGTTGGAGCTAGCTAGGCTGCAAGAGATGGTGAGAAGACCTACACTCTCACATATCCAATGCATGCATTGTAGTGGAAACCACCTTCCAGTAGAATTTCATGACCCTTAGTCTCGACCTTGCATCGAATTGCAATAGGTTCAGCCATGATGCTATGCATTGCAGACTACCAAGGAAAGTTCCATGCAACCAACCATACTTAGGGAATAGGCCACCAAAATTCCTCAGAAGGGGAGTCCCGTTGGCTCTTCCAGCACCTAAAGATATGAAGCCAACCATCCCTAGAATGGAGATTAATCCCACATGCATACCTAGGCCACCCAGAACTTTCGTAACTCACCCACTGAGCGATGCCCCAATCCACTACGTGGAGGAGCCAAATGATTTGGAAGCATACGTGAACCCTTATGTCTCATATGATGAAGAGGGAAGTCCTATTCTCATGGACTATCGACCATTTCCAGTGATGGCGTTAGGTAGAGGTAAGGGTAGAGGCATAGGAGGACATACCTAAGAGTCGATTGCATGTTGGACTTGTGGCCACCCACATGGCATATTTCTTCGCACTGTCCCAAGAGGGAGAAAGCCAATCAAGAGAAGGTTAACCTTAGATGCCTAGAGTGTGGAATCACCCACCTATTTGTCGATTTCCCTAGAAGGAAATCACCCTCTAGTTCAACGATCATGCCATTGATACCATTGGGGCTATTTGGAGTTGAAATACTTGACAGAGAGGCTACGCCTATCCCATTGCATGCTACGACCCCCGAGCACAGAGACAAATTAGACCGGCTACCTAGGCCTAGTAATCTAGATGCAACCTCAATTGGAAAAAGAAGCTGTAGGCAAAGGAGGAAGAGAACCAAAGTGAAGATCATGCTTAAGACAAACAGTGCCACGATACTAATCGCTGGAAAAAAGGTCATAGACATAGAAGAAGAAACATCTGCTTCGAAGATTGTGGAAAAGGGGAGTGCCAAGGTTGGGGAGTACCCCAACCCAAAGCACCAGCTTGCTGCCATAGATGAGGTCAAGGAGTGGGTGAGAGAAGCCCAAGAGCACTTGAAGGATTTTGATCCCATCCTAGAAGATGAAATTGATGAGCTCTCTAGTGTGAGCATGCTAGTTTCACCTATGCAAATGAAGTCAAGAGATGCATTCTGCACCTCGAGCAATATTGCATAGACAAAGCTTAAGTGCCTTAGGCCATCGGTCTAGGAGGCATGGAATTAGGAGGGAAGCAAGCGGTTGATAACATTCTTGCAACACTAGTGACAACCCTTGTGACTTTGTGCTTGGGAGAACTGCTTAGATAGCTCCCAATGCTATGGCAAGAGTTGAAGTAGTGGGTGGAAGAACCAATCGAGCAAGGGGTAGGTGATCTACATGACCAAGACACAATGACTCACATAGCTAGCTTGATGCTACACTCAGTGCCCAAGTCCTTACACAACATTAATGCCTTTTTGGGAGGGCACAAAGATGCATGCAGTCTTGCCAATCTTAGTGCTAGGAGATACCATGAGGAGAGAAATTGTGGACATGGGAGCTGGAGTCGGTATAGTTAGCCATGTGGTCATCCAAGCTTGGGGTAACCCTTATATTGAAAACGCTAGGTTCAATGTCACATTGGCCAATGGGATGAAAGTTAGGCCATTCAGAGTGTTGAAGAATTGGCCGTTGAAGATTGCAGAAGTCTAGTTCTTAGTTGACTTCATCATCATGAAGGGAGTCAACTACGACCTCTTGACCCTGGATGCAGAATGCACGAGTTATAGAAGATTGGGGGGGGCAATGGTTTGATCTTCTTGAGCAATTGAATGGAGGTAGTGAGGGTGGAGACGGACACTTGGAAGACAATGCCAGTTGACCTGAATGCTATCTCCATAGTGCTGAAGGGTGATGCTCAAGTTAGGAAATCTTACGGGCCACTAACGAAATATATCCCCGCCTTGAGGATGAGGGAGATTGGATGCATGTTCTAGCCACCATCAATCTGCCATTCTCGGACAAGGAGGAGGAATACAAGCAAGCTATCAAGATAGCCGGTGAGCCCACAAATGAGACCTCAATATACCATTATGCACGATGACCAGAAGCTCTTGTAGCTGGCCCACCCCTGCCATGTTCCATGTCTTGAACAACAACCTAGAGCTCCACACGATCTTAGAGTACTTGACAAACAAGCTAGTTGGCAACCCAGCCACTAACCTTAAACCCCTCAAAGATCTCATGGACAAACCCAAGTGGAAGTGGACCAACATCGTACACGATCTAAACATGACATACAATTGGGCCTTAGTCACATACAAGAAAGAAAAAAAACATGGAAACCTAGGAGATGACAAGCAGTCAGAGGATGATAATTTGGATGGCAAGTATGAAGACTGATGTTCTCTCAATGAAGAGATTGAAGGAGAGATTGACACAATAGAGTATGACACCAATGTACACGTGATTAAGAAAATATGAGTAGATTTCAACCCACGGAAGGGGAGTATCCTTAAAATCAAGAGAGAAATCATGCAAATGGAGTGCGATTGCACTTGGTTGGAACACTTAGGGACAATTGATTAAATGAACAAGCAGGGCTCATCCAATCAAGTGTCACATCAATTTTTAGAATGGAATCGCCTTCAGAGCTACGACCACTAGGAGAAACTCCCTCTTTGATAGATGATTTTTAATGCCGAGAAGTGCTTAAAAATAGTCAAAAATTTCAAAATTTAGGGAAAAAATAGACTTTGTCGAAGGCGGCGGTGGCAATCAGTACGATTTTAAGCGACAATGCTCGGAAAAGGCTTAAAAGATCCACTTGACAAAAGTTGGTGAATTTTGACAATTTTTTGGTGTGTCAGATGAGACCCTAGGAGATGCTCGTGTTGAGAGTGGAAAAAGACTGAATTTTTGATTGATTTTTGTTGTTTTTGAGGTCTGAATGGTTGATTTTGGATGGATTTAGAGTGATATATGGTTGTTAATGGAAGTTTTTGAGAGTGTTTTGGATGATATTGATTATGTTTTGGAAGTTCATGATGATTTTTAGTGGGAATATGAAGCTCTGTGATGATTTGATAGGTTCTGTTGAAGTTCTGATTGGTTTTGATACCTTCTGTATAGCTTCTGTTTTGTGCTAATTTTCTTCTGTATGAAGCATGGATTGATGAATGATGAAGGGGGAAATCTTTTGAAATCTTATTGAATAGATTTTGATAGTTTGGAATGGTTTTAGTATGAGTTATGAGGATTTGATGTTCTCTGATGACCTTCTGTAACCCTCTATAAACCTTCTGTAGAGCCTCTCTCTCTGCTCTCTCTACTCTGTTCCTATTCCGTTCTGTTCTGTTATGTAAATCTTTTGTAAGTGTTATGTAGAATGTATATGTGACTTTGGAAAAGTTTTTCTAGGATGAATCTAAGTTCAAAAGAGCTAAAATAAATGGAAGAAGCAGCTGTTGAAGACTGAAGAGAAGACTGAAGTGACAGTGGCAGTAGCGAGCTATGAAGAGACACTGTAGTGGCTCTGGTGCCTCTTCGCATCAGACATACCTCTTGGGAGGTGCATCCATGAACTAAGAAGGATTATTGAGAGTCATTATTAGAGTATTGTAGTGAGGAGATGATGTATTATTGAGAGAGAGAGAGAGAGAGCCAGAGATAACCAATTCTATCAAAACAGTGTATCTATATATGAGAGATTGAGAGAGAAATCTATAAAGATAGTGAAGATGAATACTATGTGATTGATTTCCATTCAAAAATGGTGTATTATTTTGTGTTCCTTGTTCTATTGATGGATTATGTGAAGAAGTTGAAGATTATGGTTGATTCTATCAAATCCGTCGGAGATATCTACTATGATGTTGCATGAAGATTTGTTGTTTTCTTTGTTTTGGTTATCAAAAGAATGAAATAAAAGCTTGTTGATGTTACAAGATGGATTTTCTTGCAGTAGAATCCCCTTTTTCTTGGTGTTCCTCTTGTTGGGGCTCCATGTTTTTGGTGCACAGCCAGGGAAACTTGCCATCAACAAGCATAAGAAGAGACTGAAAATGAAGGAAGTGGCATTGCCAAGAAGAGGAGAATTCAATGGATGTTTGCAAAGTTCATTCTTCCATTGAAGAGTTGGAGATTCTTATTTCCAAAGCCACTTTCCACAAGAAGTTCATCCCACATTGGCGGAAACATATTACCATTATGATGCAAGCTCTAACTGTTTTCTCTTCGTGTTGAAGCAACAGAGACGTGCATCTTGGTGGCAAATTGTTTGGGAACAAACTTGAAGAGCAGAAGCAGAGAGAATGATTGTCCATGGAAGATTTAGTATTCATTGAGGAGTTTCCAGACATCATCAAGTGGGATATCATGAAGAAGCTTCAGGAGTCATGGTCTGCAGAGGCTCACGAAAACAAGAAGAAAAAGAGTTGGAATTTGTCCGTGGATGCTCAATAGCAAGATACGTGGGATGCTTGGTGCACTGACAATCTTCTGTTTGTCCAATTAGCAACCCACTGGAAGTTGGTAGACATAGTGTTTTTCACAACATACACTATTGAAACCCTTAGAAGCTAGCATTATTATAATGGCACAACAACGATCCTAAGAAGAATGAGTTTTGATACTTTCAAAGAATGGAATATCTTCCCCTCTATAGTGATTTAAAAGCCGAATTCAGAGATGTTGAAAAGAAGGAAGTAGAAGAGATGTTGGCCAGAGAATCCCCCAGAGACTGAAGCCCCTCTCTGATTCTATTCTATTGAGTACTAAACAACTGGTTGGAGCCAACCCCTTGATGAATGACGCAATCAAGAGGCAAGCATTAGAACGAGTCCAGAGGTACGTGAGAAGAGAGAAGGCAAAAATCAAAGCTGAGAACGAGCTTGCAGTAGAAGCCTCCTTTGATGCCCTAAAAGCACTCTTTACAGAAGTCCCCATCGCAACTCAAGGTCGCCTTCCTAGTCAAATTCGTCCTGGAAATATTGATGACAAGCTAACAAATGTAGTCCCATTGTCAATTTTTAAGGGAGAGTACAATGAAGACCCTGATCTTCATATAGCAGAATTTATGGTAACATGTGTGGCTAACAATGCAAGAACCCCTGAGCATTGGTTAGCAATATTTCTCGCCACTTTCAAAGGCGCGGCATTTCAGTGGTATGAGAGACAAACAGAAGGAACTTTGGCACATGGGACGACCTAAAGTTGGCCTTCCTCACTAAATTCAGGCGTGAAGATTTTGAAGAGCGGATGCGAGAGGAGTTCATGAACCTAAGTTAGTCCTCTGGAGAAAGAGTAGAAGCTTATGTCTCGTGAATGGAATCCATCCTGAAGAGATGGACTAACCATCATTTGGATGAAGGAATCCAGAAAGGAGTGTTTCTCAAAGGCCTACAACTAGAAGTTCACAAGTTTGTGGAATTGAGAAGACTAGTCAATCTGCAAGTTGCACTAGAAGGTGCAAGATTGTATGATGAAGTTGAAGCAAGGTTGTGAATGACTCCAGGAAGAGGAGTCTTACCTCCTCCCATGCCAGGAATGGTATACCCACCAAATGCAATCCCAGGGACAGTTCCCTATTCCTATCCCTAGATACAAACAGTGCCGCAGTATAGTGCACCTAATCCACTATGGTCACCACAGATGATAGTGCCTCAAATGATGGTTCAACCACAACAACAGTGGTCTCAAACAATTTCTCCAATGGTGACTCAACAACAGTGGAACCCTACCAACTGGAATCAACAACCCCAAGTATCAATAGGAGCTCTGATGGGACCTCAAATGGGCCGGCACTGGCTATGGCACTAGCCGGACCTCATTCTCATAACAGACAAACACACCCTCATGGCCTCGCGGGCCAGGAGCGTCTATTCACTGCTAAAGGACAAATTGCCCCAAAGCCTAATCTATGCGTTTATAGTTTTGTAGTCCAATGTTTCCCTTTCTATAAACTCCACAGAGGGAGAACCCTTACACATTGGCAGTAAATACCACAATAATCACATACATGGGAGGCAACCTCTCGGTGGAAACACCGCGACCCCGCTGTAGCTCTCCTACATTGCAGGGATTGGTCCCTTGATGCACTGCTCAACATATACAAACAAACGAACTCTACTCTTTCATTTCGAAAGTACTCCAGGAGATACCATGTGTCCTTACCAAATAATCTCCCCAAGAAACGAGCGTCTATCCTACGGCTTAGGATGCCTTTCCACACTCAAATGTGGGTCATTGTCATTGAAAACAGGTGCTATGTATCCAGACTTTTTATTCTGACACCATGGTTTACATGCACATGCAAAGTGAATGATTCTAAAGTGCTCAAATATAATTTTAAATGAGACACATGTGGTGCACAGCCAGGCTTTTCAATGCATTTACTAACCCGTTGCGGTGATGTAAGGATAGCACCAAGACAACACTCGTGTTACTATCCTCTTAATTAAAATACAACGAACTCTATGTCATGATATGCATAAGAAAATCAGCAACAATCAACACGCAAATCACACCATTCAAACATCCCAACCCCCTATGTTTAGGTATTGCTTTCGTTGCATAGGTGTAGAGATTCATTTTGTCATGTTTTGATATATAAAAAGAGATAAATCACAAACTTTGACGAAGAGATAGGGCAAACTAAGGCTAACCCTCATGCTTTGCCACTACCATACATCCACAAACAATCATTATATTTTTCCTTATTTTTCCAAGACGTATTTCTATTTTTTCCCTTATTTTTTATTTTCTTGATTTATTTAGCAATAAAATATGATATTTTCTTATTTTTCTTGTTCCAATCACTTCAGCATACTAACATTCAATTTATCTTCCATTTTCCCCCCATGGGAACACCTTTCACCCACCCGAAACGGAAAAACTATTATTTTACCGCTTAAAAACCGCATTTTGGGTTTACGGGAATTAAATAGAGCATGTAAATCATTGCAAAATCAAGATTTTCTGATACACAGCAATTAATCATGATGCAAATAGCACACACAAATTTTCATCCAATAAGAACATAATTATCATCATAAACTATAAAAAATCCTTCATTTTCTTCATAAAAATGGTCATACCGTGTTTTTACGTAACTCGAGACGCCTTGAATGACTGCATAACCAGAAGACAGAGCCTCCATTGCTCTCAATCCAATGCTGCACTTCAATCTTCAGCATCTCCATCAATCTCCATCACTATTTCCTTCATTCTCCCTTTTCGATTCCTCCTTCAAGATGGTGCACATGAACAACCCATAGAGGGGAGAGAGAGGGAGGAGAGAGAAAGACTAGATTCTGATCTCTTCATCCGGATAGCCATATCTCGTGTGAAGACCGGTGATAGAGTCAACCAAGAGGGAGAATTTTCCGGGTAATCTCTGTTCCATAGCTTATTTGCAGTCCACATTCATGATTTGGGGAGGGCGGATGGCACATTTTTTGGCGCCATCTTCCTGATCACGCCATGCTCACGTTTCTTCACGAAATCTTGAAAAAAATTGAAGGCGGGGGGGGGGGGGGGGAAGATGAAAATGGATGTAGCCCCATTCCCCAGCAGGCTGGAGATGCTTGTGGATCCTATCAAAGAGTATGACCTGGTCAAAGACTTAGACACCTTTAAACCAAACTTAACATTCCGATAGTTGCTGATGTTGTCTTCCAGCCGAAAAAAATTCAAAAGCATCTTGACAAGAAGACGTGGACTAAGGATAGCTCCTTTAACAATGACCAATACCAATAAGGCCTCGGAGCTTGTAAAGGAAGTAGATGTGGCTAACGACTTCCTAGATTCTAGAATCCTAGAGATTAGTGTATGGATTGAAGGATTCTTTATTTCAAATGCATTGATTGATGGAGGCTCATCAGTAAACATAATGACAGATGTGACAATAAAGGACTTAGGGTTGCAAGGAGTTCAACCTACACAGTGGCTTATTAGATTGGTAGACCAAAGCACAATTAAACCGTTGGGCATCCTCCCATACGTAAAAACAACCCTTGCAGGAAGAGATTATTGGCTGATGTATTTGGTGGTCAAACCAAATTCTTATGGGACCTCATACCCTCTGCTGTTGGGAAGACCTTGGCTTTTTGAAGTAAGAGCCAGAACGGATTGGTTCAAAGGAACCTTAACCCTAGACAGAGGAACCAACAAAGTGGTGTTGAAATTGTATGGATCGCAAAAAGGCAATGGATCCACATCCATCGAAGTCATAACTGACTCCTCCAATGAAGTAACAGATGATACATTAGGAGACGAAGAGGCTGTTAAACAAATCTTTCCCAAGAAAATAGAGGCATAGTCTCTAATAGTGGGAACTATAAGCCAACTACCAAGGGGAGCAAAGTCCTTGTCCATGGGAGAATACATCCTTCCTCAACTAGAATTGACTTCTGAAATCACCTCTAACAGTGAAATAGAAGCATGGATGTACTGTTCTCCCTGTTATATGGCAGTCGCAAAGACAATAGCAGAGATAGAGCCAGAAGCACAAGCACAAGCAGACACAGAGGCAGAAGATCTGTTCTTCTCCTACAGTGCCTCTACAAAAGCAGAGACAGAGCCTCTAGAGGAAGAGGATGAAAATGACGAGGAAGAAAACGAAGCAGGATATGAAAGTGCAGATGAAGAATTTCCTTTGATAGCAGACGATCTTGTTGATGGCTATACAGGGACCTCAGAGGTCAAAGATCTTGGGGTGTTGGAGGGAATGACCATGGTTCCATTTGGGTTGACCAATGGACCACAAAGTATGCAAAATCTGCATAAGCAATGGATCAAAGGCATAAAAATTAAGTTCATGAACCAAGGAAATAACAACTCTCCCGGAAACACAACAAGAGCAAAGTCTATGCTGAGATTTGATCTCTCACTCATGGAATATAACTAAAGAGAAGCATTCATCTGAATCAGCATTCTCTCCTTCTTCATCACTCTCTATTTTCATGCGAGAGAGAGAGAGAGAGAGAGTCTTTTAAACATCAAATGCTCTCGAAGTACATGCGAGAGAGAGAGGGGTATATTGAAGAAGCACACCCCAATCTTCCCCCACATGCACCCCTTCGTGCAATAGTTTATTGATTAATAATATTTTTAAATATACATTGGCCTTAGCCACCATTGCTTTCAAGCCTTCAAAAGTTATGCCCCTCTTTTAGAAATTTATCATTTTAAAAAATATAATAAGGCTATATTGATATATCATATGCTTGGTTCAGATGTGTTAGGGTGCTAGATTTTGAGCATCCATGGGCATCATCATTCTCCCCAAACACAATTACGAAACCTCAACACCATTGAACATGTCTTTAGCGTCAATGAAAAAGCTGAGCCGTAGGAGACCACCTAGGGACCACCACACCAAGGATGCTATCCCCTGCTTTGCCATGAGCTTGCACACTTCAAAATCTTAAAAGACCACCATCTTCTTCATGCCCTTGAGAATGCTCCAAGAAATAGTGTGTTGAGAAAGATCCATATAGAAACACCCCATCAACACCTTCTAATGTGTATGTAATAAGCATATTAATTATTGTGAATACTTGAGAAGAAGGGAATATCCCAAAGAATTGAAATCGATTAATCAAATCAATAGCCTGTTACGCCTCGCCTGCTCATAGGGATGATGATCATCAGACGAGGAATGTGAATGAATAAGAATTAGTATATCACAGTCTACAAATGTATTCTTTGGATCCTTGTTCTCAAACAAAAGAAACTATGCCTTCGTTGTTTGATCCATCGGTGGCCTGGTGGGGGTTGTGATCAACGGCGACAGGGTGGGGAAAAACCAGGAGTTACGGCCGGGTGGCAGGCGGTCCTGCAAGGAGAGGCATAGTGATGGGTTGATGAGGCCTTGGATGCAGGTGAAGGGGCGCACTTGTTGGAAAGCCATGCACTCGGGTTGGACAACTAAGGTTGTGCATGGCCTTAGAGAACGATATGTGGGTGCTACCCACTAGGGTGTTTGAGAGGGCACCGTGGTTGTACACCTAGATGCACAGGTTTATGGACCGGCACAGTGTCTGGGAGGGGGTAGGCATACCTGGTGATCCCACAGGTTCAAGGACCAGCACATGTCGGTGTCTAGGAGGGGGTAGGCACACCTGATGATCCCACATAGGCAAGCAAGCCACGCTGAGAGCTACCCGCATGTGGTGCTTGCGGTCAAGGTCAATCCACACCATCATGTAGGCGCTCATGCTCCCAATCCAAAACATGCACACGTCCTTGAGGCCCTGTGCCAATATCAGCATCATCTCCAAGAAATCGGTCGAGCCCTCGGCCTCATGAATGTTGGCTTCTTGCTATTACGACTGATGTTGCTACTCTGCCTCTCCCCTGACTCATCTCCTCCTCCCTTTTTTGATTCACAGATATTATTATTATTTTCATATAGTCCCCCATCACCTCCCCTCTCTTGCCCCTCGACGTTCCAATGCCTTGTTCTCGCTGGATTGAATAGTACCTTGCCATCCATTTCATGAATATCTTTCGCTAAATATCTCCTGCATGAGTGATTGTATTCCTGGCCAGTGCACCAGAAATGAACCAAGGAAATAACAACTCTCCCGGGAACACAACAAGAGCAAAGTCTATGCTGAGATTTCTCTCACTCATGGAATATAACTAAAGAGAAGCATTCATCTAAATCAGTGTCCTCTCCTTCTTCATCACTCTCTATTTTCATGCGAGAGAGAGAGAGGGGTATATTGAAGAAGCACATCCCAATCTTCCCCCACATGCACCCCTTCGTGCAATAGTTTATTGATTAATAATATTTTTAAATATACATTGGCCTTAGCCACCATTGCTTTTGGGCCTTCAAAAGTTATGCCCCTCTTTTAGAAATTTATCATTTTACAAAATATAATAAGGCTATATTGATATATCATATGCTTGATTCAAATGTGTTAGGGTGCTAGATTTTGAGCATCCATGGGCATCATCAGCTCATCAGTGGCTCTTGTCACCCTGACCATTCATTCTGGAGAAAAGAGGACAATGATTTCCCTTGTCAACACAAGCCAGAGCCATTAGAGCCATGACTTATAGAAGGTCCGTGCTATGTGACATTCCTGGACACATCCTCTAAAGATGAGTCCCTAAGTCCAGAAGAAATCACCACTCATATAGAAATAAACAAAGTTTTGATACCCTTGCAACAATCTCAACAGACAAATAAGTGTCATCTGTTCACAAGAAGGACACTGGTTCTAGTGGAACATCAGACGATGACACTCCTTTCTTGAAAGAGCCAGACCTCTATCTAGAAGCAATCCGTGGGACATTTATCTGCGAAGTGGAAGGTGAAAAGCAAGTGACGTTCTTGGATACTGATGGTACTAAAGCTCACCTTAAAGTGGGTCTCAATATTCTAGAAGAAGAACTAGTGGTCCTGCGAGACTTACTAAAGAATAACTTAGACATGTTTGCTTGGTCATACAAAGACCTAAAGGGGATTGATCCCATAGTATGCCAACATCACATTGATCTAGAGCTTGATGCCAAACTTGTAAGGCAAAGACAAAGACAAATAAATCCTAATTATTCTGCTCTGGTGAAGGCCGAATTATTGAAACTTCTCGAAGCCGAGTTCATTTATCTCGTGGCTAACAGTGAATGGGTTTCGCCCATTGTGGTAGTACCTAAGAAGAACGGGAAACTTCGAATATGTGTAGACTTTTGAAAGCTCAATTCGAAGATGAAGAAGGATCATTTCCCTATCCCTTTTACAGATCAACTGTTGGACACAGTGGCAGGCCATGAGCTCTATTCCCTCTTGGATGGATTCAGCGGATATAACCAAGTCCAAATTGCAGAAGAGGACCAATCCAAAACAACCTTCACCATAGAATGGGGAACCTATGCTTATAGAGTGATGCCATTTGGGCTCTATATGTAATGCTCCTGCCACCTTCCAGTGAGTAATGATGCCTGCCTTCTAGAATCATTTGCATGATTTCATTGAGGTGCATCTTGATGACTTTTGTGTCTATAGTTTGATTCGTGAGCACTGGGGACACCTAGAGCAATGTTTTGACAGATGCAGAGAGTATGGGATTTCTCTCAACCTTGACAAATGTGACTTTGGCGTCTCATCAGGAGTTCTTTTGGGCCATATTGTCTCTGCACAAGGGATTGCAACAAATCTGACGAAGATTGAGAAGATTGCCAGCTTGGCAGCACCAACAAACCTCAAGCAATTGACAGGATTTCTTGGCCATGTGGGCTACTACAGAAGATTTATTGCACATTTTGCAACCAAGGCGGCCCCTCTGCATAAGCTCCTAAGGAAAGATGCAGATTTTCTTTGGACTGATGACTGTGAAGAAGCCTTTAATATCCTAAAACAGTACCTTATCCAAGCACCTAACTTGCAGCCTCGTGATTGGATGAAGGAGTTTCATGTGCACACAGATGCATCAGTTGAAGGGCTAGATGTTGTCCTATGCCAAAAGGGCCCCTTTAAATTAGATTGACCAATATATTATGCAAGCTGGAAGGTCACTAATAGGGAACAGAACTCTACAGTGACAGAGCTTGAGTGCTTGGCAATAGTGTTTGCACTGGAGAAGTTTCGACACTATCTACTATCAATGCATTTCAAGTTCTATGTGGATCATGAAGCCTTGCCCTTCCTGATGAACAAAGCATATGTTAAAGGATGACTAATGAGATGGTTGCTCCTATTCTAGGAGTTCGATTTTGAAGTGATCACTAAGCCTGGACGTTCCCATGTCCTAGCTGATCATCTCTCACGGATCCCTCAAACTACAGAAGAGGAATAGGATGATCCAAACCTTCCTGATGCTTCCTTGTTTCTAGTTGAAATATTTACTCCCTGGTATGCAGACATAGCCAACCTCCTGGCAACTCAACAGTATCCTCTTGGTATCTTAAGCCGTGAGAAGAAGAAGCTTCTATTAGAATCAGCCCCCTACACCTTGCTAGGCAGTGCACTGTACAAGAGAGGCAAAGATGAAGTGCTGCAAAGATGTGTTGCAGGGGATGAAATCGGCATAGTATTGAAAGCATGCCATGACAAACCATGTGGTAGACAGTTCGCAGGAGAAGCGACAGCCAAGAAGGCTTTGTTAGTAGGATACTGGTGGCAGACCCTCCACAAGGATACACATGAGTACTGTAAGAGATGTGATGCTTGTCAGCGAATGGGAAAACCCACCAAAACAAGTGTCATGCCATTGCAACCTATTCTTTCCCTAAAGCCGTTTGAGAAGTGAGGGATTGATTTTGTGGGTCCCATTGATCCACCCACCAGACGGAAGCAAAACACATATACATCTTAGTATGTACAGATTATGTCACAAAGTGGTGTGAAGCTAAAGCTCTGAAGCGGGACGATGGTAACAACGTAGCCTTGTTCATGTACGAGAATATTATCTCCCGTTTTGGCAGTCCCTCGAGCTAGTAAGTGACAGAGGTATTCAATTCCTTAACAAAATCATGGAGGAGTTGACAGAGCTATATAAGATTCACCATCGCAAGTTCACTCCTTACTACCCCAGAGGCAACGGCCAAGTTGACGTCACCAATCGCATCCTTTGCTCGATCCTGACAAGAATGATTACCGCACATCGTCCGGACTAGGACGATCGACTTACAAAGGCCCTCTGGGCATACATGACCTCCCATAAGACAGCTATAGGACAAACCCCTTTTCAGCTAGTGTATGGTACAGAAGCTGTCTTCCCTGCTGAATTGGAATTGCCCTCTTTGCGAGTGGCAGTTAAAGAACTCTTGGAAGATGATGAATCACTGCAATGCTTGGGAGATGATGAATCACTGCAACACCGCCTTCTGGACTTAGAATGCTTGGATGAGATACAGCGAATGGCCTTACAGTGTATGAAAACCACTCAAGCGCGATGCAAGGCCTATCATGACAGTTTTATCAAGCACAAGGAGTTAAAAGAAGGTGACCTTGTCCTAGCCTATGATTCGAGATTTGGCAAGTTTCTTGGCAAGCTTCAACAACGGTGGATGGGCCCATACAAGGTACTTGCTGTCAATCCTAATGGCTCTATTTAGGTGCAGACCGTTGATGCCTCTATGATCCTTTCCTGATCAATGGCTATCGTTTGAAGAAGTACTTTCCTCCCTGGGGATCTTGACAATCACAGTCGACCTACCCTTTCCCTTTTGGGCGTCGCACTGTCTTTCTCTTCGTGCTTTTGATAGCCCTTATGATTCTCCTCATGAGACGGTCTCCTTCTGCTAGCCCCTCACAAATACCTCTCAACCCGACCTTGTTTTCTTCTCGTAAGATCCAACAACGGTGGCAAGGTTGGTCCTGACACATGGTATTTCTAGCATTACCTTTTTTTATGAAAAAAAAAGAAAAAGGAAAAAGAAAAAGAAAAAAACAAACAAAACTGTTATGGGAGAAAAGGAAGAAATTCCCTATCATAACAGGCCTTATTCCAAGAAAAGGTGGCAACACCCTTGGGCGAGAAGCTGACTGTGAAAAAGGTGGTAACACCCCGCAGTTCAGGATAGCTGACTCACCAGTCACACCTTTTTAGCAAGTAATTTGAAGCCATCTCCCTAGGCACGTTGTCTCTGCAATATCAGTCCGTCTGCCCTTCTTAACAGATGACCTTTCTTACAAATCATTGAAGTACCGGAATTGTTGGCTACCTCCCTAGGTACGCCTCGTCTTCAATATCCTGATGACAACAACCACCGACATGATCTTCATCACCAGCCCCTTGAGTGATGTGAGCTTTCATCCTAACAGGATGGAGATGTGAGTATGGGCTGCCCTTTGTATCTATTAGCGAGTGTGACAGATGGTGGAGTAAGTGACTAGTTTTTTCCTTCAAATCAAATGAGAGGTGAGATGTGTGAACGGAGTGTTGCACGCACGGGATGGGCCTCTCAATGCACAACGCGCGGTCTATTCCTGTGCATTGCACCATAAGGCTCCATGGCCTTCCTTCTTGCATTGTATGCCGGCATAGGGCGGGATGCACAGTTGCACCATCAAATGCGCACAAGGCATACAACCTCTGCACAAGTGACACTGAGGATTACATCAATGGGTTTCAGGACGGGCTACCCTTTGTATCTTTCAACAAAGCGTGAGACAAAGGGCGGGCTAAGTGTGACGGATGGTTCTTCAATCAAGTATTGAGAGGTGAGGATTGAGGGATGTTACGACCATTGGCATCAGGTACGTTTCTATTTCCCTATGCACCCACGGGATGGGTCTCTACCATCAGCATAGGGCAAGTCATTCTGTTCTATACACTGCACTGCAAGGCTCACTGGCTTTCTTGCTTGCACCTATGCCAGACGGGTTGGACACACTAATGCACCATCAATTGTGCACCCTGGCATACTCCCTCTGCACCACACCCTTGTCAATTCCGAAACCGAGTGTGAGATCTAGGTTTCTATCAATATTAACTTGAGTGATATAAGTTATGGGGCGAGTGACTGTTCTCTCATCCCATCTGAGTGCTAGTGAGTTGAGTGACTATCCTTCGTCAACGACACCTCCCCCGATGGACTTCATCAAACAGCTATCTCCCTGGGTGCTGTTGCACGGTCCTTGCCATGCTGGTTGAACACTACAGCGAGCCGTGGTACCTCTACTGCAGCCGACTCCAATCCTTCTGTAGCAGTAACGGTTCCTTCGACCATACGCGAAACGGGCCAAGTGTTCCTAACCCTACTTTTTTGTTTGCAAGTGTATGTAATGTCTTAAGTGTAGGGACGCCAGCGTCCAGTTGGTTGACAAGTCTGTGGCCGTGTCGATTAATCTACTCTATCCGTTAAGGTCTTAAGTGTGGGGACATGTCCCTACGTGTCTGATGTGCATACCCCCTACATATGCCTCAAGTTGATCATGCATGTATGCCATGACCTCTTTCTGCCCTCATGGGGTCCCTTTTCCATCCCCCGGTCTAACTTTACCCCACCCTTTGGGCTGTTTCTTCCCTATTTCCCTTTATCCCTTGTTTTGATGTTTTGCATGTGAATTCATCCTATGTTCACGGAAATCCAAATCCAATCCACATCCCTATTCGTCCCTTCAAACTGGTCGTTTTTCCTTTTTATACACCCTTGTTCCGCCTTACGGTTCATCCACTCTCCCATTTTGAACAGTTTTATGTTTTTCCATGTGGACGCCTCCTACGTTCCCTGGACTTGATATCTAATGTCATAACCCAGTTCGTCCCTTTGATTGCCACACTTTTCCTTTTTACATCCCCTATTCCGACTTACCATTTTTGAGTTATTAATTTTTGAAGCAATTCTCGGTCATTGGATATTTTTCAATGTGAATGTGTCCTTCTTGCTTCAAAACAATAATCTAACATACCAGCCCTATCCTATGCCTTCCTGTGGACACATTTCCTTCTTACACCCTATCCTTTCACTGTACAGGTTGTCCGTTATTAATTTTTGCGAGTTTTCGTATCTTTTTCGTGCGTTGTTTTGCTCTTTTTTCATGTGAACCTGCCCTACTCATTTCGGAATTCCATTCTGACTGGATTCCTTTGTCCGGCCACCCTTCCTACACAATTTTTCTTTTTTCTCTGCCCTCTTTCGCCATCTGGATTTTTTGTTATTAATTTTTATTGGTGTTTTTAAGGGTCATTTTCTTGTTTCTTCCATGCGATTGCCTTTTAACACCATCCGAATTGAGATTTGATGTGATAGCCCTAACAATTATATTTTTTCAGACATTTTTTATTTTTACTGTCCTCTATTCCAGTGCACGGATCATTCCATATTAATTTTTGAATCTCTTTTCGGGTACGCTTTTTGGGTTTTTTCCATGTGAACACGTCCTCTCTTAGTCAAAACCATGTGTTGACATGATAGTTTGTCAGGCACCTTATTTGGCACATTTTTCATTCTTTCTGCCTTGCGTTTCGACGAGCGGATTTTTCCATATTAATCCTTGTATTTATTTTTGGAGCCATTTTTCGTATTTTTTCCATGTGAACACCCTGATTTTGCCCTGAAACCCGTGTCACATTTTTATGTCATCTTCCCCTCACCTCCCGACACATTTCTCCTTTTTACGGTTTTTCGATCCAGTGTATGGTTTGGGTTTTATTAAATTTTCTTCTTCTTGATGTGTGGCAACGTCTCTCGTGTCACGCGTGAATGCACTTGTTTTTGGTTTTAAGTGCCTCGGGATGCCCCCGTGGCCTCTGTGCCTCGCGTGTCGCCGTCCCCGTCTCATTTGATCTCGTCGATGCAAAAAGAAAAAAAAAATCTCCCAACCCGCGCATGCACACGGGTCAGGGGTGCACTCCCCTTTTAATGGATTTTAAAACAGAAAAAAAGAAAAAAAACTCTTAACAATTCACCCATATCACCAAAACCAAACACTAAAAAGAAAAAAACAATAACAAACACAAACCCAAAAAAACAATAACAATAACAATAACACCACACACACAAATACCAACACAAACAAAAAAAAACAAATACCTAAATAAAATTTTGAAAAAAAAAACAAAAACACACGCCAAAACAAAAAAGAACAAAACACAAAACAACACAACAAAACAAAAAAACAAATTTTAATCGATTAAAAAACCACAAAAACAAAAAAATAATAAAAAACAAAAAACACACAATCATCATCCCCACAACAAACAATATTTAAATCCTAATTACAAAAAAAAAAACAACCACCCTTTAAATTTTTTTTAAAAAACCAACCACCTTACCTGTTTGGCCGCCCCTCTCTCCCCTCGTTCCTCTTCATCGCCCTTCGCCATCTCGTCACCCTCCCTTCTCCTCGCCCTCTTCATCGCCCTCCTCCCCTCCCTTTTACCCTCACCTCCCCTCCCTTCGCCATCTCATCGCCCTCCCTCGTCCTCCTTCCACATCGCGGCCACCCCTCCTCCTCCTCCTCACCTTCGCCACTACCCCCTCGCGTGGCTCCCTCACGGCTCCCTCTTCCTTCCCCTTCGCAGCTCCCTCCTCTTCATCGTCTCTGCCACCCCTTCTCCTCCGTTGCGGCCCACCCCTCCTTCTCCTCCTCGTCTACGCCTCCCCCTCCCTCGTACGCCTCCTTCTCCTTCGTCGCCAGCCTCCTCTGTCTCTTCCTCCTCCTCCCCTCCCTCCCTCTCCTCCTCGACCGCCTCCTCTTTCCTCCACCTACATGACTAACCTAATCACCTACTTAGCTATCCTACCTAACTAACCTAATCACCTACTTAATTATCCTACCTAACTAACCTAATCACCTACTTAGCTATCCTACCTGACTAACCTAATCACCTACTTAGCTACCCTACCTGACTTACCTAATCAACTAACTTAGCTACCCTAACTGACCTAGCTAGCTAACCTACCTTGGTCACACTAACCTCACCCCCTCTCACCTAACCCTAGTTGCCCCCCTTCTAGCCCCCTTTCCTACCCCTACCCCACTCTACCCCACCCTCCACACGCAACGGGAGCGTCCAGGTGTGCCTGTGCATACGGGAGGTGCCCCCTCAGTCTCTTGCATACACACCCCTACCAGGTATCTATTTCTCGTCCTTTATTTATTTTTGGTCATCCCTTAACCACAGTTAATTATTAAAATGAACTTTATTCACCCACTTTTCCACACGCGCTCGCGCTAAACACACATTTTTTAATAACTTAAAATCAACCCGCCGTTCACTTTGCACGCGCTACATGCGCTTCAGAGGCACTTTAATTTTAAATAAAAACGAATCAACCGTCACAAAAATGCACGTGCTGAAAAAGAAGAGTGCTTCAGACACATTAAATTTTAAATCAATGAATATGCATTTAGAGACTTGAGTCTAGGGATCACAGTCCGGGTTTCGTTAAAAGCACTGCTTCACATTAATAAATTGTAATTAACAATTTAAAAATGAATAGTCATTTTCTTATTAAGGTTTACAACCTACTAAACTTTTAACCATTGTTAATAATTTCTTAAAATGAACCATTCACTAAAATCATTCCCCTCACTGTACTTTTTTCCCTTTTCAATAAATATACTTAGTGGGATGGGTATTTATAGTCCTTTAAGTTGACATTATTTATCAAAGTTCTAGTTATGTCATGATTAGGTTTTTGAGGTATTATGGTTTGATTGTGTGATACGATTACGGGTGCGGTCTGGAGTTTTCTTTTTTTGTCTGATAGGGGTTTTGGGTGACTGCTTGTTGCACATGTGTAGGGGTCATGCCGAATTTTTTCTGGGATATGGGTTGTTTGGGGTGGTCAATTGGTTAGTTACGTATGTGTCTGCTTATTTTGATCTATTTCTTTTTTATAGCTATTTTGTTGTTTTGCAGGCATTCTCTGTGATTGTCTGTGTTTGTGGTGTGTGTGTGTATATTCCATCTGAATGGCGCCTCAAGCTCCTCCTCATGTTCAGTATGTTCCATTGATCAGTAGGGATTATTCTTTCCTATTGACTTTTGAGCCTTTCGCGAAAGCAGGCCTTGCAACTTTTGTGGTTGCTTCACTCCCTTTGATTCCAGATGATCCAGCCCTATGTAATGAGTTTCTTGTGTCATACAGTAAGAAATCGGGCTTGGTTCATGGTACTTTCATGGTTTTGACACCTAGAGGGTTAGGGAAGGCTTTGTCTCTTCCCTACAAAGGAGAACCCTTTGTTACAACCAGACAGTTATTCTCAAACTCAAATGATGGGATTCTCAAGCTATTACAGAAGCAGACTAAAGAGGTCCTTGATGTCAAGAAGGTGATTAACACTTCAGGAGTCTTTCTCAATGACCACTGATCCTCTCTGGAAGCTAGTCTGTCAATTTCTCCAAGATAGGTTTATGCCTGCCAAAACACCATCCCACTATTTATCCAAGGAGCTCTTCACAGCTTCTAGGATGGTGTTAAAAGGGGTTGCTATTGACTGGAGTACTTACTTTCTTACGAAGATGGACCAATATTTTGCCAAAGTGACCAGAGGGAATGTTACCAATGTAACCTATGGTTCATATTTATATGCTTTCTTGACATATTCAGGTCTTAAGAAGGCGTGCTACCTCCTCCTCCATTTGATCAAGTTCCTCCCCCTCCACCTTCAGAGGATTTAGAACCCATTGACATAGAGGATCTTGATTCCCCTCCTCCATTGGTCATTCAGCGGAAGTGCTTGAAGCGTGTGGCAAAGAAAATTCCACCAATCATTCCCTCAGTAACAGTTCCTATACCTTTGGAAGTGACATTCGTGCCTACCTCACATGCAACAACTTATTTAGGGCACATCGAGAGGGTTCTTTGGAAATATCAGTTCCTTCGTTGAATAGTTTAGTGCCATGGGATGCCATTCCTTTCCTTTATAATGGCATCCAGAGTTCTATTGAACTCTCAGTGACAGCTTGTATTCAACAGTTATATGCTTCTTTCTATGAAGAATTGATGCAATCCAAAGACCAGATGCATAAGACAACCACAGAGTTAGCCTCTGCTAAAGACACTCTTGCTGATCTGTTTAAGCAGATGGAGTAGCATATACAAATGATTGAGACCCAGAGAGAAGAAATATCTTCTTTGAAAATTCAGTTAGCAAAGGCTCAGTCAGAGGTCACTAGAGTTTCGGAAGAGAAAGAGAAAATTTCTAAAGAAGCTCAAGAGTTTAAGACTCTTTTAGATACGAAACTCTCAGCTTTGCAGACTGCTCACAATACATTGGAATCCCAAGCTTCCCAGATTAAGCAGTTGCAGAACCAATTGGCGCAATCACAGCCCATTTCTCCAAGCCCAGTGTTCCTATGATTCCTTCTATATCTCAGCAGGACTTGGCAGTTCTCCAGAGACAGGCCACATTATGTCCGTTGTTTCAAGATAAAGTGGAAAGATTGCAGTCCAGGATGGATTTATTATGGTCTACATTTGAGCACTTTCATGAGTATGTTCCTTTGGACCATTCCTTTTTTGTCCACTATCAGTTGGCAGAAGTTGGCCTTCTATATTAAGCTATCAACAATGGATCTCCCTCTTCTAGAGGATAGTTGGAGTGGGGCTTGGTGTTTTGATTTGCTAACAGAAGTTGTCCGTATGGTCTTTGAAGATTCCATGCGATGGATACCATGTTGCTGTTTTATATGTATCTACGAGGTGATTTGTTAATTTCAGATGATGTAGATCTGGCTTGGTATGTGGGGGATGTGGTCTTACAAGCTGCCTTATATGTCAACCATTTGGAGTAGAGGATAGATGACATGTTCCAGTGCTATTCTTCTAAAGTGGTTACTTGCCCTGACACTTCACGGCATTCAATGATTGGTTCTGTAGTCCTGAACCAATGCCAGAATACAACTTCTACTTATGTGCAAAGCACTAACCAACTGAGGGTGCATCTCCTAGCTTATCTTTTCAAGAACCATCCATTTGATTCATCCTTCTTTGATGCCTACCATCGACGATATGTTTTAGGTCCCTCTGTTCTTAGCTTATTGTACTATCAACAAATGGCCCATCACTATGATGCTTATTTTTCCCTTTATAAATCCAACTCGGCAGCTATCTTACCTCTCCTTTTCCAACCTCAAGGTTTTCCTCAAATTCCACTCTTTACCTATTGTTCTTTCATTGAAGATCAAGTCTTTTCCCCTTCTCCGCCATGTTCTTCTCCATCTATCCATATACCTTCTACATTTTCTGTTTATCAATTGACACCTTTCCTAACTGATTTGCTTAAATTTTTAGGCACTCATTCTTTAACTTATTCCTCATTTTATGATTTTGCCTACCCATCTCTTCATCCTCTTTTACTTATTCCACTTTCATTTCTTGCCACTTCTATTTCTCAACCCCCTTAGTTGGTTAGTGGGTACGAAGGATTTGATCAGCAGATTTCGAGAAGAAGAGGATGGAGCTCAACTGATTCTTTCACAGGACCACAGATTAATTGGCCATTAATTCTAGGGAACTGGACAACTACTAGTCAAGTATACCAAAATTACCTCCATTTTTCTCAACAATATTCACAATCTCTAGATCCTTCAGTGAGATTGACAACCCATTTTTCTTGGTACTTAGCATATATGCATAGGCATTCCCATAACGATCAAAAGGCCATGCCAAAGCTTTGTATGAATGTCAATGTGAACATTGATTCCCAACAGTTGGATGTCCTATATTTTCATGCCCTTTGTCTACCTAGTAGATACCTTGTTTTGCTAGAATGGATGTGCTGCCTTCAATTCTTTCAGAATCCTCCAAAATCTTTTGTAGATGAGTCTTTATCCCTAGATTGCTTTCGAAATCATCAAGCCTTTAAGAGGGATCATCTTCATTGATACCCTTGGATGTATCTTCTATGCTTCTTAATGAGACATTTTTTGGAGGTGCCATTCAGATGGTTGTATTTGTGTGTGTGTTGTAATAATTTGTATGTGATGAGTTCGTGCTGGTTGAATAATTTGTTCGAGAGCTCTCTTTTCAACTATTGATGGTGATGGTGGATGGCAAACCTATGATGGAAAGTTAAAGAACCTCTTATATCTTTTACAAATTTGTTATGACTTTTTATTGTTTATCAGATGTGTTAATGAATAACAAAGTTTTTCTTTAGTAGTATTCTTTTCTAGAGATGCATGTGATAAGTTGGGGTCGTGGTAGACTGATTGTTGAAGATACTAAAGAAGATCAAATTGAGCTCTTTAGTGAACTTATATTCTTCTTTTCCTTAGGTTGCGAGGACACTTCCTTTCAAAGTGTGGGGATATGTTGAGAGTGGAAAAATACTAAATTTTTTATTGATTTTTGTTGTTTTTGAGGTATGAATGGTTGATTTTGGATGGATTTGGAGTGATGTATGGTTGTTAATTGATTATGTTTTGGAAGTTCATGATGATTTTTAGTGGAAATATGAAGCTTTGTAATGATCTGATAGGTTCTGTTGAAGTTTTGATTGGTTCTGATATCTTCTGGATAGCTTCTGTTTTGTGCTGATTTTCTTCTGTATGAAGCATGGATTGATGAATGATGAAGGGGAGAATCTTTTGAAAGCTTATTGAATAGTTTTTAATAGTTTGGAATGGTTTTAGTATGAGTTATGAGGATTTGATGTTCTCTGATGACCTTCTATAACCCTCTGTAAACCTTCTTTAGAGCCTCTGTCTCTGCTTTGTCTCTGCTCTATTCCTGTTCTGTTCTGTTCTGTAAATCTTCTGTAAGTGTTTTGTAGAATGTATGTGTGACTTTGAATTTTTTTCTCTAACTTTTGGAAAGGATGAATCTAAGTTCAAAAGAGCTAAATCAAATGGAAGAAGTAGCTGTTGAAGACTGAAGAGAAGACTGAAGTGACAGTGACAGTAGTGAGCTATGAAGAGACAGTATAGTGGCTCGAGTGCCTCTTTGCATCAAACATACCTCTTGGGAGGTGCATCCACGACCTAAGAAGGATTATTGAGAGTCATTATTAGAGTATTGTAGTGAGGAGATGATGTATTATTGAGAGAGAGAGAGCCACAGATAGCCAATTCTATCAAAACTGTGTATCTGTATATGAGAGATTGAGAGAGAAAACTATGAAGACAGTGAAGATGAATACTATGTGATTGATTTCCATTCAAAAATAGTGTATTCTTTTATGTTCCTTGTTCTATTGATGGATTCTATGAAGAAGTTGAAGATTATGGTTGATTCTATCAAATCTGTGGGAGATATCTACTATAATGCTACATGAAGATTTGTTGTTTTCTTTGTTTTGATCATCAAAAGAATTACATAAAAGCTTATTGATATTACAAGATAGATTTTCTTGCAGTAGAATCTCCTTTTCCTTGGTGTTCCTCTTGGGGCTCCAGCCTGGCAATGGGGGACTTCAACCCAAAATTTTCGTGAGAATGGGAGGGGCGTTATTTTCGCCACCTATTGTTGCAGGGAAGAAGACGCCACCATTTGTGGGGAAGAAATGAGATTGGGGGGCTGAAAGCAACCCCCTCAACTGATCTTGGGCCTATTCTACTCTTGATATTCGCCCTCTATCACTCCAATCCAATCCTCAAATGGCTGTCTGGTTCAAAAGATCAGATTTTAGTCTTTCTCTCTCCTTCCTCTCTCTCCTGCAAGGGGTAGTTCCTGTGTGTGAAGAAGAATGAAGGCCAGTTGATGAATGCTCGTCTGGCGACGTGGTATCGGATTGCTTCTAAACTGAAGGTGGGCTAAAGATTGTAGTGCGGAGGTGGGATGAGCATCAAACGGGCCCTGGTTTGCAGACCCGCAACAAGTTTCAAAACTTGAAATAATAAAAAATTTACGGTCATGACATTTTTACAAAGAAAATGGCTCTTTTTTCACATTTGATGAGATTAGCAATGTTCATATGGGCTAAAAATTGATGGACATGTTGTTTGCTATTGGTTTTAGCCTTTCATAATAAAAAATTTAGAAAATATACACTTAAAGTGTGGAAAATAAATGGAAAAAATCCGAAAAGCATGGTTTTTAGAGTAAAAATGGGATTTTTGGGCTTAAAATAAAAAAACATGAAACAAAACACCAATAAAATCTACATGGTTGCTGTTTAAGGACTCAAGAGCCACAGCTCTAAAATAATGCTAATTTTCTTTCATTTTTTTTTATAATAAATAGAAAAAAATAATGAAAAATGAGAAAAAAAATGCTCTTTAAAAGGGGAAAAATAAGAAACAGACAAGAAAAATTATAGAAATTTATGGATGTGTCTTGTCATACGTATAATCTCCCTTTGAGAAGATGGGAAATGGGAATACCTATTGGATTACAAACTATAAACGTGCAATAATTAATGTTTAGGATAGTATATCCCTCGATAGACGCTCATGGTCTGCAAGGCCGTGAGGTGGGGTTGTCTATTGAGTGCATGAGGTCCGGCTAGTGCCTTAGCCAATGCCGGCCCATTTTAGGTCCCATCAGTGGTGCATCTATCGGGAGTTGCCTATAAGTGGCGGTCTTGGAATCTAGGTTGTAAAGGGACCTAAGTTTATAATTTCCATTAGGAGTATGCTAAGCTAACCATAAAATGGGGTTTGTTCAAGGATGGAAAACCTTTGCTTTCCCTATACAAAACTTACTGATGGACTTAGTTAGTTATGTAGAGCATTATTCCTCTACAGAAGATAATTTAGGTGATGAGAACAGTAACCAGTTAGTGGTTACCCCATCCTCTAATGCGATGGCATGGGCCGAGGTTTGCCTTGGTGTGGCCTCTACCCAAGAGAAATCATGTATAACCATCCATCAACCTAGAGGGCATGGAATAAGTATGTTGGAAGCTATGGTGGTCATGGCATCAACAAGTGATTATGCTAAAGCCATAGTGCCATGGGAAAAACTTGACACACAGTGGAGTGCAGTTATGGCTGAAACATCCCATGTGTTGGGGCATCGTGCCAAAATTTTAAGTATCACAAGGATGTTAGAAGCCCTAGATGTAAAGGGAAAACTGTTGCTTAAAAGACACGGTCCCTAGGTCCTAAGTGCTAAGGATAAGTTGGCTTTTGATGAGGGGCAGAAGCTCCTAGATAAAGCCATCATGGAACTGCCTAGGAAGGGGCAAGATATAGAAGATCCTCTAAGAAAGGATCGGAATGACATGCTAAGAGCTATAGGTCTCCCTAGACCACTTTATGAGTTGGCAGAAAGGGACATTAAGGATAATATTAACCTCCCTACACCAGTAAAGGTGGAAATGGAAGAGGTTGGAGACCCTAAGACACTAGGGTTAGGCCATGATTACGAGGATTTTAATGGCTCAGTGCTGATCCTAAAGGAAAGGACTAAATGCCCTCCTCCTTATAGGGATCTCCCAGTGTTTCATGGGCTGGTTAATGAGGTTCCGATGGAGCATTTACGAGAATATGGCCTAACTTACCTTGCAAGTGGGTTCAATGATATTCATTGGATGCTCGTATTCTCAAGTACCCTAAAGGGAGAGGCTAGAAAATGGTACTGGAGCCTCCCAAGGGGATCTATTAAATCATTTGAGGAGTTGAGTGATCTATTTTTAGATGAATATAAGAAGAAGGTGCCTATGACCCAAGTTTTAGGACAGTTGATGCAGATTAGGCAAGAGTCCTATCCTTCTGTTAAAGAATATGCTAGAGCCTTTGATGATATTCTGAGGCTTTGGCCAAGGAGAGCTATTGCATTGCGAGGTGATGTGCTATGTGAGCTCTTTTTGAGTGGCTTAGATTAACATGCAAATCCAAGTAGAACTGTGGCATCCTAAGTCATTAAGAGAAGCAAAGATGCATGCCATTGATTATGAGGAACATATTCAAAGATGTTGGGAAAACTTTTGGAGATTTCCCCGCTCAGTACAAGTGCATCCTAGCTTCCAACCATTTCTACAAGGAGACAACTCACTTGTTGATATGAAGGCAGCCTATGAGAGGAACCTTAATAGCCAAAATCTCCAAGCAGAAAATGGCAATAGTAGGGATAATATACCCCCTAGGGATAAAAAGATTCCAAGCCCAGTAAGTCCCATCAAGGCTTGCAACACTTCCATGAGAGGTAGTTGTGATGGTGGAATTGATAGAACCATTAGGTCTACAAGCTTAGATGAGCATTCTATAAGTGGTTCTAGTTGTGCTCCTAGTAAGGCTCTTGAGAGAGCTTTCCAATTTATAGATGAATCATGCTTTTGAGTAGATGCTATTCCTTTTAGTAAAAGCATGGTTCTTATGGCTAAGCAGTTGTTGCAGAGTGGACAAAGGCAAGTAAAGACATCTCGTGTAGAGAAGATGCGGCATGCCAAAGGCCCACCTGTACTATATAGAAGCCATAAGGCTGTGAGGCCATCTCGTAATGGTGATAAATCCACAGTGAGTCCATTGGACCAATGTGGGCAGATGAGGCAATCTAAGAATATGAGATGGGTTTGGAGGCCCAAAACCCCTAAAAGTACTGTTGGTGTGTCAGATGCAGGGCTAGGAATTGTATGTGGACATGCTTTGATGGATTCCCAAGGGGATGTGACTAAAGGCCATAATGCAACATCTGACAATAAGGACCATCGCCCTGAGATACATCTATGTGATGGGTCTAGGCTTGATGCTTTGTCTATTTTGGATCGTATCATTGACATATGTAATGGTCCAATTAGAGAAGATTTGAATGATCATAAATCCTTGATTCTCCTTGTAGGAGGAGTTACCGGAAAGTTGGGACAAGCGATCCGTTTGAATGATGACCAAGGGGATGAGATATATCAACCTAATGATGTCATTCATTCAGCTCATAATACCCAAGAAGAGATGGCTATTATTACTGAGATATCAGTAGAAAGGCTTGGGCTAGTGGATCTACAAAGAGCGTAGATCAAGCTTTTAGCTAACTCGCATTAGTAGCATGAGGCTGATCCTCCTATTTGATGCTATCCTTGGTATCCTAATTAGATTGATAGGATGTGCTGTATATGCCAAGGAGATCATATATTGCATGGATTAGAATGAACTATCCATTTTAGGCCAAGAGGGCCAGCTAGTTTGCAATGAAATGTGCTATTTCTTTAGGCCAAGAGGGCCATTCGTCTGTTTGCTGCAAGTACAATTAATGGTTTTTGTTGTAGTGATTGCATCATACAAGTTAACGAAGTCGTTGGAGGGAGCCTTTGCTGTGAAGGAGCTTCTTGTGGCCATTCCAGGTGGTTTCGTCCCCTTTCTAAGTCTTTTCCCTGAAGCGATTAATGATATATGTGTGTCTAAGGGTTACTTTCCTTTGTTTGGTGGGGACCGGCAATCGAGGCATGAAGTCCCATGTTTAGGCTCTGTGTGTCTCAGGGAAGTCTGAGTAGCCTTGCCTCCTGCAAGGCATTGTCAGGCATTGTAAGACCTATTTTAGATGGGAATTCTAGTGACCCTGTTCTACTGACCTGTTAGGCAGCCGTTCTTAGAGTTCCTGTTAGTTGTGAGGCAGTTAGAGAAGCCTACTAAAATAATGATGGAAATAGACAAAACCCTAAATATCTGAAAGACAATATATGAATATACGGAGGTGTGTAAAAAGGGGTTCTAACCCCTATAAAAATAGAAATGGAAAATAAAGGAAAAATCCTTGAGCTGTTGTTTATCGCCTTGCAAGGGCCTTGTAGGTTCCTGGGGACAAGTCAGACCCGGGCCGATGCCTTGTCTTTCCTAGGGGTGGCATCTAGCTGAAAAAACAAAGAATACAAGAAGGTTGGAGCAAAAATAAAAGTGAGTGTTAGAAAAGGATTAAGTGTCGCCTTGCAAGGGCTTAGTAGGTTCTTGGGTACTGAGACAGGACCTAAGGCCGATGCCTTGCTCTCCTTGGGTCACTACGCTCAGCTCCTTCCTCCTTTTTACATGCCCGAGTATGGAAAATAAGAAGCTAAATACCCAACGTGCTAAAAGACAATATTTGTTGATCAAGCTATAGGAGTCCTCACCTAGTGGGAGCTCCTAGTTGAGTTGTCCTTGTTAGGTAGGTAGTTTAGACCACCACTTAGGATAACCTCTTTGATGGTTCTTGTTAGCTTGGTTGTGTTGGAGTAGTTGGTTAGTGACTAGCTTTCGACTTTCTGTCAAATTATGTTAGGCCTACTCCTCATGGATTTCATGCCTTGATTTTGACAAGGGGGTAGGGTGAGAGCTGTGTTATGTTGTGTTGTGTATATATTTTGTATCAGCTTGATGCTCTTTGTGGTTGTGTTTATGTGCATATTTGTTTGTGGGATTCGATGGGTTGAGTCACCCTATCCCGTGGTCGCCAATGACAGATGATTTTTTATGCTGAGAAGTGCTTTAAAATAGCCACAAATTTCGAATTTCAGGGGAAAAATAGACTTCGTCGAAGGCGACGGTGGCAATGAGTACAATTTTAAGCGGCAATGCCCGAAAAAGGCTTAAAAGACCCACTTGACGATAGTTGGTGAATTTTGACAATTTTTTGGTGTGTCAGATGAGACCCTGGGAGATGTCCCCAAGTGGGAGACTTCAAAATGAATGCCTATAATTTTTCAGATCATAATTCAGACACTGGACGCGGAAGAGGGAGTGCCCGAGAGGCCCAGGTCCAAGGGAAGTGTGAATGGGACTCCCCCCAAAATTTTCGTGAGAATGGGGGGGGGGGGGGGGGGTTATTTTTGCCGCCTGTTACAGGGAAGAAGGCGCCATCATTTGTGGGGAAGAAATGAGATTGGGGGGCTGAAAGCAACCCCCCAACTGACCTTGGGCATGTTCTACTCTTGATATTCGCCCTCTATCACTCCAATCCGCTCCTCAAATGGCTGCTTGGTTCAAGAGATCATATTTTAGTCTTTCTCTCTCCTCCCTCTCTCTCCTGCAAGGGGTAGTTCCTGCGTGTGAAGAAGAATGAAGGCCGGTTGATGAATGCCTGTCCAGCGTGGTACCGGATTGCTTCTAAACCAAGGTGGGCTGAAGATTGCAGTGTGGAGTTGGGCTGAGCATCAAACGGGCCCTGGTTTGCAAACTCACAACAAGTTTCAAAACCCGAAATAATAAAAAATACACGATAATGATATTTTTACAAAGAAAATGGCTCTTTTTTCACATTTGATGAGGTTAGCAATGTCCATATGGGCTAAAAATTGATGGACATGTTGTTTACGATTGGTTTTAGTCTTTCATAATAAAAAACTTAGAAAATATACACTTAAAGTGTGAAAAATAAATGGAAAAAACCCGAAAAGCATGGTTTTTAGAGTAAAAATGGAATTTTTGGGCTTAAAATCGGAAAAACATGAAACAAAACACCAATAAAATCTACATTGTTGATGTTTAAGGACTCAAGAGCCACAGCTCTAAAATAATGCTACTTTTTTTTCATTTTTATTGATAATAAATAGGAAAAAATAAGAAAAAATACTCTTTAAAAGGGAAAAATATAGGAAACGGACGAGGAAATTTATGGATGTGTCTGTGAGTGTATAATGAGGGTAAAGCATGAGGATTTGCCTCAAGTTATTCCCATTTATATGTTTTTGTGAGTATTTACTGTCTGTTGTATCTCTTGTAAACAATCCTTGCACTATTGGACGCATAGCCAGGTGGCTGCTACTTCTACTAGAATTCAACTTCTTCGTGGTTGTACGTAAAAGGGAAGCAGCACTACATGACCGAGCACATGTCTCGCATACCCATGAGAGAAGTTGATGGACAAGGTATCACCATATATGACTTACCAAATGCACATCTTTTTAACTTGTCTAATGAGAAGGATTTATTTAGAGTCAACTCGACACCAGTAGGACGACATAGTCTAGGTGTTATAGCACATACTACCCAAAAGACCTATAGAGAAGGCCTGCCTTAGGCAACTTATGCTCAAGATGCAACCCTGCTAGTTAATAGCCATTAGCTCTATAGATTAGGACAAGACAACTTACTATGACGATGTGTGTGCAAACATGAGATACATGACATACTTGCAAAGGAATATGATATAATCGTTGGAGGACATTTCAGCAGAGACATGGTAGCACACAAGGTACTTCAGTCTCAATTGTGGTGACCCATACTTTTCTATGATGCAGCATGATTTGTAAAGCAATATGATGAGTGCCAATGGACCAAGGCCCCATTCAAAAGGAGAGGATGGAGCTAATCCCAATCATCACAAGGAAACCATTCAAAAAATGGGGGATTGACTTCATTGGGTTGATTAGTCCTACAGCATAATATTTGCAAGTGAAGTATATCATAGTCACCACACAAACTACCTCATAAAGTGGGCAAAAGCATCCACTAGGAAAAATGATGCTAGGACCATAACCAAGTACCTTTGGGAGTAGGTGATCTCACGATTCAGTTGCCCCATTGAACTAGTTAGTGACCAAGGCATGCACTTCATCAATGAAGTGATTTCCCACCTCCTATCTACCTTCTTGATCACCTATAGGAAATATTCACCCTACTATCCTCAAGAAAACGGCCAAGTTGAATCCACAAATAAGATCTTAGTGAATGTCCTAACCAAGGTAGTCTCTGCTTTGTATAGTGACTAGGACAACAAGCTAATGGTAGCCTTATAATGGGTCTATCGAACAACCTATAAAATGGAGCTGGGGTAGCCTCCCTTTAAGTTGACCTATGGCACTGAAGCCATTCTACCAGTGGAATGCTTTGTCCTTAGCCTAAGAGTAGCCATCCAAGAGAGATGGGATGGAAAGAAGGCTCACCTAGTTGAGCTAGAATGCCTATCAGAGACTCAACAATTGGCTACCCATGCGTTGATTTGTGAAAATGCATGACGTAAGAGATGGTTTGACAAGCATGTCAAGTAGCAAGACTTCAACCAAGGTGACTTAGTATGTTATACTTAGTAAAAGGCCACAAACAAAATATGAAGTTTAGGGGATTAGGGCCTTTCAAGGTCTGCAATATCAACCAACCGGCATATAGAGCTCAAAACCTTGGAAGGGAGAGAGCATAGGCTTTTTCAAAGGTAGCCGCATAAAGAAGTACTATCCTCTCGTGCATCCATTGCACAAGCCTCTGATGCTAAAGTCCCCTGTGAATGTACGAGTTGTCACAATTACAAAGATGGAGGATGAGGATGAGGAAGCAGTAGCGCCCGCTTACCTACGCACAACGGTCACTACCCAACAACCACATACTTTCAATGCATTGATCGATGAGGGGGATGACTTTAACATTTAACTCACAATCATCAAATTCTCATTGGTCGACCACAACTATAACCCATGAATGATAAACTCAACTTGTTTGGGGATAAATCATATGCACTTTTGGGAAAGTGTAAAGTTGCAGTCTCTATCGAGTCTGAGAGCATACCCATGGTCTTTTATGTATTGCAAAACATGAAGCTTGCCAATAAGGAATTGATGTTAGAATGCGCATTTAAGAAGCAAGCACATTGCGATGTCGATTACAAGTCACATCGCATTCACCTTGCCATCGGCAACATACACATAATGAGAGCTTTCAACCAAGGCAATGCAACTCCATTAGAGCCTGCAAGCCATTGATAGATGAACCTACAACCAAGCCTAAGGATGGAGGTCAACCAAGCCTAAGCACCAAGGACTGCCACACAAAAATATGTAGACATGACCTCACGTTGCTAAAAACTCATACTCGAGGCCTAGGAGGAAAAGAAGACATTATAGGCAAAGATAAACATTCAAGCCACAATGGATGCCCAAATCCCTATTACAAGCCCAAGGCTATTATGAGGGCAATACCTGGATATGGGTACCTAAAGCCAAGATGGCTAAGGGCACCACTTAAGTGCCACCCTCAAACTTATCTACACAAGATCGCACCACAATTAAGGAATCAAAACCACAAGAGACTCAAGCTGCAAAGCCTATAAGGCCCAAAAAAGCTAAGCTTGTGAAGCCTCAACACATCTACCAATAGAAGCTACAGCTTGCTACTTCCAACCTGCCTCAACCTATCGTTGCTAGTGTCCCAAGGGCATAACAAGCCTCAATATGACAAACCACGCCTATGGTACACGCCTAAGTCTAATCGCTAACAAAATTCTAACAAAAAATTTTGTGAGCAAGCACGCAAATAGTGACTCATCGCATCTTATGACAAGAGCATGGTCTCTGCCACAAACTAGAAAATTGAAGTGTTAAAAACCCTAGCCGACAACAACTCCTCTTTGTTGAAAAAATGGTATGCTCTCCGGCTTCAATGGGAACAAGAGGAATGCCAAATTATGACCAATGCAATGATGAGTAGAGACATGCAGTCAAAACCTCTAAGTATGACCCAACTTATGTAGCTCCCACCTCCTAAAGGGTATTGGCCATTACTCACAATTAACCTCTAAAAGAGCATGTCATGACCCACCCCTATTGAGATTGCATTCTTATTGAGGAAGAGCTACACATTGCTAGTAGAATTGACTTCGGTGACTTCCTAATAGATGTCCCCATCTACATCACTCAATTAGGCATCCGACCTGTTGACATGGACCACTATGCTTCCTTGCAATACAACCCACACTTCTATGCTTGCCTCATGCAAAAATGAAGCACCCTAAGCATGCGTTGAATGTCGTTAACCCTTCAACCCATGATCCTTGAAAGGGTTCACATCATTCTGAGGGGGAGGGGATAAGGTGGAAATCAATGGTGGAAATAAATTGAAAATCAAAACACAAAAAAAAAACAAGTACGAAAAGGAAATGAATTAATAAGGGAACCTTAAAATTTAAAAGTGATTTTATACTTTAAAAAGAATAAGGAGGAAATGCTTGCTTGGAATAAATGAATTCCTTGAAGTGAAAATTGTGTTGCAATCCCTTTGTCTTCTTATAGAGAAAATGATCTTGCAAATGAACTAATGGAAGCTTGTTGCGCTATAATAGGAGCTAGAAATGGTAGGACAGCAAGACTGCACCCATTGACTTCTATTCACAGAAGAAGAGAGAAGACGATACAACATCGCCTCGAGAATCGGGCTTATAATAAATTGGAGTTCAGGACCATTCATAACGTCAACTCAGGGAAGTTACTATATGTATATCCACTACATCATGTGTGTTCAAGGCCTATTTATAAATATCTTTATTTGTGAATTTTTATTGAATAAACATAACCCTTTTCTATTCAATTTGTAAATAACCCCTTTATATTATACCCTTTTGTATGTAAAAAATGTATATAAATGGTATTTTAAAAACACCTTATTTTGAACTCATGTGATGCACACATATATTCATAATTAACTTACCCGAGAATGTCAACAAGGTAGTGGCCGAAGAGGAAGCATCCAAAAGGATTGTAGAACAATGCAACCTTGCAAAGTATGTCAAGAAGTTTGGACAAGAGGTCGGCAAGAGGCCAACTACAATCGGTGCATAGAGGTCTTGAGAACCTATGACTTTGATAGATCATGCGGCACCGTGACTGTGGGCAAAGGCAAAGAGGCCAAACAAGTGCAGGTAGAGCTAAGCAAGGCCTTGGTGGAGAAGGCAATGGGGCTAGCACACAAGGTGGAAAGGAGACCAAAAAGGGATGTCTATGCCATGCTCAACATGAAAAATGACAAAGTTCTAACAAATGATGGCATTAGTATCCAAGATATCCCCGATCCTAAAGTGAGACTCTAGGCCAAGGTCATCCATATGTTGTTCTCAAGCAAGAGGTACAACTCGCTCATGCATAAGATTGGAGTGCCTATGTTGAAAATCCTGGCAGTCCATTTGCTCGATGAAATGGACTGGAATGGCTATGTGCGAAAGACAATCAACCAATCCGCCAAAGCACTAGCCTTAGGGAGCAAGCCAATCAGTGGAGAATCCCAAACATCAAAAGATGGAATAGAAAGAAAGAGACCTGCCTCAAAAGCCTCATTCATAGGGTTTGGTGGAATACTAACGGCCCTCATCTAGGAGGCAATGGGGGAGGTGGTAGGCAAAGAAGTAGGAGAGAAACCCAAAAGGACACCACCCTCAGGAGGAGGAACAATCTAGCCAAAGAACAATAAGCAAGAAGGAAGAACATGAGATACAATCTAGCCAAGGAGGGCTTAAAAATCCAAAGGAGAAAACTCCCCAGAAGAAGGGAGACAGAGGAATGAAGAAGCCGAATTGCAAAGGATCCAAGAGGAGTCTAAGAGAGCCGAAGAGGAAAGAAAGAAGAGAGCAGAAGAAGAAGCAGACAAGCTACGAAGAAAGGAAGAGGAAGACCTCGCCCTAGCAATACGCATGTCGATAGAGCATCCCTCTAGGCAGGAGGAGTTGGCTGCCATGAGCTTGCGAGGAGAAGAAGGTCCAAGCACTAGTGCCCAAGCCAGTTGCAATGCCACTAGTACTAAAAGGTAAGGGCAAGAGCCCGTTATGTCCAATCCTAGTAGTTCCCATGCCTACTATCCCAGCTGCCACATCCACCCAAGGCATCTCAATCATGGTGGATAGAAGCAACCTCATGGCCTAGGTACAATACTTAGTCATTATTAAGATACAAGAGATTGCACCTGCACCCCCAGCAAGGGAGCTACTCTAGTAGGAGCCAAGAGACTAGTTGCAGATGCCAAATCAAGACAAGACCCAAATAAGCTAAAAATAGAGGCATCCACAACATCCATTCCTACAATAGTGCCACCATCTATGGGCTATGACAAGTACGTTAAAGAGCTCCTTTCATAGCTGGAGAGGGCTAAGGAGGATAAGAAAAACTGCAATGGCTAAATTGAAAGGAGAATGAGAGACATTGGTAGCCTTTCAGCTAGAGAGGACTTGCCAAGTGGCCAGCTATTGAAAAGAGATAGGAGAACTGGAGGCGAAAGAAAGAGACAAAGACATGTGGCAAGGAAGGCTCGTAGAAGTAGCACAAGAGCCAATTGGTTTACAAAGGTAGAATAAGCTACTAATTGTGCAACACAAGGATTTGGCAGGGCAGATGAGAAGAGTTTAAGAAGCCATGGATCAGCTCACAATAGGAGAAGTAGAGAGAGCTCAGGGGTAGGAGAAGACCGCCAAAGAGAGGTGGAAGAAATGAGATATAGACTACTAATGGGGATCAAGGAGCAAGGAAGGCTGGAAAGAGAGATCGAGTACTTAGAGGAGGAGAAGGAAAAAGCAACTCAAAAGTGGAGAGACCAAGAGCCAATCATAGCGGCCTTAGCCCAAAGATAACATGAGAGCCTCTAGAGGAGATGAAACAAAAGGTTGAAGCATAGGTGTCCCTAGAGTGAAGGAAGAGTAAAAGACCTAGCAAGCCATCTAGCCTGTGCAGAAGGTGTCAGAGTATTAGCAAGTGTCACAAACACAAATCTAGAGCATAGCAACTATGGAGGTTGGAAGATGAAGACTAGATTCATAGTGACATAGACAATGAATAGACCAACTGTAACACAAGTGAATTAGATTCCAAGCTAAAAGCTTGGACTCATTAACACAACCTTGTGTAAGAGATTGATAATGACAATGACACTAACTGAAAGTACAAAGCATCATGATATTGCATTACTCATCTTGAAAGTGATAGTCAAGTACAATGCTTTATAGTAGTTGGGTTGTTCCACTCTCCTCACTATGCATATGGGATTCAGGACATCTCTTCCTGGAGCATACATAATTTGTCATATCTTTCAATACCCCCCCTCAAATGATGAGTTCCTACACTTGTTGCTGGGTTTTTCCCCCCTACATGATGACATGACCAGGGAGACTAGCTCATAGGCAGTCTAGTCAAGTTAAAGCTTGAAACTTTACATCTTTGGCAACAGTTTTGTTTTGCAAAGCAAATCCACTGAGAGAATCAAAATCCACTATGGGAAAAAATAAGATCCACTATGGGAAAACATTATTCCACTATGGGAGAACATAAGATCCACTATGGGAAAACATAAGATCCACTATGGGAAAACATAGATTCACTATGAGAAAACGTAAGATCCACTATGGGAAAGAAAATTTCTTCAAAAAAATCTATTAGAGTTATTGTCAATAGTGGAAGCATCTTCTTCATTCATAAATTGATTTTAATAGTTATCATTCTACACTTGTGCTCTTTTATGGTTGAAACATTCATTGACATGTCATCCGATCTTTGTTGTCAGTGTTAAATCCTTGGCCTTTGCCTTTTGCCCCATAAGTTTTCCTTGGTGTACAAGAGATTGTCCTTTGAGATGGTTTCTTTTTCTTCATCTTCTTCTCTATGGTCTTTCTAGTCTTCTTCATGGCCTTCTTTTTTATTTGCTTTGCTTGCACAAGTCTTCATGTCCCCCTAAAGCAAAGGTACCATCATCTTTGAGAGAGCAAAAATGTTTTCAGAGTCTTCAAATAAGATCATTGATTGCACTTTAGTGTGGGAAGCTACATTTCTTCTTGCAAGTAGGTTAAACAAGTCTTCCATATAGCTGAAGTGAGAAACAATGATTATGTCACTCTTCATGAGAAGCATCCTCAAAAAAGACATGATTTTGGTCATTCCTATGATGGAAATCAACTTCAAATAATTGAGAATATCCATAAAAAAGAGTTATACTTGAATGTGTCAAGAGACACAAGCAAAATAGTATCAAAAGATACTAGCTTGATTTCATGCTTGATGTTGCCTGATTTCAAGTGGTCTTCTTGATCTTCAAGTGGATTGCTTGAATTTAGGTAGGTTTCTCCAGATCTTCTTCCTGAGGTTTACACTTGCTAGAACTGATCAAATTTGAATGACAAGAACTCCATTTGACTAAAAAGGATGAGAAATTGAAGAGTTTTTTGAGCTTGAATCTCAAGGCTATGGTGGATCAGGGTTTTAGAAGCAAATGACTGTTTTTTACTCTATGCAGTCACCACAGTGAACCATTTGACTTGAGATTTCAACTAGGAGTAGGTTACGTAATGCCCTTCCATTGCCCTATGGTTGTGAGGAGGATTGCGTTGCATGGAGACTACACGAGTAGTACGATAGGAACAGGCACATAAAGGACAATCGTGACGAATTTTAGCAATGCTAGACACAGAGTTGTGCAAGGAGTCAAAGGAGAGAACTCTAGAAAAAAGCGTGATAAGATATGGCATGTAGAGAGAGTTATGAAGACTCCAAGTGATGCTGCTTCTATTGACTATGGCTACCAAGCAGTGAGCATAAAATTTAAATGAAGAAATAAGATCGTGAACTGGCACTAAACTAACCAAAGATGGAGAGAGGCCAGAGGAGCAGAGAGAAGAGTCGGGCCATGCTCAACTGAGCTCTGATACCATGGCACAAACACAGATCTAGAGCATGGCAGCTATAGAGGTTGGAAGATGAAGACTAGATTCATAATGACATGGACAATAAATAGACCAATTGTTACACAAGTGAATTAGATTTCAAGATGGAAGCTTGGACTCATAAACACAAGCTTGTGTAAGATACTGATAATGACAATGCCACTAATTGAAAGTAACAAGCATCATGATATTGCATTACTCATCTTGAAAGTGATAGTTAAGTACAATGCTTTATAGTAGTTGGGTTGTTCCACTTTCCTCACTGTGCATACGGGATTCAGGACATCTCTTCCTGGATCATACATCATTTATCATATCTTTCAACAACAGGGAGCAGAGCAGAGGCTGCAACCACAAGATTTGAATCCCAACAACAATGCACCTTCCTCAATACCATCGTGTACATCACACAGTCAGATGAGGAGTAGGCCGTTGAAACAATAAAGAGAAAGCTAGAGATTGCCCAAAGCAGAGCCATAAGGCATGGACTGTGTGCCCAATTGCAGAGAGTGGAAACCAGTCTGAGCCAATAGGGGCAATGAGAGCATATACCTAAGGATAGGGATGATAGTCTAAGAGGTGGATGTGCTTTTCTTTAAGGAGGAACAACTCCCACAACCACCCTCTCCAAGACCGTAATCCTAGCAAGATGTACAACCTGAAGATGCAATGATAGAGGGAAGAGAGGAGGCCAGGGAAAAAAGGAAGAGGTTGCTAGAGCAAGCACAATGATTCACTAGGTGTAGTCATCCATTTCTATCAACAACTCCATTGAATGTATGAATGAACCTAAAAGACTATATGCACAGTAGAAACTTCCTTAATGAATTGCTGAAGCACCTAGTTTCCTCCTCACATGACCTGGAATCCAAAGATTAGCTCGTTGTGCACATATTATTATTATTATTATTTTAAGGAAGAAGAAGAAGAGAGAACAAGAAACCATGAAAAAGAAAAATAGAAGGAAAAGAGAAAAAAGAAAGACAAGAGCAAGAAGTGAAAATAAGATCTCACTTGACGAGTGCCACACTCGCTGCACCTTGGGGTCCTTAAGATAGGCATGTCCAGTGGCCTTGGTTGGTTGCGCTCCATGTCTAACCCCCTAACCTATTGTGTTCCCCACTTCATGCTTAGGGCACACCAACCAAGGGTGAGACACACCTAGGGAGGTCACACTCTTGCCTATGGTTAGACCTATCTCCCTAAGCCACACTCACTACACTTTTTCCATGCACGAACTGGGTTCTGAAGTGTAGGACAACATCCCCAATGCTTTGAGCTAGCTCCTAGTTCCACTAGCATGGACACAATGCACCACACGGTAAGATAGACACACCCCCTAGGTAGTGCAATTTTCTTTTTCTTTTTAGGTAAATGCGGCTACAATCACATTGGAGCCCCCCGTCACCCACCCAAAGTACCCTATGTCTCCACAACCTCAACCATTTTGGCATGCCTCTCTCCCATGTCAAATCCCCACAAAAGCTCCATCGCCAACCAACAAGGTCAACCTTCAGTCACCCGAGCCCTTACTACCCACAAGTGCCATGGGACTAGCACTCAACTAGGAGGGGGATAATGTTACAGACATGTTACGAGCCATACAGCCCAAAAAGAAGTAGAGGAAGCCCAAGTCAAAAAGTAAATAGAGAGGCTCATTTTGCCCAGGCGAGAAAAGCAGAAGAGAAGGCAAGCTCAGAAAAAATGTAGGAGAGTATCGAAGATTCTAACAAGCTGCACTGAATATTCTAGTAAGGAAAGTGAAGGGCGCAATGTAATTCATTTTAGAAAAGAGCACGGGCTCCCTCCTGTGCAAATTGTGAATGTAGAAGTGCAAGAGTAAAAGAAGCATGGACAGAGAAAAGACATGAGGAAAAAAGACCTTCGCTAAGACAGCCGATCATGTAAAAAAGGTGATGAGTGCCCAGATGGATGAGGGCATGTATAAAAGCCAAAAAGTGAATGGAGAAGCTCATTCTTGGTGTGTGGATAAAGTGGCTATCTTCTTGTCTTCTCCTTGCTTGTGCTTATGCTTGAGTTTGAGAGAGGGAGTATGAGAGTGTGAGGGAGTGAGTGAGTGAGGGTGAGGGACCGTGGTGGATAAACTCTCCATTTTCTCTTCTTTTCTTCTCTTCTCTTCTCTTCTCTTCTCTTATCTCGCATCCACGACTATGGAGGACAGAGCTTGGAGATAGAGGATTGAGCTTGCTTGAGCTTGCATCTTGGATTGTGGAGCTATCGGAGTGCTTGAGGGAGGAGGCTACTCAATCGGGCATCAAGGTAAGTTCATTACACTCGTAGGATCGAGACCGTGTAGTATGGCTATGTGAGAGGTGGCCATAGCATTCGGCTTTAAACGCTTGAAGCAATAACCTGTCTGTGGGTCGTGGCAGTCAAGTGAAGGCTTCCACAATGGCCATGTATGAGTTTGAACATGCCATATTGCAATTTGAAGATGATAATCAAAGAATGGTTATAATTGAGGGTGGCTATAGAGAGTGTTGAGACTTCAAGCTCAAGTTGCATGTATGCCCGACATGATATCTATGTGTCCAGCTATCCCTAGCATGTGTTCATCACCGAATAAGTCGGGTTATGACTTAGATGGAGTTATTAGAGTAGTATGGTTTGAATTACTTAGATCAATATGTATTAGGTTACTTAGCAAGTGTGAGACTATCTGAATAATAAAGGAGAATATGAGAGCTGCTAGCTCTATGTTATCCTATCTCTCTCTCAGTCTCTGAACATGGTATCAAAGCAAGGTTTTGCTTAGCATAAGCATGATTGGGAGCTAAATAGGGATTGCAGTTAATGGCAATCTCAAGTAAGAAATACTAATGAATTGAGTATTGACTAGTTAAGCACCAACCTAAGCAAACACATGTGCCATTGGTACTTCAAATCAACGTCAACGTGGATCAACCTGGATCAGCATGGACAACATCAACATGACTGCAAAGATTGCGCCTTCTCCTACTTGCCAATGTGGACAACATCTGAGATGTTGTAATACTTGATTGCATCACTCAAAGGTGGTACTCTTTGTTGAGGCATCTAAAGAGGAGCTAATGGCAGAAGATAGAGCACTTGAGTATGCCTATTGAAGTCATGGTCAAGCAGGGGCAGATCTGTGTTTTTTTGGGCTGATTGGCACCTAGTTCAGAAGTGATCTAGATCTATAGTTTATTATTTGTCTAATTCTTGGTGAGTAATGAAAGTATAATGCTTGTCAAGCAAAGAATACTTGAGTGGTATGCCACTTGCATTGACCAAGGTCATGGGCTGAAATGCATATGCTTCAAATGAATCTAAGATGGAGTATGAATGGTACTATGCCTTAGGAGCATTAGGACCAAGTTCATGGAGCCCTCGTACATGAAATCGAGAGCCCATGTTTTCTACTAGAATGCTAAGTCAATGATCAGCATGTGAGCTACAATAATCTGTTTGCTTGATGTTTATGAATCATCTTGAGGGTTGAATATCTTTTGAGAATATTCTGGTTGCATCTTGGAGTTAGTACTTGTGTGGTCTCCATTGTATGGGCATCATTATTGTTAATAAATTGAGCTTATCGTGGTCTACATTGGGTACATGTATCTGTAGTTGGTTGGCATCATTGTAAGCCTGTTAGAACTTGATGGCCAAAATTTAGTAGAGTAACATGATTAGAGTCTGTTCTTATGTATGACTAAAAGTTCCAGCCATATTCAGTGATTAATGCAAGAAGGAATAAAACTTGGACACTGAGCAAAATGTTGGCATTGAACTTGTCATGCAAGTTATGTGGCTAACTACTTGGGCAAACAAATTGGAGGGATAGTTGCATGTCATATGCTATAACGAAGTATGGACAAGTTGTCTTTCACTGACAATAGCTCATTAAAGCATGACTTGATGCTCATACATGCTTGGGTGTTGCTATATGATTATGTCTTGCTGTTTGAGTTACTATGAGCACAAATTGTGAGCTAAGCTTGTACTGAATACTGCACTTTCTTGCAATTTCAAACTGTTGAAAGTTCTTTTCTTACATGAATACGAGAAGCTTGTGTTACTATTATGACCATAATGCTTAAGTGTTGGTGCTCAATTGAGAGTATACATTTTGGAACATGTTTGGACAAGTTTGAAAGCTGAGATAATGTGCATACTGCAGTGAATTTACTATTATGACCATAATGCTTAAGTGTTGGTGCTCAATTGAGAGTATACATTTTGGAACATGTTTAGACAAGTTTGAAAGCTGAGATAATGTGCATATTGCAGTGAATTTACTATTGAAAACAAAAGGACTAAAATTGTCCTAAATATATAGTGAATAGAATAATTGTTTTAAACAAAGTGTATCTTGGCTTGCAGGGTGTCAGGCAGTAATAGGTTATTACTACATTGAATATATTGAACTATTAAGATGGCAAATGCAAAGAGAACAGATAACATAACTCAGATAGTGAGAGACAAACTTGATAACAACAATTATGCTATTTGGAAGTTTTAGATGGAGAACTTCTTGATTGGAAAGGGTTATTGGGACTTAGTTATGAGTGGTGTTGAAGCTGAACCCAAACTTCCAGACAGAAATCCTACAACTGAAAAGAGACGGGCACATTGAGAATGGATGGAAAGAGCCCAACGAGTGTTGCATTGGTTGCCCTTGTGTATCTCTGATGCAATGGTCATGCAAATAATGAATTGTAAGAAGTGTTTGCTATTTCTAAAGAGTTCAAGAGGCAAGTTGAGAAGGAATTCGATTGCTACATCTCATGCTTGAGATCTAACAGTGGTGGGAAATATGTATCTAATGAGTTTGATAGATACTTAGCTATAAATGGCATTCGCAGGTAACTCACATGTAGTTACACCCCATAGCAGAATGTCATGGTTGAAAGGAAGAATAGAGTGCTTATGGAGACTGCTCGTGAGATGCTAAATGGAAAAAACATGCCACTATACTATTGGGCTAAGGTTGTTATGATAGCCATGTATGTGTTGAATCGAACCCCGGGGCACTACGGATATACATGACATGGTTCCATACCAGAAACTCTATGGGCACAAGCCTGACATAAGTCACATGAAATTTTTTGGTTGTATTGCCTATGTTCATATCCCTAATGAGAAACGTAAGAAATTGGATTCTAAAGCACACAAGTATGTGTTCATTGGTTATGCACAGGAGAGGAAGGCATATAAATGTTATGATCCATCTACTAGAGAGATACTCTTCGATAGAGATGTCATATTTGATGAAATGGCTTCATGGTATGCATCATCTACTACCGTGTTGCTGGTGTTGATATGCCTTCAGACACTAGTTCTCCTATTATTTCGTAGTAGAGTGCTTCTATGTCGAGGCCTACAGGTGGTGTGTCTTCTAATGTATCTCTGTGGATGGGCAGACTGAGAAGTTTTACATCACCATCCACTGACACCACTTTGTCAATGAGGGGGAGAAATGAGGTAGAAAGCTGAGGAAAAGAAAAAGTTACTGATGATATTTTTGGCATGACAACTCCTGGTATGATGACTTCTAGTTATGATTTGACTGACAGTCTTGATAGTGAGCTTGGTATTCCATCTACTTTTACACCTGGTGCTTAGCAGAGTAGTTATGTACTGCCTCATGAAAGAGGGGAATCAAGCAGTGCACCACAATTGAGGCACTCGTAGAGGGTCAAATACCCAGTGGATAGACTCACATACAGTGGATATTCTGCAAAACACTACACATATATGATGACGAAGGTTATGGAGTATAAAGAAGGTGCTATGTTTCATGAGGCAGTAGTGGATAAGGATTGGTGCAAAGCCATGTATGAAGAAATGGTTGCATTGACTAAAAATTGAACTTGAGATCTTGATTTATTACATGATGGTAAGAAGACTATGGGCTGCAAATGGGTATACAAAATCAAATGCAAGTCTGATGGCAACATAGAGAGATATAAAGCCAGGTTGGTTGCAAAAGGGTATGCTCAACAATATAACTTAGATTATGAAGAAACTTTTAGCTCTTTGGCCAAGATGGAAACCATTAGAACTGTAATTTCTTTGGCTGTAGCGTGGTTGTAGCAAAGGGTTGGAAATTGTAGCAGACGGATGTAAAGAATGAATTATTGAATGGTGACCTAGAAGAGGATGTATTCATAGATCAACCTAAAGGGTATGCACACCCATGATTTCCTCATTATGTCTGCAAGCTGAAGAAAGCCTTGTATGGGCTGAAACAAGCACCAAGAGACTAGCATGCAAACGAATCAGCAATCACTTTGTGAAGTCTTGGTTTTATGGTTGGAAGGGCTATGACCGCAGTTTGTTTGCTAAAAAGATGGATAGAGGATTGGTTGTTTTAGTCATCTACATGGATGATCTCATCATTACATGTGATGATGACATTGGAATACAGAATGTGATGAGTATGCTAAAATCTAAATTTGACATGAAAGATTTAGGTGAACTGAAATTTTTCTTGGGCATTAAAGTGATAAATTCAGTCAATGGACTGTGGTTGATGCAAAAACATTATGCTTTGGAAATGCTAAAAAAATATGGGAGGACTGAGTGTAAACCACTTGATGCACCATTGGATCAGAATATCAAACTGGACATAGATACTGGAGCCAAGATTGCAAATGTCACTATGTACAGGCAAATGTTGGTCGGAAGTTTGATTTACTTGGCTATCCTGATATGAGTTATGCAGTTGGGCTTATAAGTTAGTTTATTCAAAAGCCCAAGAAACCACATCTTGATGGTGTAAGAAGGATTATGTGATATGTCAAGGCAATTGTAGACCATCAGTTGTTCTATGAGAAAGATAAGGCCGTGAAGCTCACTAGCTACACTGATGCGGACTGGGCAGGACGTCCTTATGATCGCAGGTCTACTAGTGGCTATGCATTCAGTCTTGGCAGTGGGATGATCTACTGGAGTAGTAAGAAGCAACCGACTGTTGCACTATCGAGTACTCAAGCAGAATACAAAGGTGCTGCTTTGGTTGCATGTGAGATTGCTTAGTTGCTGAAATTGATGGCAAATTCAGATATGCAGGTAGAGGCTCCGGTGACACTATACTATGATAATCTCAGTAGTGTATTTCTTGCAACAAATCTTGTTTATCATGCCAAAAAAAAACATATAGAGGTACACTATCATTTCATTCGTGAGATGGTACTTGCAGGAAAGGTGAAACTCCTACACTTGAAGATAGATCAACAAGTAGCAAATATCTTTACCAAGTCCTTAGGTAAAGATAAGTTCACTCACTTCAAATAGCTACTTGGTGTACAACTACTGTCTTGAGCTTGAGGGGGAGTGTTGAGACTTCAAGCTCAATTTGCATGTATGCCCAACATGACAACTATGTGTCCACCAACTGTCTCTAGCATGTGTGCATCACTGAATAAGTCGGGTTATGACTTAGATGGAGTTATTAGAGCAGTATGGTTGAAGTGCTTAGATAAAGATGTACCAGGTTACTTATCAAGTGTGAGACTACCTGAATAATAAAGGAGAGTATGAGAGCTCACTCTCTGAACAGAGAGCGGGTTGCAGTTGTTGGGAAGGAGCCACAGGGGGTGGATAGGGGGGAGGCAGGATTGAAAGCTTTGTGCCATTATATGGATATTGCCACATGTCAACCCTCCCAATCCCAAACTCAACCCCAATCTCATGGTAGTCTTGATCCTAACCTTGTCACCAAACCCTAATCCCAACCTTACCACCAATCCTAATTCCAATCTCATCACCCACAACAATCTCGCCATGCAAGTTGCAAATGCCCCCATGATTGATTTTTCCACCCCTTCCCTAGAGGAAACTTATAATTTTCCAATGGCTTGTTTATTCATCACATTATATAATTTTATAGTGTAATGAGAAAATGGAAATGCAAAAAAAGGATTGTCCTTCATATTTCTAGACTTGTTGATTATAATTTTTTGGTAGTGTTGTCTTTCTTGTGTGTAAAAGATGCTTGAAATGTTTGTGTTTCTTATGTAAAAAGGGCTTGTGTAATGGCCTCTATTAACATAGGTGTGCAAGTTGAACTAATGGCTTTGTAATGTAGATGTACGACATTGTTTCTTATTTCTTAGCACTAAGACTATTTTCCTTTCTCATTGGGACCTAATAGGCATAAAGGGAGAGTAATTAGAGATAATGTGATGCCAACAAATCCTTTGATCGTGTGAATGTAAAGCAAAACATACAATCAAAATAACAATGTACCGTTTTATCATCAACATAACAAAGTAAGAATTTGGATGTTTTCATTGTGCAGGCCTCTTACCAATTTTCATAATATTGTATGTTGACCCTAGCTTCATAATGATTAAAAGTTCACAGTTTAGCTAAACATCAATATCTAGCATTGAATTGCCAAAAAACTTCATCATGTCTTGGTCTAGTGGCATCAAATTCCCACAAACATGATGCCATCCTTTGTATGAGAATGCCATGATGAAGGTTTGAGTAGCAATTGTATACTTACAAACAACAAAATCTAGTTGCACCTTGCAAGAGATTTCATTTTGTACCTTTGTATCCCAGCATGCATCCACAAACTCTAGGATGTGCATTTAGGAACTTTACTAGAAACACGGTTCATAAGGTCCAAACTCGGTGCTAATGAAGAAGTCCATCAAAATGGTTATAGGCATAAAAATAGATATTTTGCTTTGCATACTTGAAATGTTGAGCTTCAGGTATTTATACACCTCGTGAAAAGTTTTGCACATGTAACTCTCATTTATCCTTGAATTTGCTAGCAGCCACTCTTTGCTCTTAAAATTTGGAAGGGGAAGGCTAGACAAGATTCCCCATTGTTCATTGGAGGGAGATGCCTCTCTTAGCCACTAGTGTTGTTTTGGTCCTCCCCTTTATAAAGCTCTTTACCAATGGAGGCATGGATAATATCTAGAATATCTACCACACATTCCACTGACTGCTACTTCTCGAGGCTTGATGGATAAAAGTTTGTTAATATCAAATGGTCTTATTACTTACACAATGAATTAGAAACACAAACCTTCATTCATACTAGAAAGTAAATGCAACCAAATTACACTAACAATTGGGTCTATGCAAAGGGAGATTGGAGGCATTGGGCTTAAGGTGAAGCTCCTTATGCATGAAAACATGTTGCATATGCACTTCTTTAATTGTCCTGTTGGAGCCACTAAGCCTAAAATCTATTACCTTACCCTTCTAGCATGATAAGAAAGGGTTACCTGTTGAGGATCTCTTCTGCCATTTTTATTGCATGATTATCCACCTTCCCTTTGTTATGGTCAATGAAACCCACCTATCTTGCTCATCAAGCACATTATAAGTGATTATGGACTCAATGGAAGCATTGGGTTTTTGGCACCGAGCAGATGCCTCCATTGAGTAGAAAGATGGAGAGTAGAAACGTGCCACAGACTGGAGAGAAAACAAAGAGGAACTCCTAGGGTTGTCAAGTGGAGGGAAGAGAGGAGGAAATGAACACTGAAAGATTTCTAATATGAGGATTCCAATACCTTGTTTTCATCTCAATAGAGAAATGGCTAAAATGTGGCGGCAAAACATTACTATCGGAAAATAATATTCACTCTAGCCCCATCTTAATGAAACTGACAATTAATCCACTTTACTGCTAGAAAGTGACAATTGCTCGAGCCATTTCAAATTAACTAAAAATTTCAAATATACCAAAATTATTTTTGAAAAAAAGTTACACTAAAAAAGCCTTCTCATTGGTGGAGTTTCAGCTAAAAGACCGAAAAGTAACCTCAAACTCTTGCTAGTGCTTTGAAGGGTGTTCTCCCCTCTTATGAAATGTAGAAAACTCAAGAAAATATTTATATGCCCTTGAATATCTTTGAAATAAAAAGAGGAGATATTCTTAGCACTTCCAAATGGAAAGTTGAGAAACCCATCAAATAGAGAGAGAGAGAGAGAGAGAGAGAGAGAGAGAGAGAGAGAGAGAGAGAGAGAGAGAGAGAGAGAGAGAGAGAGAGAGAGAGAGAGAGAGAGAGAGAGTGTGTGTGTGTGTGTGTGTGTGTGTGTGTGTGTGTGTGTGTGTGTGTGTGTGTGTGTGTGTGTGTGTGTGTGTGTGTGTGTGTGTGTGTGTGTGTGTGTGTGTGTGTGTGTGTGTGTGTGTGTGTGTGTGTGTGTGTGTGTGTGTGTGTGTGTGTGTGTGTGTGTGTGTGTGTGTGTGTGTGTGTGTGTGTGTGTGTGTGTGTGTGTGTGTGTGTGTGTGTGTGTGTGTGTGTGTGTGTGTGTGTGTGTGTGTGTGTGTGTGTGTGTGTGTGTGTGTGTGTGTGTGTGTGTGTGTGTGTGTGTGTGTGTGTGTGTGTGTGTGTGTGTGTGTCTATGCACATATGAATATGCATGCATGCACATACATGTTTGTTGGAGGGCCAAGACACCACCACCTCCCCATCACCCTTTGGAGCTTCACTACCTACTCCTCCATTGTGGCCATTATCCACTCCCTCGGTCTACCTACACCTTTGGAGCTTCACCACCTACTCCTCCCATTGTGGCCATTATCTGCTCCCTCAACTTAATTTCCTATATTCCATGCTCTATAGGTTTATCAACACCATTTCCACTCCATTCCACTACCTATTTCACTCCAATTTATTCTTCCCAATTGACTCTCTTTTTTCCATCTTTTTACTCTCCTTTTTGGCCCAGAAATTCATTCATTATGCTCTAGATATCTATTTAAATATACCTTTAATTAGTTATTAAATCAATCTCCATTTCAACATGTAGTTCCCATCCATTTTGCCTCTCCATGTCATTGGCTATGTGAGGCTCAAGGATTCAATACATGCTTAGGAGTAGGGTCCTTGCATGTGTGACCTATATAACAAGGATGTTGACACTGACTCCTATCATCACCCCATGAAATACCATCTCCATGATGGTGCCTTCTTCAAGCCAAGAGGTCCACATATTCTTCATGTTGAATCAGGCTTAATACCTTTGCACATGAGTTTAGCTATGTAATTAGGGTATGAAATTAGTTTGTTCATAATTTCACATTGTGGTTTCTTAGTTCATCTATGAGCATAAAATGCACGATGCAATTTTCATGATTAACAGGATTATGAGGAAAGAGGAATGGGTTAGAACTTCATATCATATCAATATAAGGAAGATGGTATGGTTCTATACTTGATATGAGAAGGGTTCCAAAAGACCTTCATACATTTCAGAACTATTTAGACATGCATGTTTAATGGTCACATAACTAGATAAGTTGAGAATAATTATGAATAAGGAAATCATGTATGGTATTTAATCACGTTCTTATAATCAAAGACATGGATTAGTACATGGGTTGCATAGAGGTGTCTATATGCATATTGGGAAAAATGGTATAAATTAATGAGTTAAAGGCATGCATAAGGATTCATTATGCAAACATGATTGAAGTTGTAAATGGGCTACATTTATACATACAATCTTGTACACTTATGGATACCATGGGTATAAGTAGATATATGAAATATGGTACTTTAGGTAGTGAGCTAATCTTACAGAAATAGATCAATAGGAAGTAGTCATCAAAGTAATATCTATATGAATAGGAATGGCTATGAATAGGCCAAGATAGATAGCCATGGATTAATGAATTGGATGTATCGATGCTTATTAAAGCATGAAATGAAAAAACTATTGCAAGAAGGGAAGATAAACATTGAAAGTTTAGTTTGGAAAGTTATGTCAAGTATTCATTAAAGATAGAAATGTGACTATCCTTAGATTAGGCTTGGGAGTTTAAAACTTGCTTAAAACAAGATTCAATTTGCTTGTACCATGGAGTTTTGGTTGGATAAGAGCCATAAGGATCAATTTAGTGGTGGATTACCCTAAATCCCGAGATCATGTTATCACTTGAAGTGATATTACTACTTGGAAGGGTACTATTTTGATACAAGGCCTAGATATTGAGTAGTGTATTTAAACTTTGACTTGCATTGGAAGAACTATTCTAGATACTAGAAGATATAAAGATTTGGAAGGGATCCAACTAGATTAGGGTTCATAAGATCCAACTACCTTCGTACTTAGTGAAACAAGCATTCCTTTGAAACTAATTTTGTATTGTACTTAAGTGAAACAAGCCTTGTTTAATGAGTCCATTTTTAAGCTTTCTCTATATGTCTCACAATGTGGTAGCATACTTTGTTTTAATAACTAAATTAGGGGTGTCTTGGATGGATGCAAACCTAACAATTGTATCCTACAGATAGGTGAACCTAATTAGTCGTGGAGCTCTCCGATTATTGAGAGTAACATTAGGTGACAAGATAGGTTAAAATGCTAGAATCTTAACCAACTTCATTTTAGAAGTAAAAGATGTAGATTATCAGTTGGAAGGACCATTGATTGAACCAGGTGCAAAGTTCATCCTATCAGAGCGACCACCTATCCTAAGGATACACCTTGAATACTAGATTTTTAAATATTAGACTAATACGAACATATAAGTTAGGTCAATAGCTAGCGATGTATAAGAGGACATGTTTAGAATGATTGACCCCCTCTATGGGCAAAGCTTGTAAATTGAGAAGTTTGGGTGGTGACATGAACTATAAGCCGATTGCCTACCAAAGATCACCATTATAGTTTAGCATGGCACTAACCATTAACCTGGTAATGGAAGAAAATTAGGGAAAATGATCGTTCTACTTATCAATAAGAAAATTTTAAGTGTAGAATATATTGTAGTAGGGTTAGAGTCTAAATCTTAGTGTTGAAGCACTTAGTATTAGAAAGAGCTTTTCAAGCTATGCATGATATTTCCACTTGTCTAGAAAGTGGCTTGCAAGTCTTGGCATGTCAAATGACCATCTAGAAAACAAGAATCTTCATAAGAAAATCATGCATATCCAAGAGGAAATGAGTGGGACATTACTCATGTATCATGACTACCCTAAATGCCACACGTCAACTAGTAGCCCAAATAGGATCTACAAGACATAACATCTTGATTTGAAAGGTCAAGGCTGTGAATATCAATCTTGAGCACCGTTACTTGAGTTGGGCTATAGTCCATATGCATTGCATTTCCTCTTTTCCATAAGTGACTTAAGTGTTTGTGTAGGCTTCATCTCTTCCCATCAAATACATCTTTGCTCACACCATCTTGAGTTTAATTAGATTATATAATACATGTAACCCTTTTTCTCAATGGAATAGCCAACAAACACATACTTTTTAGCCTTTGGGTCCAACTACTTTCTTAGTTCATTAGACATATGTACATACGCAATGCATCCAAACACATTAACATGTGACAAATCTAGTTTCTTGCCAATAAACTTTTTCTTTTGTACCACATCATGTACTATAGAAATGGAGTCCTATTCATAATATACATTGTTGTAGAGACAGCTCTAAACAAGCACACCAAATTGAAGAATCATTGAGGCTCAATTTGGGAGTTGCACTAGCCCGATTTTTAGCATTGTATAAGCAACCATTAGTGGCTATTTTTCAAGTCAAGCAACTTTGTTTTGAATGCTTAGAGAGATTGAGAAGCATTGAAGCTTTCTAAGAGAAGAGGAATAATTTTTGAAGCTTTGTTTTGAATGCTCAGATAGATTGAGCAACATTGAAGCTTTCTAAGAGAAGACAAATCATCATTCTCTTCTACTTTCCTCCTCTCAATGTATCTGTAGCAAAGGAGAAAGTGAGCATACCTTTCAAGCATTCACTTTGGGAGCCTCTCAATGCATGCCCAATAGAGGAGAAAGTGAGAACCCCTTTTAACTATTCACCTTGGGAGCCATTTTATCCATTTTATATGAATATAGAGCATCTTGCAATAGTCGTGGATAGCTATGGCAGTTTGATAGCACTTCAATATATTAGCCATAACTTTTGCACCTAATATCCAAGGTGATTTACATCTCAAAACAAGGAGTGCAATGTGATCTACAAATCTTTCTAATCACAAATTAGATTTTGTGCAATTTTCAGTTTTTAGTTTTACACAAACAAAATCTTAGAGAAGCTTGAATCTTTGATCTTCATAAAATGAATCTTTGCTCTTTGCACTTCTCACTCCAACCACTAGCTTCTAAGAACTATTAAGAATCATCTTGAGTGAGGACTAAAATCTTTTCTTTGTTGGGTCAATTTTTTTATACCAATCACGGTGGTGAGTCATGTGGTTAGATACTCTTGAATCAAGATACCACTTGTCCTCTAATTCTTCTTGAAGATGAGCCATACTAGATAGAAAAGCTTCTTCATATGTTGATTGAGCCTGAGGATGCATAATTGGATATCTCATTGTTGGCTAATCCACATATGAGTTGGGGCCTCACATCGGTTGTTGTGTTTCTTCTACATTCTTTTTGCTAATGTCCACAGATGCCATAAATAAAACAATTGTAGAGCCTTCTTCCATTTCCACTTCTTTTGGGACCTTAGCGGTTACCTCTTCCTCTCTCAAAGTGTTATGTGGTTGATGGTTTTGAGCTGAATTTGATGAGTTCACAATCTTGGAGTTGATGTGATGGTGGTTGCCTCTTCCATGTATTCCACCTCTTGAGTTAAATATCTCTCTATGTATGGTAAGGGCTAGATATCAGTTCTTAAGCTTGGGCAATCTTTAGGAGAACTCTCTTCTTCTAAAACAAGAAGCGAGGTAAAATCTTCTATTAGTAAGGGAAACTTGTGTCTTGCTACTAGAGCATTAAGAAAGTGCTTATACTCCTTCTTGATCCCTTTTGAGGATAGCTTGAATCATGTCCTCATCCTTGACTTCTTCTCACATTGTTGCAAGTCCATTATTTTGTATGTTTCTAGTTTAAGCAGTACTCATGCATACTTTCACTTGAACTTTTTAGGAGTGTCATCGATCTTGGACTTTAAATGCGTAATGCTTTTACCTTCAAACCTTCTTGCAAGGATGTCTAAGCTATCCTTTTCTAATGTAGCACTCCTTATGTATCCTACCAAGGAGTCTTTGATATTGACGTTGATGAAGCCTTAAGGTCGGATGTCTCTTATATCCCAATCATTCCTTTGATCTCCTCCATGGGCTCGTCTTTGTTCTCCACCTGACACAATTTTCCACATGTTCTTGATCATTAGTAGAGTTTTCATTTTACACTAATTCGTATCTTAATCGATATAATCACACTCACAACATCACATAACACAAACTTATTTAATATCTAGTAGTAATAGCCAAATGCATCAAGATAGGAGGCTACAATGACATAGATGAATCAATAGGAGAATGAGCTCAACAATGGAACATTTGACGATGACTCTTACTCTTTCAAGAGATTGATGCACTAATGGCTCAAAACTCTATCATCTAATTGGCTCTTACTGTAGCTCCAAGCCGTCCAAGATTCCTCCCACACTTGTCATGTAAGCAAGAAACTGAGATTCAAAGGGTTAGCAAACTCACCTATTTTACCTTCACCATGTTGTAGTCTAAATGCATGGAAGGTTTGTTGATGGCCTCATGATCTATGTGTCACTCTCCAAGATACATCCTCTACTCTTTTGCATCCACATCATATATCCCCACTACCAAGAGAAGAAGATAGTGAAGTAAAAGAGAAGAAGAGAATGGAGATGATATTCTCCCAATGGCCCCTCTCTCTCTCACACATTCCTACCCTCACACACTATCTCTCACTCAACCCTTTACCCTTCAAACTATGAAAGCACAAAGATGAGATGGTAAGAAAGAAATAAATATAAGTCTCGCCCTCACTATTCTCTCACTCAAACTCACCCTCTCACTCTCTCCTCCCTCACTATGATATGACAAGATGATAGATAAGAAGCTAGGAGAGTATGAACTCCAAAAATACACATATATAATGAGCTCTGATACCATGTCAAGATTGTGGGAGAGAAGGAAGGAGTCTCACTTGAAGCTTTCTTGCTTGCACAATGGGGGAATACACACAAGGGTGGAGGCTGAAAACAGTTTTCCTCTTCTTAGTTGTGTAAGCCAAAAGAACTCAAGTACAAAGAAATAGAAGGACCCTATATATGGGTCTCAAACCAAACTCAACTAACTAAGGTGGCATACTAACTGAGCCACGAACTAGAGTAGATAAGGATAGCTATCATATAGCTATTATTCATGGGCGGTGTACCAATCGCGTCTGCAACTGACAAGTCGGTGACATAAATACACAACGGTCACCTTGGCGTATCATGAGTGGAGCTCGATATCTCAACACTATTTACTTGTACACATTATGTACATAAGAGTTAGGGTTAACACTTTTTGGTTGGGCACCCTTTCCTTTACCATTAGCTCAAGACGTGTGTACTCTTATTTTATGTATATATTATCTTATTGTGGACATAGTTAATATAGAAATAAAGAGAGATTGTGTATGCCATTCTCATCCATTACGGGTCTCCTATTATAACTTCAAGTGTAATTATAATTTTCATGGATGTGAGCCCCACTCTTACTGAGACATAAAAAGTGTCTTTCAATCATATATAATGAGTTGATGATATTAACATGAGCAACTTATGGATGAAAATGCCTAAAATAATAGATTGAGATATTTGAATTTTAGTATTGATTGAAAAATTAACTTCTAACACCCTTGATCAATTTGAGAGGGAAGAAATGGTGAGATGCTAGGTAGAAGCTATGGAGTGCAAGAGGGTTGAGAGAGAGGAGAACACAAGAGAGTTATGTGGATACAAAATGAATGGTACCCTAAGATGCCATTATAGCCGTCTCTAAAAAAACTCACTAAAGATGTAATGTTCCTGAAAAAAGGCATAGAATTAACCAAAGGATCTTTTGGATACAATTTTCCATCAATCTGCATATCTATATTATTGTTTCCTTGTGATCTACATAGTTATTTAGATGTAGAAGACATTAGATGATAGGGTTTGTTTTTCTTAGATAGTAGCTCATAGTCACTCTCAAGCTCAATGTGAGGTGATATGCATCTCTCCTTTATCTCTTTGATGATGAGCAGGACACCACCTTGTCTGTTTGTGATGTTGATTCCACTCCATCCATCTCCATTTGTGATGTTGATTTAGCCCCTATCATCCTTGTTGATTCCACCCTAACCATCTCCATTTATGATGTTTATTCAATTGTAGCCATCCCTATTGATTCCACACTAGCCATCTCCATATGTGATGTTATTTCGATCCTAGGCATCTCTATTTGTGTTACTTGTGAATTTGCTTTTAAAAAATGAGAGAGAACACGTGGAATGTTCAAAAAACATAATTTAGTGGGCACAAATCAAGGCTTCACATAGTCTTTTGGCTCATCCTTTGATAAAAAGAACATATCTCATTAATCCCAATCAATCTAAATATGAGCCATCAAATTTTGAGCATCAAGTATTTCTAAGTTTGACCTTTAAACTCTTAATTAAGGCTAACTGACAACTTAAGGGCTACATGCTAATTTTTATATTTTGATGAAAATTAAAAAAAATTAATTTTTTTTATTTTTTGTCATTGTTAATGACTATTGAATTACCTCTCTCTATGTTGAGGTGCCCAAACTTGAGTCTTCCAGATCCCCCCTAATGCATTGGCTACTATCCCAACAACCTTCCACTTAAAGACCAATGTGCCTTTATGAGAGTATAAGAAGAAAGTGTAGATACAATCCAATGCCCATCAACACTCTGCAATGTGCAAAGCATTCAGAAGGTAAACTCTCCATGAGAAGATCTAGAGTGTTATCATTATCGATAAGCTTAATACACTTATCCTCAAGCACCTTCCTAATAAAGTGATACTTCACCTCAATGTGCTTTGTCTTTGCATGAAAGATAGGTTTCTATCCAATTGAATGGCTTTCTAACTATCACAATGCAATTTAGGTATCTCTCCTACAATACCCAACTCTCCCACTAGACAAGTAAGCCATATAGCTTTCTTACAGGCCTTAATGGGACTATAACATACTCTGTGTTAGTGGTAGATAAAGTCGTATACAATTGCAATCAAGAGATCCAAGAGACTGCACCACTATGAAAGTAAAGACAACCTATAGTAGATCTCCTATAGTCTATACTCCCTAAAAAACCGGCATTTACATATCCAATAGCATATGCATCCTTCCTTTCAAAGTATATGCATATAGAACTAGTAACATTCAAGTATCTCATAATACTCTTTATTGCCTCCAAATACTTTTTATCAGAGTTTTCCATATCTCCTAACCACTCCCATTAGATAGGAAATGTTTGGATTTGCAACAATCATGGTGTACATCAAGCTACCAATTGTGGATGCATAAGGAACCTTGGCCATTTCAACCTTCTATTCATCTAACTTGGGGATGTCCTCTTAGCTAAGTTTTAAATATGGAGGCAATGAAACACCAATAAACTTCCCCCTCTGCATATTGAAATGCTCTAATATCTTGCCAATGTATTTCTTCTTGGACAAATAGAGTATCCTTTTGTCTCAATCTCACATAATGCGCATACCAAGAATGTGACTAGCATTCCCTAAGTCCTTCATGTCAAAGGTCTCATGTGACCTTTTCTGTAAAGCACCCACACCCATAACTGACTTTCCAACAATTAGCATGTCATCCACATAAAGAATCGAGATCATAAGCCTACCATCCCTAGCCTCCCTCGTATATCGATAGTAATCAATCACTCTCCTAGTATACCACTGAGACTACATAAAGGTATTGAATTTATAATACCATTACATGGGAGCTTGTTTCAACCATGTAAACTCTTATGCAACTTATATACCAATTGCTCCTTACCTTCCACAATAAAACCCTCAATTTGCTACATGTAAGTATCCTGATGCAAATCCCCATGTAAGAAAGTGATCTTTACATCCATTTGAATCAGCTCCATATCCTCTCTAGCAACCAAAGCAAGGATTGTATGAAGGGTGGTTATCTTGACTACTAGTGAGAATATCTCATCAAAGTTAATCCCCTTCTCTTGCTTAAATCATTTGGCCACTAATCTAGGCAATGCATATTTACTCTTAGATAAAGAGACTAACTCCCGTGTAGCATGTTTTTCCAAAGAATCAATCTCTTATTGCATAGCCATCTTCCACTTATGACTGTCATTCCTAGTCATAAAATCTACATAACAAGAAGGATCACTACAATCCATGACCACAACATAGTCCAATGTTATTGTACAAAGGGTGGTCATCTTGACTACAAGTGAGAATATCTCATCAAAGTCAATCCCCTTCTCTTGCTTGAATCATTTGGCCACTAATCTAGGCAATGCATGTTTACTCTTAGATAAAGAGACTACTCCCCATGTAGCATGCTTTTCCAAAGAATCCATCTCTAATTGCATAGCCATCTTCCACTTATGACTGCCATTCCTAGTCATAGCATCTACATAACAAGAAGGATTACTACAATCCATGACCACAATATAGTCCAAAGTTAAGAGTATATCTATATGGCAGTATAAAAACCCTCATAGACCTACATAAAACTAGCTCAATTGGGACCTCTTGCTATTCCATCTATCTATCCCGTAAAACATGAGGTTGTCCACTATTTCTTGGAACTTGCACCTCAACATTTAGTGAATTTCCAAGCCCTACATTATGTGGAACAAACCATACAATTTCCTCATGTGCTAGCTGCCCATCTTCCTACAATACCACTCTGCAAATCTCAACCATTTTGATACTCTACTTATGCATCTTATCCTCATTAAAGATGACATCATGGTTGCATACCACCTTCTTTGATTCAAGATCCCACAAGCGATAGCTCATTTCACTTAACTCTCTCCATAGCCAAGAAAAACACATTTTTTAGACTTAGGATCAAGCTTACTCCGCTTGTCCCTAAGTATATACATAAATGTGCCACAATCAAAAACGTACAAGTGATCATAACTAGGTCTCTTGCCATACCATAACTCCTCTAGTATCTTACAATCAAATGGCTTGCTATGAGACCTAACACCATATGTAGAGTATGTCATCTCATCCAATTTGTTCCATACATTTGCATCCATGTCCTCAATTTTAATCCCACCACATTTGATCAACTTTACATGCTTATTTTAGCTTAATTCATTGCATAATTTCTCTTTCCAATATGAAAATTTCATACCAACAAGCTTTTTAATATTGAACAATGCATTCTCTGAAATCAATGAAGAAGTTAGAATAACAAAAGTATGTCTACATACTAAAAATAGCAACAAGAAATACCCAACTACAAGCTCAAAATAGATCAATGAAATGCAAATGAAGTGTCTCACAAAGCCAGGCAACAACTATTCAAATATCAAATCAGCATAAAACTAATGTAAAAAATAATATTTCAGTACTCCCAAAGGCATATGAACTTTCTGCAATATTTCCCAAGTATTTCGGCTATCTTGTGAGCTTAAAACATCCAATTGAGACAAAGTACATGCAAACTACCTTCATAAATTTATTTCAATCCATATAATCTCTATAAAGTGAGCATAGCATGATAAATACTTCAATATATTAAATCCATGGAAATCTATGTACAATCCAAAACCATGAAAAGCCCAAGAGCCTGTGAGTGTAAGTTGTTGTCCAAAAGTGCTATCCCAATTAGAAATGTTTTGTTTTATGCAAAACAAAGAACTCAAAACTATGCTCTTCATTTTAAGTTATAAAACATCTCAATTTGATATCATATGCAAAAGTTATGGCCAAAATATGAAAGTGCTATCAAGATGCCATAAATGGATAGAATGACTCCAAAGTGAATGCTTAAAATGTATTTTTATTTTCTCCTCTTGTATATACATTTGAGAGGAAGAAAATGGAAGAGAATGTTGATTCCTCTTCTCTTGAAAGGCTTCAATGTTGCTCGATCTCTTTGAGCATCCAAAACATCTTTTCAAGCATCCAAAGCCAAGTTGTTTTGCATCACTTCCAACTACTAACAACTTCCCAAATAAATACATTTGTCAATGGTTATGAGATTAGTACATTTATCAATGTGCAAGCAACAAGCATTAATGTCAAATTGAATCCTCAAGTCCTCCTTTGCACTTTGATTCAACTTTCAACTTGTCTTTAACACTCTTTCTCTTGTGAGAGTTAACATCACACCCCTTTTAGCCATGCATTAGTCCCATGGCATGCTCCTTTTGTGTGATGTGTACCCTTTAGAAGATCTAGGTTTTAGGAGTATAACATGCTAGAACTATCTAGTAACCACCTTTGGACCGGTTCTAACAAAGAATCATTGGTAGTATAATACCAACCTAGTGTTCAAGATGAGTCTCTTGATGTCATCAATCTCGTTCTGCATCTCTATCCTCTCCAATTGTGTGGCTATGGTTAAGTCCATCAATTTTTCAAGGATGATTTTACTTTCATCCTTAAGGGTCTAGAGTTTATATTCTATGGCCTCTTGGATCATTTCACTCAAGTCAAAATCAACTACATTAAAGTCTTCCAAGGATTTGTGTAGGTCACTTTTCCCATGTATCTACTTGTCTCCATGGTATTAGCTTTGTGTTCTTTGGTCTCCGAGGATTATGAGTTCAGTAACCCTTTCTATCAGTAAGGGAACAAAAGTGTTGTCAATCTCTGGCTCCTCTAAGCTATGTTCAAGACTTGAAACCCAAATTCTCTTAGGAGTTACAATCTCTGATCTATTGCACAATCATATGCATGTGTTTTTTTTGCTCTTGGTTAGTCTTATTTCTCATTATCATTATCCTACAAGATTCGATCTATTGGACATCCTAGAATTTCCATTTTTTCTTACAAGTAGGTTGAGCTTCTTAAGAGCATGTCTCATTTAGTGTTGTCGCTATGGAGTTCGAGAAAGTGTCAACATTAGAGAAATCGTGTGCTCACATAGGCCCTTCACCTAAGGAATCTCAATAATAAACATTGAATGGCTATTACCAAATACATAATAAAAAGACATAGAAAAAAGCAACACATAAAAGCCTACATCCCTACCTCTTTCTTGATGCTACAAGTCAATACCCAACAAGATGGAAACCTCCTACATATGATGATTAATGTCTCTCATTCACCCCAAAGATAATGATGATGATGGTGAAACGTCTCCCTTCTTGGCTTCATGTGCATCATGATGAATGATCATCACTCTCTTCTTGACATCACCTCAAATTATATTTTACGCATCACTCATTCCCACTTATAGCGGTTGAAGGTGAAATTCCCACCTTGGCTAAGTATTAGCAAAACATGCAATATGTAGATCCAAGCAAGGTTGTCAACCACAATGCTTTCTTACACAACATGCAAACTCTGCTCAAAATGTATACTTTACATCCTTTAGACATGGATAGTGGTGAGATGACAATGTGTATAACATTACCTCTCACACACATTCGCATAGCCTTTAAGTTTAAATTGCATATTATCCTCTTTTGTACTCTTTGATAGAAAAGAATGCAAAGCTTGGCACAATGGCAATTTATGTACGCGTTTTATCAATCCCTTACCAAATGTGATATGATACTTTACTCACTTAGATGTGATATTGGCAATATCAAGCTTGCATTATGGTTCACACCCCAAAGCCACTACGTACAAAGCACTCAAGACAACACCTTGATGAGCACTAGGAGGCTATATGCTAAAAAATAATCGTGTTTGACAGTTTCCTTTTTACAAAGAAGATTGTTGAGAATACAATATTTGTGTTAGTATCTACATTGCGTGATCAATACACTTAATGCAATGAGTATTGTATTCAAGTGCCACGACACAATGGCAAAGAAATAGGTTCATTTTGTTGGTATCCACATTAGGGATTAGCGCACACAAGGTTATGCTTTCTTGAAATACCATACTACAATCATAAAGGCAAAGAAATGGCTTCTTAATGAGTGCTGTGTTTGGAAGGTCCTATAAACAATTGCAACTTTGCAAAGTTTAGCAAAGTATAAGAGAGAACACACAAGGAGAAAGAGAGAAGCATGTATATTGAGAACGAATAAGATGGAAACAGGTCATTACAAAGGTAGTGTGCAAGTTGGGAGGGAGGCACAATAGATTATTTTATATATTCATGTTAGGTGTTTGAGCACATGGATCGGTGAGGGGGGGAGAGAGAGAGAATGGAAGTGAAAGTAGAGAAGGGGAAGAGGACGATGGAGAAAAAGGGGAATAGGAGGAAGAAAAGAAAAAGGAAATGTTTAATATTTCAATAAAAGAGGATTATCCCAAATGCCAAAAACTCCAAAACTTAAGCTCTATTGCCAAATCCAAAAAGAAACACTATAGCTTGCCTTTGGCCCTCATGGAAACTAGAAGAGAAGTAAAAATGCAAGATAACCTCTACCAAGAATTCCCTCAACATCTCAATATCAAGGCCACCCTCAACCAGCATCCCAAGCTTGTGGCAATATCATCTGCTATGGCAAACATTGGATACACTTGATTGCAAACAAAGAAAAGGATGACAAGGTCCAATTAAAACACAAGTGAAAGAAGAGTGGAGTCTTGATCAAAGAGCAAGAAGCAATGCTCATAGTGACTTCAAATTCGATCCTTTGCTAAGGGAGGTATGCTATCAAGCCTTCCACAAGTTTCAAATTATCCATCAAGGTGCACAACACACTTAGAGACCATCTTATCTAGGAATCACACCTTCACATGTTGATCAACATACAAGAAGCAAGGGCCTTCATAGGGCAAGTTTTGTTGTGTAGGGGGGAGCAAGGCCTTGTGAGCATGATGATCTTCAAGAACCACTACACAAGGTAAAGAGCTTTGCTTTGCCCATTTGCTATGGCATTCCCCCTATACAAGGTGCACGATTGCAACAGCATCTCCCACTTTTCACACCTGTAAACTGCCTAAAATCTGTAAAGAGGGCAAATAACGCATGCAAGCATATTGTTGCACTGCACCTCTTGTTGCGGCTATACCATCTCTTGCCCACTACATTGCGAATCTGCATGGACCCCCATCTTTACCACTCACATTTCTAGAAAATAGAAAACTTTGATCTTTGATAGCCAAGGCAACCCCATCCCATTGGTGGATTCCTAATATGATATGCTACTATGTGCTCACATGAAGTAGATAATACAGTCGAAAATGTGCAATCTAACAAGGCAGAACTTATGTGAGGGAGTCTGTGTGAGAATGGATTTGAACACAAATCAAAACCTGCTACATGAAGGGAAAGCCGTTGAAAACTAGTCTGTTGGTGCTACTGCTTGAAAGGAGGGTAATTACAAACAGATAAATATCATTTATTGCCCATTCTGTGTCCCACTTCTTTTTAAACAACTGGCCCATCACTTACTAGAAATATCAGACATTTGAACTTCTACAATTATACCAAAATCCTCTAAGAGCATGATTCTATGATACTTACCTCGGGTTTCTGCACCAGAATAGAAACTCAAAGCTACTTTATGAGGACAGATATCACATACACAATAGGGGAGGGTAGAAACTCAAAAATTAAATCTCAAGTCAAATTGACTTGTGCTGCGTGCATTTGGGCCACCACATGAACAAAAGCTACATATATTCTGATTAATGAAGATTTTGAGATGGTTTAAACTAACGATTTCCACACGTCTAGATCAAGAGTGCTAAGTCTTGAGCACACAGCTAGACCAGGTACAACTGCAAGACATGCAGCTAACTACATTCAATGGTAAGATGGTAGGACCTAAAAGCAAACAAAGATTTCATCAAGCACAACTAAAAAGTAAAACCTCAACCTCACAAGGCTCACATTCCAGTCTACATGGTGTGTTGGTGAGATCTGGATACCAGTGCTTTGCACTATCATTGACCACAACTATCTTCATTAAACTTACATCAATCATACATCTAATGGCAAACCCCAAAAAAGACCATAACTGTCTTTGATTCTATGATACTTACCTCGGGTTTCTGCACCAGAATAGAAACTCAAAGCTACTTTATGAGGACAGATATCACATACACAATAGTGGAGGGTAGAAACTCAAAAATTAAATCTCAAGTCAAATTGACTTGTGCTGCGTGCATTTGGGCCACCACATGAACAAAAGCTACATATATTCTGATTAATGAAGATTTTGAGATGGTTTAAACTAACGATTTCCACACGTCTAGATCAAGAGTGCTAAGTCTTGAGCACACAGCTAGACCAGGTACAACTGCAAGACATGCAGCTAACTACATTCAATGGTAAGATGGTAGGACCTAAAAGCAAACAAAGATTTCATCAAGCACAACTAAAAAGTAAAACCTCAACCTCACAAGGCTTACATTCCAGTCTACATGGTGTGTTGGTGAGATCTGGATACCAGTGCTTTGCACTATCATTGACCACAACTATCTTCATTAAACTTACATCGATCATACATCTAATGACAAACCCCAAAAAAGACCATAACTGTCTTTGAATTAGCGCCATAACAATGAGATATAAAGTACTTTTTGGCAACTATAAAGATCATAAAAGACTTACTATCCAGGACCGCCACTGCAAACTTAAAGAGAATTTGAAAAAAAACGACATTAGAAGCGTTGGGAGAAGATACGATTCAAATAGAAGCCCTACTTTCCTAGTTTCCAAATCAGCACACCCCAATTGAGAATAATTTCAACACCATTGCCAAAGCATCCTGTAGTCAACCACACCTGGCTTTGTGTTGTTTGAATCTACCTTATACAGCTCATCATGGACATCTTTGAAGGTAAAGAGCTTTGTTTGTACTAGATTGATTTTACATTTTTGTATCACATAACAATAATACATTGGTAACATCAGAAATATTACACTGCATATGGGGACAGCACGCCTTGCTGCGTGTCTCAGAAATGTGGATATGTATATAGGCACTAAAGCTCTAATGGTGACCCAGATGTTTCCTATCCTTGGTTTTGTTTACCACTTTAGTTCCCAGAAGTGAGCATAGCACCAACTGCCACATCCTTGAAAGAACCCAAAGGTACTTCTCTCCGGAATATGCAAGCAACCAAGTTTAGCTACTAGAGTACATTACCTTGGTATAGACAGGAATTACATGTTCGATGACATAAATACTATTTACAAGCATGGTGAAACCTATGCGCACACACAGTTTTGAGCCATGACTTATTCTTCTATAAAATTTTGGTGCTTCATTGAGTCCATCATTTTGACAAAAGATGATAGAACAACTAGAACCACTACAGTAAGGATCTGGGACAACCTGGGTGGTTCCATCAGATTCTCAGGACGTCACTGGAACATCCAATGGAATACCTGGTTTGGCATCCAACAATTGCACACTTGGTAACTCCTTCAGTAGCAATTCCTATCAATATACAGTATTCCAATAAGATCTGCCTGTGTTCAAGTGGACCAATATTATATCCTAGCAAATACTTTTCTGTTCTAGAGCACTGCTGGCAATGCTGGACACCAAAATTTATGGACCAGGCATGCCAAGCATACAAAAAATCGCATAATAAGTAATAAGCCAGATATGCCAAGCACATTACATGTAAAGCCCAGACACACCAAGAAAACCAATTATAGCACATGCTAGGTTCTGAAAACAAGCCCACTCAGAACATCATTACTTTGCATGTGTGCACAGACACATGCACTTACATGCATGTACATGTGCACGTACACACGAACAGCCGCATGGCTCCCTGGTGTACTGCTATCTCTTCAGTCACTTTGTCTGAAACTTAGTAGTCATGTGACGTATCCATTCTTCATAATTACCCATTATTGGGGCAGGGGAGCCTTACTGGCCAACTAACCTAAGGAGAAAATGAAATAGAGTACATGGAGGCATTGTCAAGGGCTGCTACCACTAACCTGGAATTCCTTGATTGTGCCAACACTGGATACTATCTTTGACAAAAATCCCTTGCTTTCAAGTTCTCCATTTTGCATAGGCACCACAAACCTGCCATCAGAATAAACCAAATTATTCCAGGCCCTCAACTCTTATACTCAAGGCTAGAACAGCTACCTGTACCAGCAGTCTACTTACTTTGCTTGCAAAATTGTAACCAGCTCCAATGCATCCTTCTGTCCAGAGACCAGAGTAAACAGGGGAAGAACTTGCTTCACAACTGGTGTTATGACAACATCAGCTATTTCACGTTCCAGCAGAGGCTGCTTATACACACAATGTGGTTCAAAGTAAATGCTGAATTGGGGATTCTTGGACTCCACAAAATACCTGGTGTTTTGTAACATTGTCAAAAACTTGACTCTGGCATTGTTTCACGATAGAAATAAAAGGCCATGCTTTCCCTAGCAGGCACTTTATCACATGTATCCCCTACTTACCCATTCTCAGGACGTTGCCAAGGAGGACCAAGTATTGGACCAGAAGAAGCACGTATAGTGAGTTCAGAACCATTGCTTCCTGTAAATGTGGTGCTGTGACCAGGTTCCAAATAAGTAACCTGTATGGTATAATACCCCAAACAAGTAAAAATAATGAAAAGTCTTCAAAACAAACAGTATTCAGGGTACAGTGTAATGTACCTTCTTGAAGAAATTACTTAAAATAGGCTCTGCATTAGGGGTAGCAATAACATGAAGATCTGGAAAAATATTTGATAGGGGTTCCAATGTTCGCTTGTGGCAATGATCATCAAGACTTTGTGTTATGACTAACAAATCCAAAGGTGGTAGATTCTCCAGCTGTCAGACAGGAAACTACGAAACATCAAATACAGATAAAGCAACCACAAACAAAGACCTTTGGATTTGTTATGACTGACAAATCCAAAGGTGGTAGATTCTCCAGCTGTCAGACCAGAAACTACGAAACATCAAATACAGATAAAGCAATCACAAACAAAGACTGTACTCTGTTTATTTTATTTTGTCAGTTGCATAGCCCACTCTTCTTCTATCTTTTAAAATCAGTTACTCCCATCTCAATAATAACACATCCCCGAGAAAGCAGATTTTATTATTTCTGCTTCAGAAGAAAACTCTTAGTTTTGATAATGCATTTTGCTAGTAGCACTAGCTCAATGTCTACTCAAAACTCAAAATCATAACTTGAAATTTTGGCAAAGCCATATCTCAAGGTACCAAGGCTGTGGACCTAAAAGTCTGATTAAATACTACTTGATTATACAACATACAAGGGTCAAATAATAAGGGTTCAAAATCTTGAACTGAGCTCAAGAGATTGCCAGCTTGAAAAGCTACAAAGCTTGCGGCTTCCCAAGTTTCACCTGCTGCCAATCTCTTGCCTCTAAGCTGCTAGGTACATATCCTTGTATGCCTTGACCGAGGTGTGGAGTAATTGAAAAAGAGTGTGTGAGTGAGGGAGAGAGAGAGTGAGAATTGAATCACAATGATACTCAATCACAAATGAATGAATGAATGAACAAAAGTGCAAAGATCAAAATGTCCACATTGAATAATGACCACACTGCTGTGCTAAAAAAGCACAAAATGAGTTCAAAGAGAAAACCCTAGCACTAAGTATCCTGACTCCTAAGTGTCCTAGCTAATTCTAGCGCTAACTATGCCAGGTGTACTAGCTGTCCTAAATGACCTAAGTGACAGTTTAGAGTAGCTAGGAGGCCCAAACCAAGGGACAAAGGTTATCAAACCCCCTTGATGGTATGGTTGACAAATCCAGGGAAATAGATTAGAGCCTAAAATACATTTAGGGTCATGGTTGCACAAGTTCAGAAAAGGGATATAGAAACCTATGACTAAACAGAGAATGATAAATCATGTGACAAAAGATATCAAGTTCAAGTCTTGCCAGAAAGCCTCGAACTTTGGTCGAGAAAGAGCCTTTTTGAAAGTTGTCTTCCATGGGTATATAAGACAAGTGAACATGTCCTACTGACTTGTGCTCACAAAAATAGTGATAATGAACCTCAATGTGCTTTGTATGGGCATGGAAAACTGAATTCTGTGCAATAGCCAATGCACCCTCACTGTCAATATAAAGAAGTGTCAGAGTTGTTTGGTGAACATGGAAGACAGTATCCATGTCATTGATATTGTAACAACTAGAGATGCAGGCTTCAACAATCAACAAGTTCATTTACGGTGACACAGACAAGAGGTACTATCTTTCACTGTTATGCCTCTTCAGAGATATCATGATGCTATCTTATATTCAAATTTAACATGCAGAACACTATATCGAAACTTGATATGATCTTCTACTGCTGCTACAAAACCCAATTATTTATATCAGAAGGTACAATCTGTAAACATTTCTCTTAACACTACAAGGAAAATTGGAAACAAAAAGTAACTTTCACACCTGAAAATCTTTCAAAACCTTTTTGCTTGCATCATAAAGCCATGGTATTCCAAAATCAAGGTTCCCAACTAGTACTGGATCAACCAAGATTTGCACCTTTGCCACCTCCCAAAGCCAACTATTCCCCTACAAATACAAAGAAATCCAGAGTCAACACTAAGCCTGAAACAAGAGTATGTGCATTCTGCATATTAAACACCAGACATATTTGGACAATGTACCCAATAGACTCATTGCAAGCCAGCAGTATATTCAAAATGCAAGTATAATGCTAGCTTAAATATACTTGAATTGTATATTTAAGTATATTCAAAATTCAAGTACTCTCGATTTTGAATATACAGATTATTGGTCATATTGCTAGCTTGCTACCTAATTACCCTTGTGTCTTAGTTGTGCTAGCCTGAAATATGATCAATAAGCAGTTGCATGTCAGTCTAATTTATGTAGGCCATTGAGTATTTCTGAACACAGTTTGAGCAGCAGGTCAGTGCTTGTATACTGCATTTTATCCTTACGAGCCTTTCCATTCATCTGGATGAGTAATACTACCTCATCACCTAAAGCATTATTAGTATCACAAGAGGAAATAGAAAGCATTTCACAAAATCTCTCTTTAAGATACATGATCTATTTGGGTTGAGAAAGCCTTTCCAGCTCCTTGACTTCTGGTGAATCTTCAAGAGCAGGATCATCTGGTGGATCACCTACAAATTTCTTCACAGAGCTCTCATAAAACCATTGTGGATCTTCCAACATGTGTATGAACAATGCTAGCCATGCAACTTGATTAATGCAAATGTCATTTTACACATTCCCTACAATCATAAATGCTAGGCATAATCATACTAGCATGCTAGGCACAATTTATACCTAAAAGAACCCAAACGTGCTTATAAAGAACTCTATCAAAAAAACAATATGCTTCTCCAATGGATTTAACAATGCTAATCCTTTTAGGACCCATATTATGTTATTAAGATCCTCCAAATACCTTGTTTTTGGTATTTATCATATCATTATCCTAGCGTAGAGAGGGGACAACTTGAATGTGAATCTTCTTCACTTTTGATGAACCTTCACAAACTTTTGATTCCTTTGAAGAGCTAACTCAGGTGACTTCAACTAGCTAACATGAAAGCATTAAGAATCATGAACCCACCAATGATCGAATAGTTTCAAATGGAAAACCAGGTGATTCGTTCTTATTGCAAAGTACATAAAATAAGTTCAAATGTCCCAATAATGACTTCCATCCCTTCCAAATCTTCAATTTGGTGTATCATCCACTTATCATGACAATAGAAATCCAAGAAAATGTGTGTATTCATCACATATGGAAGTAAAGCGGGGTGCCAAGGATTTAGTCTAAACATAAAAAGAAGCCTAGCTCAAGAAGTTACACACAAGTGTGCCTTCCTCTAAGCACGCAGATAAGGCCATGGTCAATCCTTGGGAGGATGGGAGGATAAACTAACACACATCTTCAAAGTGATGAGTTCTTGAGATAAAGCATCATATCAAGGTAATTCCCACATTTCATCCACTCACTTTTCTCCTTGGCCGACAAGGAAATATTTGTCTCTCGCATGGCTTCTCACCTTCTTGTTTGAATCAGTTCGTCCATTCCAAACATCCAACATACACACAATGTGAATGCAAAGGTGTTACATCCTTGGACATTCAAGATGGGAGTCCATAGAATTGGTTAAAGTCTTGGGCCATGACTAACTTAATGGGACTAAGGCAAGTTGAGGGTTCAAGCAACTAGGTTCTATTTATAAGATTCATGGCCCACTCCAGCACATGCATCGTGTGATCACTTCTCTTGGAATCTAGGCCCAATAGTTGTCACATCTATACATTGGGACAATGTGGATTGGTGGTATGGGACACCTATCTATTGGCCCCAAGCTCGAGGATGAGATTGTTTGGCTCTACAACTAGGAGGCGAGTCTAAAGCCCATTCCTTATTGTTTCTAAGTTATGGATACGGCTTGTGTTGTGTCTTGTGTGATGGTAAGTTTCTAGGGGGAAGTTCATTGGTATTAGAGCAGCAACTTGCCCTTTGATTCAAGATTGAACGATGTGCACAAAACTACCATTCACTCATAGGACTGTGCACTAGTATTAGAGTATTAACTAGCTCTTTGGTGCAAGATCGAACGACATAAACAAAACCACCATTTGCTCATGGGACCGTCTAAAGCCCAATTTCTTATGGTTTCTAAATCTTGGATATGGCTTGTGTTGTATCTTGTGCAAAGGTTGGATTCTAGGGGGGCATTCATTGGCATTGAAGTATCAACTTGCTCTTTGGTGCTAAATTGAACGATATGCACAAAGCCACCCTTTGCTCATGGGACCTCAATGATCCATGCTTGAAGGATCTGTGTTTGTCTTGAATAGTATCACGAGGACGTAAAATTTTAAGATGCTTTAATCTTGTTGATAACATTTGATTAAGTTATTAATCAAATGCACAAGGTTGTTTAGCACCTATGATGCATGTGGTAGTTATTTCATGGTAACAAGCCAAGGACTCCGAGGATGCAGTGGGTATCAAAAGGTTGTGATAAGTTATATGCCAGCTGGGCTTTGGGAGTCGGTTGGTATCAGTTTTGACCCTATGACTATTATTTAGCCAATAAGTGTCAATGATGATACAAGGGACTAGATTAATTAGTTAACTACTCTCAATCTAAGGGTCAACAGAGGTTGGGGACCACTCCAAGTTGCAAATGGCTTAGCCACTTTGATTATCGATGGGCGCATTTAATTTTCAAAGGGATCAGAAGGACTAAAATTAATTTTCAAGATTATATAATTTTTAAAATTAATTAAATGGCTAGATAATGCTGAAAAATGGGTTTAGAAGACTGCCACTTGGCAAAAACGCCCATGCAACTGAAACGTTTTTGGGGGTTGGCTCAGCCGTTCAATTAGTTTACAACTTGGGAGAGAGAAAGGGAGCTGCTAGTCCATTTTCTGATCACAGAACAACAATTTGCTACAGGAGACAGCCGTCTAGAGGCTCAACAAGTAGGGGATAGTGGAGAGACACGTTCTGAGGGTTGGCAACAGCATTCCTAATCAGATGACAGCATTTTTTAGGTGACTACATTAAATGCAGGCTGGAGCAAGCAACAAGCAAATTTTAGGGTTTTCTTGCGAAGAAAATTAGATCTCTCACATCTTGGCTTTCTCTCACCTTCTCCAATAATTTTTCAAAAGATCTCAGCATTTCTTAGCCATTTGGCAAACCTCAGCCATATTTGGTGAACAGCAAGAGGATTTCTACTGTAAACCCTAAATTTCATTAAACATTTAGGTTTTACAACCACCTTGGGACCTAAATTGGGGTAGCATTTGGCCAGTTTGTGGTTCCAATTGTGCAAGTCTTTGGTGAAAAGTCAAGGGGAAAATGGCCCAAATTGCTTGCTGATTGTTATTACAACAAGGAGATTTTGGAACAGCAAAGGAGATTGTGGAATCTCAACTTGTACTCATTACCAAAAGGGGCGCCACTTTTGGGGCCAACAAGGTGTCCATGTCCAAGATTATTAAGGTAAATTGTGCATTTCAATTTATGCTCATTTATTAGTTGTTGTAAGTAAGTGCCTGATCAAGTTTTACCACACTATCCGAAGAGGAAGACTGGTTTCAAATAGAGTGGTATGGGACACTACTAGCAAGAGGAAAACACAGGAAACACATGTTGCAAGTGATGGGCATGACGAGAAGTGAATTCTTGTTCGGTACTCATGCTCAAGATGGTACAAAGTGTTCTTCTCACTGAGAAGTCTTTGGTGGCATATTTAGAGGAAAAGAAATGTTTCAGGAATGAATTTAGATTTACAATGCTATGGGATTTTCAATGCATGGAGATATGTGTGCAAGTTCAACGCATGGCTAGTGCCTGTAAACCCCTAGGCAACCCACGATTGGAACTTTCCATTTTTTTGCATGCACATTAACTTTTTAATATTTTTTGCTTTTCAATGTAACATTATAGTTTCAAAAGCAAGGTGTGTTTTTCTTTTTTAAATAACATTTTTGTTAACAATGTTCCACATAGGTTATTCAGCTAGTGTTTTGTTAGAAAGGCTGATGTGTTTGGCAAAGAAACTTGAAAGCCATGCTAAAGGAGATTGAGCTGCCCATTAGGGCTCCACATACTGGTATCTAGAGGAGTCATGTTGCTACCCCAAGATGCATGTAGTTATAGTCTAGGATTGTATGGCTGCAAACAAGTACGTTCAAAATCCAAAGAAGCCACACATACATGTGTGCACGCACGCACGCACACACACTCTCTCTCTCTCTATCCCCCACCCAAAAAAACAAAATTGGCTTGTGGGTAATATAGAGGAACAATTTTGGTCCCTAGTGAGAACAAGGATTGGGCAGTTTGAGATGGAAACAAAATAGCTTGCTTGAAAAGTTTTGGCGCCAACCTACAAATGAGACCTGACATAATCTATACCCATGAATCATGATAAAAAACACGAAGGAAATAAACATTGGACTCACCTCCTAGCCATAGAGTTGAACATGCTCGCTCTTGAGCTTGGGAGTTAGTACCATATCTAGCCATGGTCACGTCCCAAGAGCTAGATCCCATACCACACTACTATCAGATTATGAAGAAGATTTGTAGTGTGTCTTTACCAGTTGGATTTACCTTCGGATATCAAAGTTCACCTAGTGTTCCACGTGAGTCATTTGAAAAAACAATTAGGGCAAGGTAAAATAATCATCTTGATCAAGGAGGGGAAGTGCTACAACTTGAGGATACTACTCATTATATTTTACTCGAACTCAAAGTTGGTTCTTGGCTATGGGACTAAACCACTCCATTGGATTGTTTATCTGGAGTATACTAGCAAGTGGACGAACCACTTGGAGGAAGAGGCAACTTGGTAGTTGATACAATCTTTGAAGAGTTGTTTTTTGAACTTTGTCCCTGAGAATATGTTGAGAACAACAATCATTTATAAAGGGTGAAGTGTTACATCGTTGGACATCCAAGTGGATGGTAGCAACATTGGTTACAAAGTGACCACTTCAAAGATTAACTCTTGGCAAGACACAACTCCTGACTTTATAGTAATCAATGCTACCATCTAACTTACATTTAAACATATATATCCACCGAGTGCCAAATTGCCAATACCATACTAGGCAGGAGGCAAGTCACATAACCTTATGTGGTCTCCTCACTTCTATGATACCATAACTATCAGCCAATCCCATCCTCTAAATTAACTTAAAGGTCTCTCCATAATCATTGTACTTCTAAGCATTAACTCTTGGCAAGACAGCTCCCAACCTTTTAGTGGCCAATGCTAATATCTAACTTACATTTGGGCATGTATATCCACTAAGTGCCAATGACACGCTAGCCAAGAGGCAAGTCGCATAACCTTCTGCGGACTCCTCACTTCTACGATAGCATAGCTGTCAACCAATCCCATCCTCTAATGTAACTTTGAAATAAGAGCTTTGTATATGCCCAATAATTGGCTTCAAATTTTATGTACAAAGATGATCACACTTAATCAACTAAATACTTTACCTTCTCTTAGATTCCTAAATTCTTAGGTTACATCCCTACTATACCGAACTTGTTGCATCCTTGGACATCCGAATAGGCACTAGTAGCATTAGTCACGATGGCTACGAAGTGACTTAGTGCAAATGCACTAAGTTTCCAGACTCAAAAGACAACGTACCAGAGAGACAATAGGGTTTTCGAAACCCAGAGTGAACTCGACAAACATTGAGAAGAGAAGAGAAGAGAGAAGAAACTCTGATGAATGGAATGATAAAGATCTAATTCATGGAGTGAATGTGATACAAGGGAACAAGGGTGTCGTAGCACAAGGAAGATGATGAAGACAACCGCAAACCGCAAACCGCAATGTCCTCCAGAAGGAGTATAAGAACACTGGAGAGGCTGGAGAGAAGAGGTGACGGATTGAATGAATCAGCCATGAAAAATGAGTGACAGAGGCAGCCATTAAATAAGCAAGAGACTGTCTTAGGGTGGTGCCCAGAGGGAGGGCGCCAACTATCTAGGGTGGTGTCCCACTATGAGCACCTAGCCCCTTTTTGGAGCTATCCGCTGTGAAACCCTACACGCAAAATGCAAAACGTAAACTACAAGTAAAGGATTTCTCAACACCCCCTCTCAAGCCCAAAAAAGAGGAACAAGAGAAGAGTGAGGTGGAGATGCAATGCTACAGATTGAAGAATGCTCACGCAGCAGGTGCCACTTGGACAACGTCCCTCATGGGGAAATTGTTCACTTGCACAAATGCCCTAGTACAAAGATGATGAAATCATGCAATGCATAGGACAAATGTTGAACTTTGTGTAGTGTCGAGAACCATAAGGATATACCCATATTGGATCTCGGGAGTTGGCTCCATGCTGACCAAGTGACCAAGGCAAGAAGAAGAGGAGGAAGAAGATGTAGAGGATCCTTGAGATTCAAAATTTCCACCTAAAAGGTAACCTCCAATAAAGAATAGTAGATAGAGTGAACTGGAGAGCCCGAAACTCAACCTTGGGAGAAAAGCCACTAGCTTTGTGCATCCATGCGGGAAGGAATACGAAGGCCTCATCACCAAGTCGCGGTTGGACCTCCAAGGCCTCGTCACCAAGTCGCGGTTGGGCCTCCAAGGCCTTGATCTAGGTAGATCCTCGAGAACTTGGGAATCAATAGGTGAGATGACCGCTGGAAGGAAGCCACCCCATCCAAGGGTAGAAGATAAAAGGCATCCACCAGGGTGTGCGAAGGACTGAGTGGTGGGTGGGGACCCCCTTTGAAACTGAAGGAATAGGAGCCCCCTCTAAAGTCACAGTAGATGTAGATTCCCCCTCCGAGGGCAAAGAAAGATCATCCCCCTCTGAGGTAGATAGAAAATCCAAAAATTCATGGATCACAGACTCTGAAATGTTTGAGGACAAAGGGAGTGCCGACGGTCGTGCCGAAGAAGATATCTAGGAGGGTGAAGAACTCCCAAAGATGGCCTCTCGAACCTGAGTAGACGAGGGTGGAGAAGGGTGGGGCTTAGACTGAGCAAGGAGTGGGCAAGAGCCTCTGCTTCTCAATGGAGCGGACTGGGAAGCCAAAGAAGAGGAAGGAGTCGAGCAGTCATTGTCTCTAAAAGGAGCGGATTGACGAGGAGACTGTATCAAACAATCACTTTCTCTTGATGGAGCCAACTGTAGAACCACGGGCCGTGGTAGCCACTGTACGCGAAAATAGGTGGGAGAAGACCACCACTGGCATTGCAATGATCTCCAGGAGGTCGTAGCACCAATCGATCCTCCATGTGCTTGAAAGGACTTACTACACATCAGATGCATCTTATTGCCTTGAGCATAGTACTTTGAGAGCCGATGCAAAATGATCTTTGTGGCCAAGGAAGGAGAGGTGGCACAAGTAGTGCCAGGTGGGAGAGATACATATACTCCGGGGGGATGGGGAGCAAAGGTCGAAGTAGTCTGCAAGCATCGATAGTGTGTCCGGTGATGCCACAATAGGAGCACCCAATAGACAAGTCATCTATTGGTAAAGAAGCCATGGATACCATTGTGCCTTGCTGAAGAAGCAAGAGGTGGAAGAGGTCATCCATGAACCATGAACCGCAATGTCCACCTCAAGGGGTGGGAGGGCAATGCGAAGCACTAACTGCGTGCCTCAAGGGGTGGGAGGATAGTGGAAGGGCTAGAACTGAACTGCCAATGGGAGAAGGATGCTACCAACAATAAGAGGTTGCAGCTAACAATCAAGAGTAACTATCAGCTGACTTGGAAAAGATGTGTTTGCTGAAAGCAGCAAACGCAGCTTTCAGCAACAAAAGTAGGTGTTGAAATGTCGTCAGTCATTGAGAAGTACTGCCAACTGGGCAGAACTGCTAGCAAAAAAACGCAAGGTATAGCAGTATGGTGGAGCCACCAGCTCAAGGGAGGAGCCACCGGCTGAGAAGGAGGAGCTGCTAACTAGAAACTCAAGTTCCAACAAATTAGAAAGAGCCGTCGGGTTGCAGAGAACAGCTAGTAGCCGCCAACTGTTAACAGATTGAAACACAGGTAGAAAACAGCAAATGCAAGGGAGAGTGACCGCTAGGTAAGGTGTTGATGTAGCGGAAGAAAAACAGAAGTGGATGCTGAACCTGCCACCGGCCTTTGCATTCACTGGAGTGGAGGACTTTGCCATTGTTTGAGCAGATCCAGCTCTGATACCATGTCAAAAGACGACGTACTAGTGAGATAGTAGGGTTTGCGGGGAGGAACAAGAAGTGAACTCGGCAAACACCGAGAAGAGAAAAGAAGAGAGAAGAAACTCTAATGAATGGAATGATAAAGATCTGAATCATGGAGTGAATGTGATACAAGGGAACAAGGGTGCCATAGCACAAGGAAGATGATCTTTCTTTCGTTTCGTTAGTTTCGGGTGGCCAAGACAGCCATGAACCATGAACTGCAATGTCCACCTGAAGGGGTGTGAGGACAGTGGAGAGGCTCGAGAGAAGAGGTGACAGACTGAATGAATCAATCATGAAGAATGAGTGACAAAGACAGCCTATAAATAGGCAAGAGATTGTCTAGGATGGCACCCGGAAGGAGGGCGCCGGCTATCTCAGGTGGTGCCCCACTATGGGTACCCAACCCCTTTTTGGGGCTGTCCACTGTGAAACCCTAAATGCAAAATGCAAAATGCAAACTACAAGTGAAGGGATTCTAAACACTCAGGACACTGAAACCAGCCTTCCTTCCGTGGATGGATGGTAATTCTCTTATTACAACCTACTTAGTATAGCAACATTTATTACAAAACTAAGAAATGCAAATTAACTTACAATCTTGGACAATGGACACCCTGTCGGCTCTAAAACTAACACCTCTTTCAATATTTCTTTAACTTAATTGAATAAGAAAAAGATGTACAATGGGATTCTTCCAATCCCTTTCAATATTCCAATTCCCCTTGCTGTCCAAAATGACCAATAAGTCTTCAATCTGATTTGCCCCTTCATTTGGGTAATCAATTGGTCTTCGCTCACTTTGATGGAGATGGAAAATGCCCCAAATTCATTGATTTACTGGTCCCTTCACTTAAATTTGACTGAAAACAGCTTCAACTCTATTAAATCCAAGTCTTGAAGCTTCCAATTTCTAACATACTTCTTAAAATTGCTACTAAACTCTAATTTTTGCTGCAGATTAGAATTTACAACAGAGAAATCTGAAATTTTCTTAGCCTCTGGCGATCTCAATGTTGTAATCTGAAGGAAGGCTATAGGAAGGCTAGGAGATGAGAGAGAATACTGAGGAGAGAGAAAATTCAAACTTCCTTCATGAAGAACTAAAGAAAATCAATCATTTGCTACTATTGCATGTCTCAATAGCCTATTGTTGATTGGTCTTCTCCTACCCTTGGTTACATCTTTAGAAGATCCTCCAATGGAGGCAAATCAAACCAGCAGCATCTCCCCTCTCTCTCTTACAGGCTGAAAATGCCTCTCTCTAACCTCTAAAGACATGTTTCAATCTTGCATGGGCATTTTTTACAAGTGGCAACCTTTCCAAATGGTTTTTCTAGTATTATCCATAATTAAATATTAATTTTCAGTCTTTATATATTGAAAATTAATCTAATGATTATTTTGATGTCTAGAAAAGTAATCTGATTGGCCAATAATTAAATTGGCTAGGCAACTTCCATTCTTGAGTGTCTCTACGCTATCTTTGACCATCAGATTGGCATTAGATACCATTAAACGCTACTTCTCTAGTGTCACAAACTGATACTTATGGCCAAATAAATTATCTAGGCCCACAGCTGGAACCAAATACCACCAAGTACCTATGTGGTATAACTTATAGCAACTTTTGCCTTTGATATCCTATGATTTTCTCGGATCCCGCACTTGCAAACTTACTCTAACCTCAGTTACACCTCACACATGCAAGATTTACTTAACCATGTGATTAAAAATTAATCCACATGTTAAGTGAGGTTTCAAAAATACATGTCCTCATAACAGACACTTCGAGGTTAGGGCAATCAATTCCTATTTATAAAACTCAAGGCCCTATTATGTACATTATTATGTGATCATAACTCTTAGACTCTTGACCCATTGGTCAACACATCATACACAGGGAGGATGTGGGCTGATGGTATAGGACGCCAACCCTTGGGATGCGATCATGACCTGGAGTGTTGCTAGCTTCCAAGCCCAAGGGTAAGCCAACTTGGCTCTATAGCTCGAAGGTGATTCTGATATCCAGTCCCTTGTGAGATTGGCTTGCCTTGAGTCTCATGTGCAAGTTGGATCCTAGGGGAAGGTTTCATTGGTAAATACGACTCGACTATCCGAACCCCAAAGTGTCTTTAGTGCATTTGCACTAAGTCACTTCGTAGCCACTGTGGCCAATGCTACTAATGCCTATCCGAATATCCAAGGATATTGCAAGAGGTCTTGAACTACAAAAGACTACAATAAGAGTTCAAGAATATGACTATAATATGGGGCGAAACATCTAAAAAGTTTACACAAAACACACCATACAAGGGTAAGAGACCATTCCCCATATAAGAAAAGCATGAGATGGCAAGCAAAATCTTGGCAAAATTATTAACAAAGCACCACCTTCTCACAAAAGAATTCTCCTTTGCATTAATTCTTTTTCCATGCTAATTTCTTCCATGATCGTGCTTTTGAATCTAACAATGAATGGTCCCCTATCTCTTATAATTCATACCAAATTACAAGTTTTTCAAGAGCACCTTATTACACAATTTTTATTTGTTCAAGAATATATACTTCAAAACATCACTTTCAATATCTCTTCTCATGTTCACTTCCAAAAATCATCTTCATCCATAATCCATGGACAATAAATGCATATACAAATCTTAATTTCTCCTCTAAAAGTCCAAAGACCTGAGCCTTGATAATCTTTCCCATAGAAGGTGAATTTAAGCTCCTTATTTAGCCATCTTACTAAACTTATCTAGAGTAGTCCACATAACATACCGTAACAAGAAATATTCTTTCTCCATAAAATTGAATTTACCACAAGGACACAAGGCAATACAAACTAGACTCTTTCCTCGCTTCATTGCTATGTCAACAGCTAGACAATCTGTAGCACAATAGCATGGCAAGAAATATGTTGCTACTACCAAAATAGGCATCACGTCTAACCATCTTCTTTTCTAGGTACAAGAGTGTCTTCCTGACATGACACTATCCTTAGGGCATAATCATTCAAATCATATCTTGTGACCTTTGCATAATCCAAATAAGTTGGTTCTTCATAAAGTACTTGGGTTGTCGCCGAACGTTCATCTCCTGTGGCCTCTTTCTTCACCACTTAGCTCACATCAAGCAAGCAAACAAACACGAAAATAGACAACTAACCACTCTTCAAAAATCCTAGGGACCCAAGTTACCAAATTATCTTAATCCAAGCAAGCTCTCCCCTTCCTACCTACCAAAGCCTTGCCTCTAAAAGATTGACTTTTCTGGTGATGCATTCAAGGTCATAATAAAATCCTCTTGTTATCGCAATGTACAATCTTGGCATTTGGACAACACTTGGCGAACCCTCTTTTCTCCTCCTACCTCCTTTTGACACAACGTTTTGACATTTTTCCATCTCAAAAAAGGGGTTATTTTCCCTCATTTTTCCCTATAGCGTTCAACATCATGAGCTTCTACTAGGGAAACACCTAGCTAGGTGTAGTGGAGGGCAAGGGCTATTGACCCCCACCTAGAAGGGTATGCAATCCCTTCCTCGCATAAGCTCATGATGTTATTGCAATTCACCTTGTGGGGATTATAGTGGGAATTAGTGGAAAAACTTTTTATGTGAGATGAGGACTCCTCATCCTAAAGGATGATAAAAAATCCACAAGTCCTCTATACTTAGTTTGCCTCTAACCATATTTGTATTTTCAGTTCACATTTCTATGATGATGTGCCCTGATTTACCCCTTTCAGGTCTTATGAGTCAAGTAACCTTTCACCAAAGCATCAATTCAGCCCTCTTTCCAGAACAATTTGCTTAGTTTTCTGATACACTTCGCATTCTTTTCTAATGCAGTTAGCAATGAGCCCTTTGTACTGAGTTTTCCATAAACCGTATTTGAAATTTCAATGAAGATGTGCCCCGTGAACATGATCTGCCCCTGTCAGGTCTCATGAGCGTGTTGGTCTTTTGCCAAAGTTAACTCAACTCTCATTCTAATACGGTTTCCTTTATTTTCTGATACACTTTGCTTCCTTTTATAATACAGTTTGCAGCACACCTCCATAATACACCTTGCTTTATTTTCTAATACAGTTATGCAGCAGACCTCCAAATAAGTTAGCTGTAAGGGAGAGCTCGACTTGTCGAAACCTTGCTTGCGACCTGACTCGGACAAGGTAGTGGCAGCCTCGGCAGCAGAAGCAGCGGCCACGAACCTGGAGTCCTGTCTGCTGCGATACCTAACGGTGGGGTTGCAAAATCAAAAGCCAGACGAAGACGACGATGATGACGATGATGATGCTCCGCTCTCCCTAAAGATTGTGAAATGCTTATGCCGGGGGATGATTACCTGCTTATGTCGGCCGGAAAGGAGTGCAGCTCTCGAATGATGGCCTGCCGGCTGCCAGACAGAGACTATAGGTCATGATGAGAATCATTATGAGAGATAGGGAAGATTCCGTGGTTATGGCGGATGGTGATTACCTGCTGGTAGTGGGCGGGACCGCGTCCAGCTCTAGAATGATGCCCCGCCCGCTGCTGCACAGAGACTGCGGGTGATGATGAGGATGGGGATGGTGACGATAAGAGAGCGAAGGCGGGTGAAACCATAGGGATGCTGCTGCGGAAGCCGCCATGAAACACGCCTTTGATTAATCGAAACCTTAAGGTGGGAAGTGTGATGTTATTATTATTATTGTTGTTGTTGTTATTTTATAATAATTATTATTGTTGAGCATTAACATCACATTAATTTGACAACCCATAGACTATATTGAAAATTACTTGTTCATCTCTCTCTCTCTCTCTCTCTCTCTCTCTCTCTCTCTCTCTCATAATTAATAATTAATAATATATGTATAATACACTAATTGAGATGCAATTATACATCTTTAGTTAATAATTAATTGATAATAAGTAATAATGTATATTCAATCGTGTAAAATGAAATTATTAATACTTATAATATGTGTATTACAATTATAATTATCATTAATAAAAATAATACATGTAAGATAAGTATACATATAATTATTAATTAAAATAATTATAGTTATATATGTTAACGTATATACATAACACACACTACACATATACATTAGTCTATTTATTAGTTATTATGTATGTATACATTATACACCTTTTATTATAAATTAATTAATATATTAATGTTTTTAATTAGTATGAAATCAATTATGTAATGTATTAATAATTATAATTAATGTATATATTTTTTTACTTAATATACAAGTACATCATATGTATCATTATTATTATACGTATTAAATATAATAAGATAATAATTACTATTATTTAATGTAGTAATTATAATCAATTGAGATAATAAATGAATGAGAATTATACATAACAATTAAGTGTTAATATGTATTATAAATATTTATTATGCATATATGTATTGATTATAGGTTAAGTATAATTTACATGATAACAATTAATCATTAATTATGAATATATAATCAATGTGAATGTGTGTGGATATAGGGTATGTGTGAGGGTGTGCATGAATGTGTACCAATGACACACACACACATTTTTTCTTTTTTGCATGTTCTTATTTTTTATATGCTTTGTGTGTGTGTGTGTGTGTGTGCGCGCGCGCGCACATTCACACACATATATATGTGCACATGTATATGTATGTATGTATATCTATGTTTAATACATGTGTATTTATTTATGTGATCTCGTACATATGTGTCCTCTCTCTCCCTCTCATCATTTTTATTTTCTCTCATTTATATTTCTTCCTACTATATCTAATCTTTCTTCACCTTATATATGTGCATATGTATACATGTGTATATATGTGTACACATATGTTTGTATGCATGGCATGTATATGTATACATATGCATATGTATATATTTGTGTTTGGATATATATGTTTTACATATGTGTGTGTATGCATATTTATAAGTGTATGTTTTATAAGTGTGTATACTCTCTCTCTCTCTCTCTCTCTCTCTCTCTCTCTCTCTCTCTCTCTCTCTCTCTCTCTCTCTCTCTCTCTCTCTCTCTCTCTCTCTCTCTCTCTCTCTCTCTCTCTCTCTCTCTCTCTCTCTCTCTCTCTCATATGAGCATGTATACATATATGCATACATGTGTGTGTGTATTTGCATATATATGTGCACACATACGCATACATTGTTCATGTCTTTTTAGTTTCTGCATTTATGTATGGTTTTAGAGTATGTATACATTGCATGAACATGTTTAACCATCAAAATTATTATCCAATCCCAGCACGTTCAATAAAAAATAAAATTTGACTCTTTTTTTATAATATGGCTAATAAAAAAAGAATTCTATCTTTCTCTAAAGAGAGTAAGAGAGCCACATATAATTTTTCAAAAACTTACATTTCTCCTTTCCATGATCATATCCTATATTCAATAGAGAGAGAGAGAGAGAGAGAGAGAGAGAGAGAGAGAGAGTATGTGTGTATACTTGTATTAAATTGGGTGGAGGAGATAATAGAAAATAAATGTAAACCCCACTCACCCTTCAAGAAAAAACTATCTTTATTTATTGTGAGCTTCTTCAGGCCTAGGAGCTTCTTGAATGCCAAACTCTTTCTTCTTGTGCCACATAGGTTTGGGAGCCTTGTGGTTGATTCAAGATCCCCAATGCAAACCTCTCAATAATATATAAAATAGATTCTCCCTATACATAGTTGTAGGGTAAAGGGGCCAATAGCATGTTACATTTAATTATTATTGATCCCCTATTAAAATTTTTCCTTTTTTCTGGACTGCCCCTCCTAAGGGAGGGTTTAGCATTTGATTGTTGTCAATCTTGACAACTTTTCACTAAGAAATCTATATTGCCTCTTATTCTTGCATTTCACAACGCAAAAACAAAACCTAACATGTCAGGTATACCATGTCTACGTGGCATCAAAGAGGTATCAAAGCACAATTCCCGATGCTAGTTTCTAGTAAAAGTGAATAATCGATTTCTAATTTTTGTAGGAGAAACTACCTATTTAAGAAACTTGGAATAAAGATGTGGCTATATATTGGCATGATAAAAAGCATAAATAGACTAGTTAGAAACTTCATGAGACAATATAGTGGGCTCACTCTAAATCGAAAAGTCAAAGCATTTTTTTAAATCGTAATCTTACACCTTTGAGTGAATAGCAAGTTTGGCCACTGGATAGGCTTTATGATTGAACAATCTTAGGCTACTTCTATGCCCATTGGAAGAGAGAATATTTTGCCGACAACTTGAAGTGATTACTAGCTTTGACCTACATGTATTGCTAGCCTATAGATACCTATAAAGCATTTGTTGTTTGATTGGGTTCACCTCGATTCTTACAACCTAATTGAGAGGCAAATTCTAAAGCTTGCTTTGTCTCTACTTCACCTTGCTCTATTTGTTTTCCTCCTTGCTTTGCATGCATACTTAACTAGTCCATTGTATGTGTGTGCAAGAAAAGATTAGAGTGCGTGGAAGGTCCTACAAGGTTCCCATCTTTTTTTATGTTGGTGGGGATCAACCTTTGTACGTTTGCTTTGTTTGCAAAGTCGAGCACATTTGAGCATATCTTCAATAATAATATAAAACATAAATTGAAAACTACAAACTAAAAGAGAGTATTACTACAAACTAAGTAGTAGCCCCCCAGACCATCCTCTTCTAGGGTCCCTTGCATAGCAGTCCCCTTAGTAACCTAGCTTGCTACAATTGCAGGTGTAATAGTGCCCACACTAAACTTCCACACATATAGAGAGGTCCATGCATACATAAGCAACAATGAAGAAGCCACAAATGCTAAGAAATGCTCATAATCGACATTTCAGCCATTGATGTTGATGCTCTTGATGCCTTCTTGGGGGAGCCCAAGATTGCAGCATGGGATAGTAATTGTAGAAAGTAGCAAGGTTTGTTGCACACCCCAAATACAAAAGACGAGGCTAGCAGTGGGGCTTTGAGACCTCCTAAATGTCATGGCATGTGTCTACATGCCGGTGCCACCATAGAGGTAGAGAGAGATCACAACAAGCCTTGGCATGGAGTAACCATAAGTATGCACAAAGATCTACATAGGCTGAGGCCTTTGCTTAGAAGCGGGAATCTTCTAGGTGTGAGACATCTATTTGTAACATGTCAACACACACACACACACACACACACACACACAGAGCATAATGTCAAAAGGGAAGAGGAAGTGGTGTAGTGGCTTTGCCATGTTTACTATGTGGCAAAACCTCTACACCACTCCATGTGTTATATTTAAATATGACAAGTGATGATTTTATTGAAGGAAAACACTTAGTAATAAAAATAATTCCATGTTTGGTGGATTAAAACATAAAAAATCAATTTTGATATCAATTAATATGATTATGCATGAAGTATAGTGAGGCCTTACGAACACCGAAATGAACTATTCCACGATAGAGAGAGAAGGTTTAGCCATGGTATTTGTTGTAAAGAAATTTCAGCATTATCTGTTGGCTATGCCTTTTACTTTCTTTATTGACCATCAAGCCTTGCTCTATCTTGTTAATAACCTTGTGCTACAAAACACATTGCTTGATAGTTACTTCTGCTGTTAGAATTTGACTTCTTTGTGGTTGTATGCAAGGGGAAACAACATTACATGGCTAACCACATGTCGTGCATACCTACAAGAGAAGCCGCTGGACAAGGTATCACTGACGATTTGCCAAACATGCATCTTTTTAACCTGTCTAGCGAGAAAGATTTGTTTAGAGTCGACTTGATGCCAGATTGGGCATATTACAAAGTCCAAGTACTTGAATACAAACTACCTGAAAGAACCATCGACAAAGCCCGACTTAGGTGACTCATCCTCAAGATACAACCCTATCAGTTGATAGTAGGTCAGCTCTATAGGCTAAGGCGATGGCTCACTATGTAGGTGTGTGTGTGTGTTAACCCTCAGACAAACAAGGTGGAAAATCCAGAAAATCTAAAGTAGAAGACAAGGCCAATGCAAAAGTGAAAAGGAAGACGAAGACGCGCTAAGAAGAATATGGAAACACAAGAAGTGCATAAAAGTCCTAAATCAAGGAGAAAGGTGCACGAGAAAAAGTGCAAGTCAATAATTTTGTAAAAGAGCGCAAGGCGCACCATGATTTATTTTAAGAGTATCGGGCTCTTACCCATGCAATTTGTAAAGGTAGACGTGCGGTAAGAAGGAAGCTAGGAAGATAGTAGGACAAAGGGAAAAAGAGCCGACCATGTAAAAAATGGGATAAGGGGATGACTGCCCAAAAGGGATTCGGGGTTTTGTATATAAAGTTGAAAAGTGAATGAGAAGCTCATTCTTGTGTGTGGCCAAAAGTAGCTCTCCTCCTCTTCTTCTTCTTCCTCTTGTTTGTGCTTGCTTGAGCTTGTGCTTGAGAGAGGGAGTGTGAGAGTATGAGGGAGTGAGTGGAGGGAGTGAGTGTGTGAGGGTGAGGGACTGTGGTGGAGAAGCTCTCCATCTTCTCCTCTTCTCTTCTCTTCTCTTCTCTTCTCTTCTCTTCTCTTCTCTTCTCTTCTCTTGCTTGTGGCAATGAAGCTTGGAGTGTGGAGCTTGAGGATGGAGCTTGCACTTGGATCGTGGAGCTATCAGAGTACTCGAGAGAGGAAGTAACTTGATTGGGCATGCAGGTAAGCTCACTACACCCATAGAGATTGGTAGCACATTGCTGGGACCAACAGATTCAAGCCTTGAGTGCTTGTGCGCTTCGAATCGAGCATTGAAGTAGGGTTTTCCCTAAACTGATGCTTGAGGTAGATAGGTAGGAAGCGAGGGAGTTTGAAGAGGTATTTGATCTCCTTAGCAAGTAGATTTTTGGTTTTTTGGGTTTGGAAAAGTAGGTTGGAGTAGTGTAGGTGTTTTCTTTGTGATTTGGATACATTGGGGCAGGAAAAAACAAAGAAAAGAAAGGAAAACATGCAATAGGGTTTGTAATGAAGCTAACCTAACTAGCCTAAACTGGCCTAGCTCCATGTCCAATCATGGATAATGAAACATGAAATCAACAAGACAAACTGAAAATGGAAAGAGACTAACCTTCATTAACATGGCAAGCTGCCATAGCTAATAATGGAATACAATAAAGAAAGTTACCTAGAACAAGATGTCTTCCAATGATCAAGTGATAATGCTACATTTGGCTAGCTGCCATTTTATAGGTAAACCCTAGCTAACCCTAATTAGGGTTTCTTTACACATGTATGCCCTGATTCATGAAGGTATTTATAAAGGCAAAATCGGGGGCAAATTTTCCTACATGACAAACCATCCCCTCTTGAAGAAGCATTGTCCTCAAAGCTAAAATTACATTGATTACAAGGATGGAAACATGTAAGAAGGTAGAGTAGAGGTTGCATAATCCATGATAAACTCCAAAAGTGGATCTTCAATAAACGGTCTTCATAGGATAGGAGTAACTGTCATGAAACAAAGAGTAGGGCTGAATAAGGTAGCTGAAGTAAAATGCCCATAACTTCTGGCTGAAGTGTCCAAATTCAATGTTTGAGGTGTAGATACAAAATATGTAACCCAAGGCATCAATGTATACTCTCAAACCCGTATTTTGATTGTGCTAGGGCAATTTAATTCATCACAAAATTTCTATATAGCAAGCTGTCTCCTGTTCCAAGACACATGAAATCATCCCAAATCAACTCGAGTCATAAGGAATCCCCAAAAAATGGTTGTCATCCATCAAAAAACTGCTAACATCACCAAATAAAATGAAAAACCATCATCAAAGCTTTCATAAGTGAGGTATTCTGCATAAAAGTTATTATCACCTCTAGGATCAAAAGGATGTGATAAATCATGTCCATAATCCATAGATGCATTGATGTAAATCCTTGGATCATATGGGAATGAAATATATTTAGCATTATTGTCAACACCTCCATAATGCAAGGTATCATCCCCATAATCATGAAGAAAGCTTGTTGAATCATTATCATAATCAATAGGCTGCTGAAAGTCATCATTTACATGAGGTATGAGCTACTGAAAATCATCATGTAATGATTCCATATCCTCAATGCTTGTTTGGTCAATTGAATCATCTTCAGCCCTTTCATCTTCATCATTAGATTCATTGTCATATGCATCATCTTAGTTGACTGCATAGTCCTCTTGATCCTCACTAGCATATACATGCTCTTGTTCTTCTATACATGATTGCTCATCAACTACATGTGTTACATATATGGCATTTAGAGCAAATTTCCATTGCTCCCAGTCACATCTTCAGCTTGATTTTCAGCATAAGCATCATCTTCTTGCTACCCATGACTATCATGTCCTTGCCCAACATATACATCTTCCATTGGGTCTTCCAAGACAAGGGTTGTAGCAAAATTTTTATTCATGCAATAACCCTCATGATGAGGTGGCCAATGCTCATTACACTTGTAGCATATCAGCTGCCTTTGCATTTCCATTAGTTGTTGATAAGGAATAAGCTTTCTTCCAATGCCATGAGGAGTATGGAACTCAAGAACAACTGATACACTAATATGCTTTGCCTTTCATACATTGTCATGCCCAAGAGTGTTCTTCTCATTACATTTATAACATAGGCCCTTGGAAGTTATGCTGTCCAAGATACGACTTGACAAGTAAATGCCATGTACACCACTGAAAGAAAACTAACAGACATTTTCCCTATCTATTAAATGATAACCATAACCATGAGTTTGTTGTCCATGGTTTACTGCATAAGGCTGCACATAAGCATTTCCAATCCTTTGTGGCCCGGATGATAAAACACTTGTGGCTGAGAAGAAGAAGTATCCATAACATAGGAGTGCTCATATACTTATTGTCTATGCATAGGGACCTGAATTTGTGTAGGAGCATTTGATTGCAGTTGCTGGAAATATTGATTTGAATGGAGGCTTTCCCCAAATGGTTGATCATAAACATGACTATGATTAACATGCTGTTGTTGCCCAAAAGAATTAGGGTATGAATTGGCAGAATCATCATGATCATAACCATAAAAAGAATGTTGCTTATAATAACTATGCCCATACATTCCATCTTGTGCTACATACTTGTGGTCACAATAGTGCTCACAAGGTTTTCTTGATGCATTTGGGAGATTTGATTGTACAAGTTGGTACCCTAATTGTACCTAATTTACAATTGGATAAAAGGGATTGTGCTAGACCTCCCCCAAGGCTAGTTGTAAAACCCTTCACCAAGGGGTTTCTTTTTTCCACCTCGGAGAATTTGGTAATGGTCACGATGACAAAAGGTCACTCCGTAAGGAACCCTTGGGTAGGAGGAGGTGAGGGTGCCAAGGGGGCTCTAGCTACTAAACTTCTTAGGCTCATAGGAACCACCCAAGCCCTTGCATGACCTAGAATGGACTTCTTGGGGGCCTTATTACTAGTTAAGGGTGAGATCTTGGTAGAAATAAGACCTTCAAGTCATTCTTTTGTATGATCAAAAGAAGGACACTTGTATAAGACTCTTTAATTAAAAAAATGTATTCCAAAGGACTATTTTTCTTGTTTGTATATTGTGACTTAAGTTATGTGAATGAACATTGTGACTTAAAGCTAATTAAAGAAGTTGATTTTGTTTGTTCAATACAAATGTGTTAGATAATTAATTAACTAAAGCTATCCAATTGAGGGAAACGGGAGAGTGAGATTCTGTGATATTCTCACTTTATTTTCAATCTTCCCGACTTCTTGCAAATTGGACTTGAAGAATTCTAAACCATTAAATAGAGGAAGTCTTGAGCAAAATAGTTTGAGGTTCATAACGCGACACTTTCCTGGGATGATAGGTATAGTAGTCATCCTTCACAAAAGTCACCACGTAAACATGAGTTGTAACGTGTCCCCCTTACGACTTGTAGGACACGTCTTAGCAGCCCATCGGGAAGAGAGTCCAGAAAGCGCCGCCTGGCACTCCCATGGAATGTCACGAGGTTTGCGATCTAGGTCTTCTCGAGTTTGCCACGAAGCAGAAGCAAGTTAGGACCGATCGAAATGCTTCTGCTTCGTGGCAAACTCGAGAAGACCTAGATCGCAAACCTCGTGACATTCCATGGGAGTGCCAGGCGGCGCTTTCTGGACTCTCTTCCCGATGGGATGCTAAGACGTATCCTACAAGTGGTAAGGGGGACACGTTATAGTTGGTATCAGAGCGAACCAACGAAATCTAATATTTACAAGGAAACTTAATGAGGAGAAGTAGAGCAAATATTGCTGTTAAGAACATTTCCTTACTTACTTATCGATGCTGGCCTACAGAGTCGCGAAGCATGGAACAAATTCTTGGTGTTCTAGGTTATGTTTATGACTGCAATGCGTGCTTCGGATTACCGATAGAGGCTAGGCATGATGAATATCCTAGACCACATTTACAATCCTTCACCCTTGTACGTGGAATGAAGATGGATGGGTGAATCTGGAATTTATTACATAGCTGCCCACCGACTTGCGTACCTTCAAACCAACTTGAAGAGAATCAAGTGGATGAAGGAATTAAAGATCGCGAGGCTGTACATCTTTGTTAATGCTCACGCAAACGCAACCCTACATGTCAGCGGTCGAAAGGTTAGGCAAAACAAGTATGTGTACAAGGAACTGACTCGAATAATCCCTGCCGACAGAATCAAGGTGTTGGGATGTTATGAGAAGAACGGGTATCAAAGGAAAGGGTACCCTAAGCTTCCTATGACCTATCGATTCCTAAAAATCCATGACCCCAATCCATATTATTGCTTAGTTCCCGTAGCTGAATGTAACACAATATTATTCTCCCCAAATTGATGTATCAGCTTGTTCTACCCTCCCAAATAAATGTACTCGAAAGGGCTATGGCCACATGAATGAATAAGATTTTTCTTATCAATGACTGTCTTGGCTGTAAGTGTTGGTAAAGGAGTTAAGTGATCAAGTCACTTCGCTAAAAGCTGAACTGGGCATGTTAATGTAATGTAAGAAACGTTTAGTAAGTTTTTAACGTAAAGAATCTTAATGCCTAGGCACAACCTCAAGTGCAAATTCCTAGTCCAACCCCTACACCAAGTACAGCCGTAATTTAGGAGAAGAAGTTTCTTCTCAAACAAATCAAGCCACCTGAATTCGATGGTAAGGGGAGGACCGTCCAAGCTGATGTTGAGATTTGGATCGAATTCATGGAGGATTATTTCGAAGCAGCAGGTACCACACCCGCTAACCAAGCAATGCTCGCCAAATTGAAGCTTACCGGCGAAGCGAGACTTTGGTGGAAGCAATGGTGCAGAGACCAAGGGATCTCGAAAGGGTCAGTTACCTGGGAGAAGCTTAAAAGAGCTATGCGAGGGAGATATTTGCCACTTGCCTACCACACACAAAAGATGAACGAATTCTATGAATTAAAGCACCTTGGACTATCCCTAGATGCATACTATTCAAAGTTCGTCTCTCTTTTAAAGTACGGGCCACAAATGGATATGACACAACATGTGTCAAAGTTTTGTGCCAGATTAAACCCACCCATAAACACTCACGTGGAATCAATACGCCGGACAGACCTTCAGGACGCGCTCATTTGAGTTGCACCAATAATACAGGAGGTGCAGACCAAGCCAAAGAATAACAGGACTTGGTCTTACAAGGATCAAAACAAGGGAGTGTATAGGTCTCAGGTTAAGAGAGCGCAGGGCCAAAGCCAGGAACAAAGGAAGAAAGCTAGGATGAACGTTGCTAACAACTTCGTTCCTGCACAAGGTAATGGCCATTCCAAGGAGTCGCCCATGGACAAGGAGCCACCGTCATGGCCAGAGGGAGAATCTCCAGTATTGCCAAGAAGGAGCTGGGTGATGATGAAGACCTAGCCATGGAAGCCGACTTTGAGAGGGAAACAGTTCATGCCGCTCTTCACAAGAAAGGCCCGAATCGCCAATTCTCGATGATTCAAACCCCTTCGGATTACCAAGGTAAAAGCTTCACCCTAATTGATTGTGGCAGTATACATTCCTTCATTTCACTAGTCTGTGCGAAAAGATTAGGAATAGCCACAAAAGATGCACCTACCTTACTTGTGGAACTAGCAAATGGTCGTGAGGTCACTTGTACCAGGCAAACTGCTAAGGTTAGATTCCTATTGGGTGGAAAGTCGACTTTGGTTAGATTCAGGGTTATGAACCTAGTTGTCTATGAATGTTTGCTCGGTATGGATTGGCTAATACCCAATGATGCCCACATTCACTGTGGGAAGGGCCAAGTCTCCTTTCGAAATTTTGAAGGGGAACTGGTCACAACTCAAGGAGAGACTGGTAAGCCAAAAATTCAACTGGCCAAAGCAACACTGATAATAAAAGGAGTTAGAAAGGGGCTACCTGTCTATTTGATTAAACTAAATAAGCTAGATCATGATCAGGAAACTAGGGAAGAACCTTCGTGGTTAAAGGAATACACATACGTATTTCCTGAAGAGCTGACTAAACTTCCTCCTCAAAGGGAAGTCGATCATGAAATCAAGCTAACGCCAAGAGCTGCACCAATCGCAAAGAGACCATATAGGATTTCCATCCCGGAAGCGATTGAGTTGAAGGAGCAACTCAAGCAACTGTTAGACCAGGGTTACATCCATCCTAGCAGTTCACCATGGGGAGCTTCGGTGCTATTCCAGAAGAAGAAAGATGGAATGCTTCGGCTATGCATTGACTACAGGGGGTTGAATCAATCAACCATTAAAAACAAATACCCCATTCCAAGAATAGATGAACTTCTTGACTGTCTTCAAGGTGCGAAGATCTTCTCTAAGATTGATCTCAGGTCTAGATATTATCAAATAAGGATCAAGGAAGAAGATATCCCAAAGACGGCATTCAGCGCAAGGTATGGACACTTTGAATTCCTAGTCATGTCATTCGGGCTGACAAATGCTCTTGCTACCTTCAATAGGCTAATGCATGATATCTTTAGGCTCTATCTTGATGACTTTGTACTCGTCTTCTTTGACGATACCCTAGTCTACTCCAAACAGGAAGAAGATCATGAACCCCAGGTTCGCATTGTTCTTGAAACAATGAGTGCACTTAAGCTTTATGCCAAGAAGAAGAAGTGTGCATTTTTCAAGCGACAGATTGAATATCTGGAAATTCATTAGTATGGACTTTGTTGTTGGCCTATCCCAAGTTTAGGGAGGATACAACTCCATTATGGTCGTGGTTGATATGCTCACCAAGGTTGCACATCTTATCCCTATTAAGACAAACTATAAAGCCTCAGACATTGCAAGGTTATTCATTGAGGAAATATTCAAACTACATGGGTTACCTAGAAGAATCATTAGTGATCGTGACTCTCTTCACCTCACACTTCTAGAGGGCTATCTTCGAGGCCATTGGAACTCAACTCTGTTTCAGTATAGCTTACCATCCCCAAACTGATGGTCAAACAGAACGAGTTAACCAAGTCATTGAAGATATGCTTAGGGCACACTGCTGTTGCAAACCCAAAAAGTGGACTCAATATTTTCCACTGGTTGAGTTTGCCTACAATGCTTTTACCAACAAAGCATTCAAATGACCCCTTTCCAAGCATTGTATGGGTATGATTGTCGTACTCCTTTAAACTTTTCGGATCCAACCTTGAGGCTTGCAGCCTCAAAGCAGATGCTAGAAGACATGGATGAACAAATCAAGTCAATAAGACAGGACATCCAAGCTGCCAAGGACAGACAAAAGGCTCACGTGGACTTGAAATGGCAAGATAGATCCTTCGAGGAAGGTGAAGCCCAAAGAAGAGTTCCCTATCCTTGGGTGAATGCAAAAAGCTAAGTCCAAGGTATTGTGGACCATACAAGATTCTCAAGTGCCTAGGGCCTAATACTTACAGACTACAACTCCCTGAGAACCTAAAAGTTCATCATGTATTCCATATAAGTCTATTGAAAAAGTATATGCCTAACCCTAGTCACATGCTTGATGATCAACAAGTTGTAATGCCTAGCCAAGGAGTCCTTGAGCTACGGCCTGACAGGATCTTAGATGTTAGGGAGAGGCTTTTGAGATCCAAAACCTTGAGAGAATACCTCATCCAATGGAAAGATTACACCGAAGAGGATGCCAATTGGATGGAAGAAAGTACTCTCAACCAACAATACCCCCAGATCTTCTCAAGATGAGGACATCTCGATTCCTCTAAGGGGGAGAGAATGTAATATTTCCACACAAAATATTAATGATCCTTGACCCCGCACATCCCGCGCAAGAGCAACTTAAAGCAATCTCCCACAACAATAAAATTTTGGGCTAAGTGCTCCCTCCGCATGCACTAGCAAACTCCAGTCCGCGTTGTACATAAGAGGCCGTGGCTCAAAAGCCATAGTTCCACGCAGGAACAACCCTTCAAGGGGGGGAAAGGGGATAATGGCTAAATTTTTGGCAAATCTTTTTATGGATAAACTCCCCTCCCCTTCAGCCGTTGTATGGCGAGGGAGAGAAAGTGTGAGAGGAGTGGGTGTGGAGTAGGAGAGCATGGGGGGGAGGAGGCATGCAACTAGCCACGTGTGTGGCTTCCCCCCCCCCCCCCCCCTTCCCCCCTTTTCAATCTATATGAACCCCCCTCTCAAGCTTGAGAGGAAGGGGAGAGGGGAATTGTGATGCCCACCCTGCTGCTGTGAGGAGCCACCACGCTGACATGCCATCACCAGGACTGCCGTGCTACCGCCATCGCCACCACCATCATCATCACAATCATCATTGTTGTCATATTCACCTCCATCCTCATCATATTCCCAATCATTTTCTCTCTCCACGTCATTCAGCTTGTCTTCACAGAAGCTTAGAAGCTTCTTTTGGAAGCTTCCATTAAGGCTTCCATAAGCCTTGTTTACTTGTGCCTTCCCTGGGTTTTAAAACCACATCTTGTAAGGCCAATTTCTGCGCAGGGGAAGAAATATCGGCCTTGTAGGCCGTTTGGGAAATCACAAAAAGGGCAAGGAGAGTTCGCGGAGTCCAAGTCCACTGCGCCAATGGCTCCTAAGTAAAAGTCACGAGGCGCACACGTGGGAGCTTCCACCCTGAGTACGCGTGTGGACAACGCCCCAAATCTTAATGCCCAGGTTCCGATTAATTTCCTGGATAAAAAGGATGCACTAAGCATGTTTAATTCTCGTAGGCAAGTTTAAATACATTGGAAAATTTATTTTCTCGCCCGATTTACAAGATTTAGTTGCATGTCATGCATTTGAAATTGCTTGCACTTCCTGGTCAAGTTGCATTCTTGAACGCATATTGCATAAGTTAAAAGATGGATTTATCTAAAGGCATCCTTGTTGCCTCGCGAAAAGAACAACGCATATAACACATAATGCACTTAGGTAATAATTTTCTAGTTGTGACTCGTGTATGAGATAATCTTAGACGCCCATTGAATAATGTCCAAATAGTCGCAATGCATGGAAGGGAAATTATGAACTTTGCAAATTGCATGCAATGATAGTTTATTTTGGGTTGGGTTAAGTGCTAAAGGAAGGATTAATTTAATGATGGACTCATGGTATTCGCTCATGCGTGGAGTTATTTATTATAGTTTGAATGCATCTTCATTAAAAATATTAAAGCTTTGATTCCGTTGCATCATTATAGTTTAGAGCAAGGAAAAGAAAAGATCATTGTAAATCTTATAGCTGCATAGAAGGAAAAGGTTTTTAGTCTTGAAATCGCAAATTTTCATGGAATGATACATCGCATATATCTTGCAGTTCCTTGCATCTTTTAGGGAAAAGTACTTGCTAAATCAGAAGAAAATATTTGCATCTTTAAAAGGGATGATAGTCTCTAATTGTGGGTTAGTTAAATCGACTAAGTAATTTGCGTATAGTTGAGTTGCTCACATGAAAATCATAAAGGTACGATTAGATTGCATATGATGATCACCTCAAAGTGCTAGGTAGGGTTAAGTTATGTTAAAATTCTGCCTAGTGTCACACTTGGGATGCCGATTTAAGGCTTTCAATCTCAAAGATCCTACCCACATTCTCAAAAATGTTAGGGTTATCTAAACGCCCATGCAAGAATGATCTAGGGTTCTCACCCTAAGGATCAATTGACCAAATATTAAACCTCCATATGAATTTAGGATCCCTAGGGCCAAAGCGTTATCGGCCTAGTAGGGTTAGGGTTGGATTAGGTCAATAGGACTCCCAAACCCTATATCTTGGTCAAAGGTATTCTTGACCAAGAAATACCGTGTGATGGGAGAAATAATCCCACAAGTTAGGTGTGACACTTATCTCGTGTAACAAGTTGCAACGTCGCATGGTTTGTGCCTAAATCAAAATAGTATTGCCACTCCTTAGAACAAGGTTGGCGAGTTCTAAGTACAAGTCTAAAGTTCTAGAGGATGAGTAGTCATCCTGCTACATCACCCTTCCTTGGGCTGAATTGCCAAGTTAGGGAAATTATGAATTGCCTAGTAAGTAATTGACCAATCAAGCGAGGACAATGACATTGTCCAGGATTTATTGACCTTAAGGAGACCTAAGGAATTGACAATTTGGGTCAACAGGGTATAAAACCTAACCCAAGGAAAGAGGGCAAACAAGCAACTCAGCTTACGAAACCCTTGGGATCTTGCTAAGTCACAATTGATCCCAGATCGAATGCTGGATGTATTCGGAGAGAAGGATTCACACCTTAGGAGTTGGCCATATAAACGACCACTGGAGTGCTTGTGTTTGTACACTTATGAGCACTGTTTGTTCTTCTTTGCTCAAGGAACTAATGCTGGAAAATAACTAATGCTTCAGGTTGAAAGCCTGGAGGGAGAGGTGCATCAGTTACCCCCGATTGTCTACCTAACCCTATCTAAGGGGGTTGTTAGCCGCACTAGGTACGTGGACCGAACCTGCCGCGTGAGGTATCTCCGTGGGTGATACTTGTAGCAGGAGGATGCTTGGGTGCCAAGGGGGTTCTGGCCATAAATCCCTTGCCTTCGGATACTGCACAAGAGGTCAATGTGACTTGAGATGGGATCTTGAGGCCCGCATACTAGTCAACGAGCGGAACTTGGAATAAGCAATCCCTGAGGATTGCTGGAATAGCCTTCGGGCGAATTATATGATGTATTCCAAAGACTGATAAATAAATATCAAATGTCAAAAAGGAAATTGCTTGACATTGTTTTTCTATGTCAATGCCTAAGTTACGTGAAGGAACCAGTGATAAATTGGCTAATTAAAGAAGCTATTTTTATTTGTCAAACTAAATGTGGTAGGTAATTAGATAACTAAAGAAACTTGAGGAAAGTGCGGTGGATGTGACCTTGGGTCCGTCCTACGGAAGGGTGGTCCCAGTTGACCGGGAACTTTTCTCAAAGGAATTGATAGCAAGGTAACAATGACCTAGAATCTAGAAAGCTAAAGTCTCGATTTATACTGTTTTAGGGGAACAGAATGGGACTATGCCTTATGGGCAGAGAGGTCGCGCTTCGCATTCCTCTCATTTCCCATTCTCCTTGAACCAAGCGCAGTATAAATCCACTTCGACCTTGATGTTTCTACACAAGTAGTTCGTCTGGGACTCGATGCTAGTTACTTTCTAGGAACTTGACCATTAGGAAAAACCAGATTTAGGGCATGTGTAGATATTGATGATGGAAAGCCTAGTTGGATGGATATGCACGTCTATGCTTAGCACGTGGTGGTCATTATGAATCTTATATGGTTATTGTCTTATCACTTATTATATTTGGTTTGTTGCACCTACCTACAACTAGCATAGCTATAGTGTTAGTTGATTAGTATAGTTAGTTATATATTGTTTGACTTAGTAGGTCATGTTCCTTTATGTTGTATCCTATCTATACTTTATGTATATTGGATTGTATGGAAAAGAAAAAGAAAAAACTAGCAAGAAAAAGTTTTGACCTCTATCTCTCTCCTTGTGTTCTTGATTGAGCTTTTTCTTGTGTATATAGTGTGTGTTTGGCACACCAGCTCAAGCAAGTCCCCCAACCACTCAATTTGTGACATGGAATCAAAGTGGCACCATTGAAAGAGTCTAATTTTGAAGGATGAAGTGAATGAAAAGAAGCAAAGATTTGAGCAAGCAAGGAATGGGTAAGATCTCCCATTCTTCCATTCTTTCTCTTGGATAGTGCATGTGGAGGCATCAAAAGTAGGGTAGAGAAAAAGTCTCAGATTACTATGAGATTGTGTGTGCAAGCAAAGCAATGTATTGAGAGTGGAATTTAAACACCAGGGAAAGCCATAAAAGTGCCAAATCATGAGAATTTAGGGAAAAATTTAAAGCTTGAAGGAAGTGGAGAATGCAGATTCGACAATTTTAAGTGGCCGAGGAAGACATGAATCAAATTACTTTGAAAGTTGGACCTTGCAATGGTTGTAAAAAATTCATAATTTTTCAGGGTGCTGAATTGAAGCAAAACAAGTGCCAAGTAGTTTAGACTTCAATACTAATATGCAAAATTTTTTGGATTTGGAATTGGATGTCAGAAGTGGAAGAAGCCAAAGGCAAGGCAAGAGAAGGACCAAATTCCATGTGTGAAATGACTTGGGGGGAGACATGAAAGGGTGTGACCCTTAAAGGGCCCCCAATCCCCCAAAAATTTGATGCAAGGGGGGTGGGGAGGGGGGGGGGGGTCTTTTTGAAAAAAAAATGAGCCACTACCTAGTTGATGATGATGATTTGGAGGTGAGGGGGGTAATGGAGGTCATGAAAAACCATACACTCTAATCTTACTATCATACTCCTTGATTTTTCCGCCCCCGCCAATGCTCAATTCCGATAAAAAAATGGTAGCCTAAAGAGAGAGAACAAAAATCAACCTTTCTGTGTAATTGCCTGCCTATCGGTTGTCCAAGCACATTTTTAGTGGTTTATCGAGAGATGAGTCTAAGCGATGCCGCCCGGCACTACTATGGAATGTCATGGGGTTTATCGCCTACTAGGGTTTCTTGAGTCCGCCTTGCAATGGAACATTCACGGCCATTCATGGTCGAACCCACTAGGATCGTAGTAGAATCCACTAGGATCGACTCCTAGTGGTCAAGGTCTCCTAACAACATTCTAGCGTCGGGTTCTAGACATCCTACTTATGCAGAGATACCCAAGCTGAAGCAGATCCATGCCACACTTGGTTCAAAGAGAATGGGAAATGAGAGGGATGCGCTGCTTAACCTCTCTGCATGTAGGGCATAGTCCCATTCTGGTCCCCTAAAACGGCATGAATCATATTCTAACTTAACAATACCTAAAGGTTGAATGTTGGTAAAACCTTGTGAGAAGCCTCCCAGTTCTTTAGGACCACCCTATCGTAGGACAAACCCGTTGGGGGTTCTGCCCACCTGCTTCCATCAATAGGCATTCTCTAGTTATCTAATTAGGTCCTACCATAATTACATGTGACATTTAAAACCAGCTTCGTTAATTAAACCTTTATGGAACAAGGTTCATTCACATAATTTATGGCACGTACATGAAAACAGAGCAAGCAATCCTTTGACAAACAAGTTCAAACAAATTCCTTAACTTATCTTTACGTTAATCTTTGTCTCCTGCCCATATAGGAGAAACTATGTATCCCTTTTGTCCAATAGAAGTACCCGGTCCCAAATCATATGGCACCATGATTTCCATCCATTATCTAGAATAGGATCTTCCAACACATCCAGACGTTGGGCTCACATGGCAGTCTACAACTCCTTTTCACACTAGGCAAGGGGTGTCCAGAGCCCCACTGACCCCAAGCGACCTAGGAGTAAGACACAACTTCAATGGTTGGCCTGTTCACCACTCGACCTTCGGCTCGTGAATCGAGCAATGCCCTCTCAGTTTGAAACGTAGCAAGACCGTGGAGATGATCCACCCACGCAAAATATCCTTCCTTAATTAATCCAATTAAGAACCAAGCACAATCAAGGCATTCACCCCTACTATCATTGTCCAAGAAAAACATTTCTTTATTTTCCATGGCAATTTGTCATCGCAGACCCCTGCCATGAATTTATCATCAATCACAAGCACTTGGAGTAATCATCCAAACCACAATTCAACAATCAGTTGAATGTACAAGCATTTAGGGAGTTGTTCGATCAACCAACAAAAACCAATTGTATTTTTTCCAAAAAAATACAAGAATAGGCGCAATAACATTTCCATCGCATATTCGCTCTCCCCCTTGGCATCAAAGAACAATTCTATGCAAATTTTTATTAACACTTGTATATACAAATTTTAATATCGTTCTTTTTTCGATTATACCATCTATAACCCCTCACTGATTCTTCCTTGTAATTGCTCTATCAACAAATAAGCCATATGCAACTAGGTGCAATTAACTTCCCTTGATACATGCACTTTGCAAGCTCCATATTTCGAATATGTGAGATGAAATTTATCCTTTTCGATTACCTATACTTGTGCATCATAGTATGGAGCCTAACATATCTCATACGAGAATCAAAGCAAGCATCTATTAATTTGAAAATACATTACTTATGACCGGTACTGCAGTTGGATTGATAGTGATGCCTTCGCCCGAAGCTTCGTTGCTGGTTGTAGGATTGTCATCCGCATGCAACATTCTTCAATTGGGGGCCATCGTCCACAAGTAGATTCAAGAGATAAGGAAGGAATGGATTTTGACATGGAAAAGCATAAGAGAAGATGGCTTAATCGAAGACTGGGACAGGGGGGATTGAGCTAACTCTCTCCCTTGTAGCCTCTCGAGGTAATTCTCCCCCCCCTCTCTCTCTCTCTCGCTCCTTCTTGCAATCTCATGGAGAGATATCCTTTTACCTCTCTCTCGTAACACATTTTTGAAATCACGAGTTATTAATTTTGAAAATACAAAAATCATATATATTTTTTTAAAAAATAGTGTTTTCATCATTTCAGGCAATCAAATTGTGTTCATGTGGGGTAAAACGAAATGTCAAGATGGATTAGAGTGTGACTTAATTGGTTGACTTAGAAAAATAAGAAAAATAAATATTGATTTCAAATAAATCAAGAGAAATAGAGATATGGAAAAAAGTAGATTTTATGCGCCCAAAAACTATAGAAAATTATGAATGTATCCATGGATGTATAATGGGGCTAGGGCATGAGGTTTATCCTCAATATATCTCCATTTTTATTTTAAATTATGCATTTAATATTTTTAAATGTACAAAAATACATAAAAATACTCTTTACATCTACAAATGAATGCAAAACCATAAACGATAGGGGAAAAGGGTTGTGGGGAGTTAAAAGTCCATTAAATTCTTATTTTTGGCATAGCTTGGCATATAGGATTTGTTCATTTTATGCCTTCAAAAAAAGGGGGGTAGTAGTATAAATTATTTTAATGCTGCCTTAGCAATGACACATTGCGTTAGTGTAAAGTCATGAAGAATTGTTTACACACGATTCACATTGTTTGATATATAAGTTTAGATGTTTGTGCACTTAAGGGCATTCACCTTTGTATTGCATTACATATATATATGGTATCATAAAAACAAATCTTGGATGCATTGCACTTGATTGTTATAATCATTGACCCGTGTTTAGAGCATAAGGAGTCCCATGTTGTAGGATAGTACATTCGTTCTATTTGGGGCTTGATTTTGTAAGGATTGAATTATCTCTTGGAATGGACATTAAAAGAGTACACTCTGTTTTTCATGTGCTTTATATTTGAATTGTACATCTTGGGGCCGATCCTCAGGGTGTAAGAGAGCCACAGTGGTGCCACAACAATTAGATCTCGGGGTGCTCCCTATGTGTGTGATACAATCTATTTGAGAACTCCAATTGCTTGGAATTAGGAAGGGATTCGTTGGACTATGAACAAAACAAACTCGTGTCTAAGTTAGATCAGTGTGTGTAGCATCTAGACGCTCCTGGCCATGAGGCCGTGGGGTATTTTGGTTGAGCATAGAGGCCCATAGCTAGAGCCCTAGAGCTAGTGTCATGCCCATTTTTGGTCCCGATAGGTGGTGCTTTTGTTGGGAGCTTCTAATAAGTGGTGGTTTTTGAATCTTGGTTGATGGAGACAAGTTGTTCAGTGTATGCCAAAAGAAAGTGAAATAGATCCAAAAGACTGTGAAGCTAAGATCTAGAAGCAAGAAAGAGGTGAAAGGGCCAGACGGAGGGATGAAATCGTTACGAGGTATTCCCCTCAATGCAACAGCTTGATATTCCTACAGAGGGCTATGGTATCACAACCTAGAAGCTAGAATTCTTATAGAGCTTTACATTAGCGAGTTCCAAAAGTTAATGTTCAACTATCGAATTCAAGATGAGGAACATCTGATGATGTTCTTTAATATGACTTTGAAAGGAAGAGTTGCAGTATGGTATAGAAGCTAGAATCATAACTACAATTGATCTATTTTTTGTAGCCTTCCAAAGAGATTTTGCCCCTGAGACAGGTGGTTAGTATTGACTACATATTCTCAATGTAACTGAGATCGGATTTTAGAGGGATTTTTTGAAGTGGAAAAGAGCCTGGGAGGCCGCCAAAGACTAAATTTTCATCCAAAATGAAACAATTATGGATTGATGAGCTAGAGTTTTCCTAGATGGAGTTGATGCCAGGAAGCCAATGCAAGTCTCGGTTCGTCGATCAAAATCTGTTTGACCCCCCATTTAATCCCCGCAAGGTTTCATGTTTTGAAGCAGCTATTTGATTCAAGAGCCAATAAGTGTGTCATGGTGTCCAGATTGATAGATTTCGACGTCATGAAGCCAAGCGTCCAGACGAATCTCAAATCAAAAAGTGCATCATGGTGCCCAGCTTTATAGATTTTGACGTCATGAAGCCAAGCGTTTGGACGGATCTCAAATCTGAGCGTGTTTGCCCCTCCAAAATTGAAAAAACCTCTCGGAACAAAGTGTAAACATGCAAAAGAAGATCTACTTTTTTTTTAAATTTGGTAGCTTAAGAACCAAAAGGCACATCTTTTCAAAACATTAGGGGGAGGGGGGGACCATTTTTCTTGGCACCCCCTAAATCATAAAAAAAAACCATTTTTTATCAAGCAATCATGTGGGGAACCCTCTTGGCTGTGAGATCCACCATTTTCTTGCCCTTCATCACCACAGAGATCATTAAAATTTGATGCACTATACAACAATATCTTATTTTAGTCTTTCTCTCTCCTCTTTCCTCTTATGGACTGTTCTTTTGGATCAATGTAAAAGAGAGGGGGATGGGGTGAGATGAACATTTTTGGTCAAATGATGATCCGGGAGTGGAAAAAGACGTGAATTGGAGTTGAGCGGATTGCCAACAGCCATGGAAGAGCGTCATCGGGCCTATAACGTCAAAAAATACGCATCATAATGAGCGATTTTATGAGAAAAGGGTAGATTTTACCTTTTTATGATGAATTCTTATTTGAAATGGTTAGTAATGCTTACATTTGATTGTCAATCCTCTGTTTGATCGGTCATGTGTATTCCAGCTACTACTTAGTTGCAATAACTTTTTGAATGGGTTAGAATTTAGCATTCAACTGCAATTGAGCAATGTTGCTATTGTCGACACTGATATATCTATTGCAAGAGCAGAGGAGCTAGAATTGCAATTGCAAGTAGCTTATACCTCTAGGGCAAGTTGGAATTCGAGTTTAGGGTTTGTAAATCCTGTGGCATTGACAAATGGAGGTCAAGGGATACCCATGAGTCCCCTTAATGGGAGAGGAAACATGATCCAAAATGTGCCTATGTTGCCAGCTCCTCCTAGTGTGACCATGCCCATGGCTAGTCAGATGGCTCTACTGTTAACCCCAACATGAAGAAAGCAAAAGGAAATAAAAGAGATGCAGGGCAAAGGCGGAAAAAGGTAGCCCGACTAAAGAAAGAATGGGAGAAAAGGCCAAAAGCGCAAGGGCAACCTTAAAAGACCAAGGCAAATACAAAAGGGAAAAGGTGCATTTTAAAATAAAAAGGCACACCCTGAAATCTTGTAAAAGAGCGCCGGGCTCTCACCTGTGCAATTTGTAAATGTAGATGGGCGGTGGAAAGGAAGCTAGGAAGATAGAAGGACAATGGGAAAAAGGGCCTAGGCTATGGCCGGCCATGTAAAAAGGGGAAAAGGGGATGACCGCCCAAAAGGGGTTTAGGGTTTTGTATATAAAGTTGAAAAGAGAATGAGAAGCTGATTCTTGTGTGTGGCAAAAAGTGGCTCTCCTCTTCTTCTTCTTCTTCTTCTTCTTGCTTGCTTGAGCTTGTGCTTGAGAGAGGGAGTGTGAGAGTGTGAGGGAGTGAGTGTGTGAGGGTGAGGGACCATGGGGTGGAGAAGCTCTCCATCTTCTCCTCTCTTCTTCTCTTCTCTTCTCTTGCTCGCGGCAATGGAGCTTGGAGCTTGGAGCGGGAGGATTGAGCTTGCTTGAAGCTTGCACTTGGATCGTGGAGCTACCGGAGTGCGCGGGAGAGGAGGTAACTCGAATGGCATGGAGGTAAGCTCACTACACCCATAGATATGGATGGCGCGTCGGTTATGTGAGAGGTAGCCATTAGTGCTCGGCTTGGAACGCTTGAAACAATAAGCGGTCTGTGGGTCTTGGCAGTTGAGTGAAAGCTCCCATATCTACCAAACGTTGGATGTTGGAAGCCAAACGAGAAATCCTACTGTTGTTCCAAGAAATCAACAGCCAATTCCCAATCAAGTGGTTAGGCCAATGGAATGACAAGTAGATGATCGTGGATATGAGTCAAGTGCCTCAAATGTCCTTGGCGAAGTTAATGATATGACGAAGCACTATATTGACATGATCACCAAAGGCAAATAGCCTTTGATGTCGATTTCCTTAAGAAGCAGTAGAATTTGATAGGGAGTCAATGCTCGAAGAGGGTGTCCCCTCAAGATTCAGCTGTAAGTTGTGTGGCGGCCAACATTTCCCTAGGAATTGTGCAAATATTAAATGTGATATACGTGGAAAAAGTCCGGCCATTTAGCTAGTACCTGTTGGAGAAAGATTAGTTCTCTCTAGCAATGAAGTAAACAACCAGGTCCAGTAATCATCAAGCGTAAGGAAACAATATTCAACAAGATAAAGGACCAAAACAAATACTACAAAGAGGGAAATCTATGGTAGAGGAGCTCCCTAGTGGCAGTGGAGTTAGCCTTATAGAAGTTGTTTGTGTCAATGGCACTAAAGTTTCTAACCTACAGGTTATTATGAGAGGTCAAAAGGGTAAAGAAATCGATAGAGACAAGGTAAAACATGTTGAGGAAAACCCTAAGCAAGATGATAAGGAAACACAAGTCCTTAATCCTACGATGGAAAGTAGATCTCTAAAAGTTGTAGATGGTAAAATCGACCCCAAGATGGATAAGGAGTTGCCAAAGAAGAAGGGAAAAGGCAGGAAAGAGGCACCAAAGCCGGTTCAAAGACCAAAGGAGAGAATGATCTTGCAGGAAAAGTGAGCTCTTGCTAGCTATCATGAATTTGATTTAGCGAGTTCTCTTTGCAAAGTTAAGCCAGATGTAAACCTCATGCAATTGATTAAGTTGTCTCTAGGAGTGCATAAATAATTTAAGAAGATTCTTCGCACTGGGTATATTGTTGAGTCCTTGGGAATAGCTCGAGTAGGAGATGATTGGTTTGAATAAGATGAAAAGCATCGTCCAAGGGTACAGCATATGTTGATGGAATATTAGTAGACCATGCTATCGTGGACACAGGATCCTCTATTGATAGAGAGGATGGGATTAAAAATAAAAAAGGATGCCTCCATGATTCTCCAAATGGCTGATGACAATTTAAGACAACTTGAAGGTTGCATTACTAAAGTCCATGTGGCCATTGCCAATGTGGAATGCATTTTAGACTTTAGGGTCATTAGGTTTGCAAGGCATCCTAGCTATCAAGTATTGCTAGGCAGGCCATGGATTTTGCAAGCAGACTGTCAAGTTGATATACTTGCTAGTTGGTTGATCTTTGGCAGAGGTGCCAAACGTGTAGTAGTAATAGATGTCTATCCTAAATCTCCGCAAAGTGAGAGATTTCATTTATCCTTATCAGAGTTAGACACATTGGATGCTCCATGTACTAGTGAGATGTTATCAAGTGACAAATCTAACAAGGGGTCCACTACGGAGGATACCTATCAAATAACTTTGAATGAGCCAATAGAAGCTCAAGAGAGGATAAGAGATGCAAATATAATTGAGATATATGACAGCTGATTTTTGACTCTAAGTAGTGCTTAAAAATAGCCAAAAAATCTGAATTTCAAGGGAAAAATAGACTTCGTCGAAGGCGGCAATTGCAATCAGTACAATTTTAAGCGGCAAGCCCCAAAAGTGCTTTAAAGACCCACTGAGTGGCGGTTGGGAAATTTTCATAATTTTGTAGCATGTTAGATGAGACTTCGGGAGATGCCCAATAGTGAGGGACTTCAAGACAAACACCTAGGAATTTTCAAAAGTCGATTTGGACATCAGACTGTCGAATGGTGGTGCCTAGGAGTCCAAGACCAAAGAAGGCATTGTAAATGAACTTTAGTAATAGGAAAGGGTGTGACCCTTGGGGGCTCCCTAACAAAAATTCAAATTTTTTTGGGGGGGTGGCACCCGCTATGGAGCTGAAGAATAACCCCCCTTTTTGATTATATCGATGATCTACATCTTCTCTTCACTCTCCATTGCTACCTTCGGCTTGTGAAATGGCTACCCGTATGGCCTAATTCAAAACTAGTCTTTCTCTCTCCTTCCTCCCTCTCCCCTTAAGGGGCAATTCATACACATGAAGAAGAATGAAGACCGATTGAAGGATGCTTGTTTGGCATGAACCAGATTGCTCCAAGATCAAGAGGGGGTGAGGTGTAGTGGGAGCTCACGCTTAACCGCCAAGACCCACGGACCGCTTATTGCTTCAAGCGTTTCAAGCAAGCTCTAATGGCTATCTCTCACACCTAGCCGATGCGCCGTCGATCCTATGAGTGTAGTGAGCTTACCTTCATGCCGATCGAGTTGCCTCCTCTCTCGCACACTTCGGTAGCTCCACGATCCAAGTGTAAGCTTCAAGTAAGCTCGATCCTCCCGCTTGTTAACCCCAAATCGAGATGGCCCCAAGTCGAGATGGCTCAAAGAGGAAGAAAAAAAGCAGACAAACAGGGAAAAAGAGCAAAGACACGCAAGCGATCTCCAAAACCAAGCCAGGGCAAAAAAGCACAATTTTAAATGAAGGGCGCCTCAAAAAACTCGGAAAACTCTTGTAAAAGAGCGCCAAGCTCCCTCCTATGCCAGTTGTAAAATACTAGACGGGTGTAGGCTGGAGGCATAAGGCTAGAAGAGGGAAATGAAAAAAGGACCTTGCCACAATGGCCGGTCATGTAAAAAAGGGATGGGTGCCCATGGGATTTTAGGGTTTATATATATAAAGTTCAAAAAGTGAATAAGAGGACATTCTTTGGTGTGTGGCAACAAGAGTCTTCTTCTTCTTCTCTACTTCTCATCTTCTTGCTTGTGTGTGCTCTTGAGAGAGGGAGTGTGAGAGTGTGAGGGAGTGAGTGTGTGAGTGTGTGAGAGTGAGGGATCAAGAGGGTGAAGCTCTTCACCATCTCCTCCTCTCTTCTTCTCTTCTCTTCTCTCTTCTTGAGCATGCGGCTATGGAGGATGGAGCTTAGAGGTGGAGGAGGCTTGAGGATGCTTGAGCTTGCATCTAGGATCGTGGAGCTACCGGCATGTGTGAGAGAGGAGGCAACTCATATCGGCACTAAGGTAAGCTCATTACACTCGTAGGATCGACGGCGCGTCGGCTAGGTGAGAGATAGCCATTAGAGCTCGCTTGAAACGCTTGAAACAATAACTGGTCCGTGGGTCTTGGCGGTCGAGCGAAAGCTCCCACATTTTGGTTCCGTTTGTCGGGACCAATGAATTCAGCTTGAGCACTTGTGCGCCTCATATCGAGCATCGAAGTAAGGGATTCATCCCTGAAACATGGAACTTGAGATAGGTAGGAAGTTTTGGTGTTTTTTATCTTCAAAACAAGTAAGTATTTTGGGTTATTTTGTTTGTTTGATGATTGGAAAACATGGAGAAATCATTTCAGTATTTTGCTTTCGATTCTTTTGCATTTAGAGTAGGTTAGGATTAGGAAATCACACTAGAGAAGGATAGGGTTTACTTTTGCAAAACATGGCAAAACAGGGCAAAAATCGTGCAAAAAATGGCAAAAAGCTCGCTTGTGATGCCTAAGATCGGCAAGTGAGTGATTAGGGGTGTCAATACCATACTCGGGAAGGGGTATAAGAGCCAAGAGGCCAAGGGAGGACTCATTTACAACCATTTTAGAGAGAGAGAGAGAGAGAGAGAGAGAGAGAGAGAGAGAGAGAGAGAGAGAGAGAGAGAGAGAGAGAGAGAGAGAGAGAGAGAGAGAGAGAGAGAGAGAGAGAGAGAGAGAGAGAGAGAGAGAGAGAGAGAGAGAGAGCTATTGCCCGATTCGATCCGATCCCACCAACGACGTGAGCCCACCACTCTATCCACGTATATGAATCCCTTCCCTTACCCCCTTAGGTAGGATTTGGAGGTTTGTGCCTGATACGATTGAGTGAATCACAAGGAACAATCGAAATCAAACTCACCTTGTTGACGTGTGCCGCGCTCTGCTCGTCCGAACGGTCACTTCTGGGCCGAGTCCCAAAATCGGCCCTCAGCCCTATTTCGCTCAGCCCTTGGCCCTATTTCGCTCGGTCCACTTACCTACTCGGCCCGTCTGAGTCTACCATTCGAACCGTGGACCAATTCGGCCCTCTGCCACGTGTCAAACTCGACCCTCGGCCCAATTGCCTTGGCGTGTCTGAGCGACCTCGTTTGAATTGACCACTCGACCCGTCCGAGCCAATCTGTTCGAGTGACTTCGTCCGAGTCCGCCCCTCAGCCCTTTCGAGCCCACCATGTCCAAGTCCCAAATTCGGCCCTCAGTCCATGTGCCTCGGCCCGTCCGAGTGATCCACTCGAACCCTGCAATTCAAACCAGTTGGGCCGAGTGTAGATTTTTACCAAATTTTCAAAAATTTGACCTAACCCAGCTAGAACTCAGCAACACAAATTGTTGAAAGCCCCTAGGATGCTCAGAACTTGATTCTGGCACACGGAATAGGCAAAATCGCAGGGCGCAGCCGCTTAGCAGCTAGCAGTAGGCAGTTGCTAGACCTCGAGACCTAGACAAAAACCGCTGAGTTGTAAAGCCTGATTGGACAAAAAACAAATGAGGCAACATGTTAGGGAAACCCTAAACCCTGCCAAGACGGCCAAGAAATTGACCAACAAGCCTATTAGGCCCGAAACAACGCGAGAGTGTGTAAGACACCTAGAAATTAGTTGCTGCACTTACCCTGAATTTCCACACTTGAAGTACACTTAAGGAAACTAAAAGCCTGATTGAGCACAAGTGCACAGGAAAAGACACACACGTTGAGTGGCCATAAATTGAGGATTGTCTTCAATAATAACTGAAGGAACTCACCTAGATAAACCACTCAAGGAACCCACCAGTAGGAGAGGACCCAAGACATAGACGAGCAATCAACATGCAAAAGTAGGACCAAGCAAGGGGCACCGACAAAGTGAATTTGACAAGTCTATTGAACCTGATCGATAGCTTGGTGGAGCACGAGACCTCGACAATGGCAGAAGAAAGTTCAGACCGCAGATCTAACAAGGAATTCGACTTAGGAGTCTTTCCAGATGCTATTCAGCAGCCAGTCAGCAGTTACGACGCTCATGCTCGATATGAGCACCGCGGCAGGATAACAAACGCTATCATCGCAGATCTAGAAGAGGAGAGAAAGCTGGCCCGCAAAGCATAGCTGAATACAATAGGGATCAGCAGGCTAGGAGCTAAAGGCAAAGCATGGAGTTGCGAGAGGTGCAGCGGGTCTTGAACCTGGCTGGTAGAAATCGAACGGACCATGAGAGAGCACTAGAAGCAGACTTAATGCTGAGTGAGCTTCTCATGAAGCGGTTGCTCGATAACACGGCTGTAGAGCAAAGTGCCACGACTCTAGCGACATCGTTGCTCGCAGGATTAGGAGCAAACCAGGGCTCAAAGAGCCAGTCTAAAATCCCTATTGTTGCCAAGCAACTCGATAAGTACCAACCCCATGTGACGATCCAAACAGCTTTATTGAGCAGTTCGAGCAAGTCTGCGAAGCCAACGGCCTCAATGACCTAACTCAACGCTCTCAAGCATTCAGGCTTTGCTTGGGCGACAAGGGTAGGACATGGTATACAAGCTTAGATACCGCAGAGAGTGAGCCAACTTTGATGGCCTCAAGGATCTCTTCATTAAGAGATTTGCCGAGCTCGGATACTTCGATAATCTACTAGTACGCTTGATGAACGTCAAGCAGAAAGAGAAGGAGGACATTTGCGATTACGTGACCCATGTGCGGAGTCTCTTCAAGAGAATCCCTATTGGAGAGCGGCCAACTGAAAGAGCAGTATCAACTGTATTCATAAGCGGGATTCAGAACGAGGAACTATATAAGGCTTTGGCAGGCAACTCGAGCTTGCAGTGAGACACGCTAGCTAGAGTATTTGAGAAAGCCATCCGAGTTAACGATCAGCTGAAGGAATGAAGCTCTAGGAGCTCAAACTCTGAGCAAACCAACTCGTGAAATTCAGAGAGAGTGTCAGCCCTCGAGTGAGCAATCAGCCCCATCATCCCAGGATAAGGGGAAACCACCAAGACGAACCAAGACTTGGCTGACGTTAAGATGGAATTAGCCAAGTTGCAAGACATATTGAGACAACCAACATGCCCACACATCCAATGCATGTACTGTGGTAGAAACCACTTGCCAGCAGAGTGTCAAGACCCTAGGTCAAGACCTTGCGTTAACTGCAGTAGGTCCGGTCATGACGTCGCACATTGTAGATTGCCAAGAAGACTTCCATACTCACACCCATACGGCCAGCCTTACCTACCGAACAGGCCGCAGCCATTTTTCGGAAGGGGAGCCCCATTGGCCCTCCCTGTGCCTAACGACATTAAGACAATGTGAAAAAGGACCTAGGCCGTGACCAGCATGTGAAAAAGGGGATAAGGGGATGACTGCCCAAAAGGGATTTAGGGTTTTGTATATAAAGTCAAAAAGTGAATGAGGAGCTCATTCTTTGGTGTATGGCAAAGTGGAGTCATCTTCTTCTCTTCTTGCTTGTTTGTGTGTGCTTGAGAGAGGGAGTGTGAGAGTGTGAGGTAGTGAGTGTGTAAGGGTGAGGGATCTTGGAGGTGAAGCTCTGCATCATCTCCTCTCTTCTTCTCTTCTCTTCTCTTCTCTTCTCTTCTCTTCTCTTCTCTCACGCACGGCTATGGAAGATGGAGCTTGAAAGTGGAGGCTTGAGGATGTTGGATCTTGCATCTTGAATTGTGGAGCTACTGGTGTGCTTGAGGGAGGAGGAAACTCATGTGGGCATCAAGGTAAGCTCACTTTACCTCGATAGGATTGAAATGTGTTGACTAGGTGAGAGATAGCCATAGGTGTTTGCTTGAAACATTTGAACAAAAGCCATCCGTGGATCTTGGCGGTTGGAGCATGAGCCCGCCTCTACAATTTGGTTCCATTTTTGGGATCAACGGATTCAAGCTTGAGCACAAACTTCGTTGCTAGCTAGACTAGGGATCACCTCAAAGTTTGCTAGAAGTTAGACCAAGATACCCATAGTTACCAAGCAACTTGAGAAGTATCAAATACATAACAATCCTTATAGCTTTATTGAGAAGCTTGAGTAGGTATACGAGGCAAATAGCCTCATGGACCCCACTCAACAAGCTCAAGCTTTTGGACTTTGCCCAGGAGATAAGGGACGAACTTGGTTTACTAGCCTAGACAATGTTGAGCACAATAACTTCAATAACCTAAAGGACCTTTTCATCAAAATACTTTCCTAGGTTGGATACTCAGAAAACCTCATTGTCAGGCTGATGAATGTCAACCAAAAAGACAAGGAGAAAATCTGAGACTGTGTCACTCATGCGAGAAGTCTCCACTACAAGAGGATCCCAATGGCGGAGCAACCCAATGAGAGAGCATTCTCCACTCTGTTTATCAACAGAATCCGAAATGAAGGGGTCTATAAGGCCTTAGCTAGTAACTCAAACTTATAAAGGGACATGTTTGCCATGGTCTTTGAAGATGAAATACATGTGGATGACTTGTTGAGACAGAAAAACTCTAAGAGTCACAGTGCAAGAGAACAACACCCCTAGGAATACTAAGAGAACCACAATCCATAGTGATCGGTTAAGCCATGGCATGCAGGATAAGGAAAAAAACATCAACCAAAACCAAGAAATAGCTGACTTGAAGTTGGATTTGGCCAAGCTACAAGAGATGCTGATGAGAAGGCCAATGAGACCCCACATGCAGTGTGTGCATTGTGGTGGGAATCATCTCCTAGCTCAATGTCCTGACCCTAGATCACATCCTTGTGCTAAACTACGATAGGTTTGGACATGATGCATTGCATTATCGGTTGCCAAGAAGACTCTCATATCCACAACCCTATATTTATCACTACTACCCAAGGAATAGGCAGGCCAACTTTGGAAGGAGAGCACCATTAGCTCTACCAATGCCCAATGACTCGAAGCCAGCTACCCCTAGGATGGACATTAACCCACCACAATCCTAAGGCCACCTGGACCCATAATGACCCACCCATCAACCGATGGTCCAATACACTTTTGTAGAGGAGACACTGAAGGACGAAACATACGTGAATCCCTATGTCTCCTATGACGAGGAGGGTATTCCTCTATTGATGGGGATTTTTTATGAGTGCTAGTTATGGCTTTAGGCAGAGGAAGTGTTAAAGGTCTAGGAGGGGACGCAAATAAGAACCTCTAACATGTTGGACTTGTGGACATCTCAGGCATATTTCATCTCATTGCCTTGAAAGGGAGCAAGCAAACAAGGATAAGGCTAACTTGAGATGTCCAAGGTATGGAGTTACACATTTGTATGTTGATTGCCCTATAGAAGAAAACTCTCCACTAGTGCGGAAATTGTGCCATTACTACCTCTTTGACTCTTTAGCATCAAAACACCCGATGATGAAGCCATACCAATCCCACTCAACATCATGACCCGAGCCCAAAAAAAGCAAGCCAATATCTCATTACCTAGACCTATCAACTTAGATGCAACATCTGAGGGAAAATAGAGTTGAAGAAGGAGAAGGAAGAGGGTGATGCCAAGATAACACTCAAAACTGATAGTGCCACCACACTGACCAAAGGGAAACAAGTTATGGATACAAAGGCAGAAACCTCCACTCATAAGATAGTGGCAAAGGGAAGTGCCAAGATTGGAGAATACACCGACCCAAAACACCAATTACAACTTGTGGATAAAGTCAAAGAGTGGATGAGAGAAGCTCAAGCACACATGTAGGATGTAGATCCTATCATGGAGGATGAGATTAATGAGCTCTCTAGCGTGAGTCCACCAGTATCCCCTACACACCTAAGATCAAGAGGCACATCGATACCCCATGAGCACTATAGAAGCAGAACCCAGATGCCACAGATAGAAGAAATACCCAAGGGCTTCGGCACAAAGGCCTTGAATTAGGGGAAAAGGAAAAGGTAGGTGATTTGCTAACAACATTGATATCAACTCTTGTGACCTTGCCATTAGGAGAATTGGTTAGGCAATACCTCATGCTATGGCAAGTGTTGAAGCAATGGGTGGAAAGACTCGATGGGCATGGAGTGGCCAACTTGCTAGACCATGACGCAAATAGCAAGCTTAACCTTGAACCCATTATCTAAATCTTTACAAGTGAATGCCTTGTGGGAGGCACAAAAATGCATGCAGTCTTAGCTGTTGTTACATTAGGTCCATACAACACAGAGATGATTGTGGACACATGAGTAGGAGTTAGTGTGCTTAGCCACACAGCTCTACAAGCATGGGGAAACCCACCAATGGAAACTACACGATTTAATGTTACACTAGCAAATGGAATGAAAGTTAGACCATTTAGAGTGCTAAAAGATTGGCTTGTGAAGATAGTAGAAGTTTGATTCTTAGTTAATTTCATAGTCATGAAGGGGTTGGACTACAATATTTTGTTATGCAGCCATGGATGAGAAATTCTTGAGTGATAGAAGATTGGGGTAATGGCCTAATATTCTTGGGCAATAAGACACATAAGCTATTCAAGTAGAGAGATGGACACTTGGAAAACCTCACTAGTTGACCTTGAGGCTATCTCAGCAATGTTAAAGGGTGACTCACAAGGGAGGCACAAACATGGACCCCTGACTAAGTATATTCCTTGCCCTAAGGATGAGCGTGATTGGATGCATGTATTGGCAACCATTGACTTGCCATTCTCAAATGATGAGGATGAATATTGGCAAATTGTAGAAGAAATTAGCAAACCCAATGGAGTAATAGCTTCTGAGTTACCAAGAATGATGCCACATCATCAGTACATATCTACATGATAGCTAGGAGTTCCACTAGCTGATCACCGCGTATCACCTACCATGTACTGACTAATAAAGTGGAACTCCATGGGATTCTTAAGTACCTAACAAGAGAGCTAGTTAGTAACCTAGCTATAAACTTGAACCTCTTAAGGATTTCATGAAAAATCCGGTGTGGCAATGGACTAAGGTGCATGACCTAAATATGTTGTAAAACTAGGCCCTTATTGTGGATGAAAAACATATTATAAACAAGAGCCATGGGAATTATGAATAGCCTGAGTATGAGGATTTGGGTGATGAGTATAAAGACTACGAATCCAATTGTGAGGAAAGTGAGGAAGAAGCTGAAACCATAGAATATGACACAAAGGGACGAGTGATTGAGTAGATTAGAGAAAACACTAACCCCAAGAGGCTAGTATCTTTAGCATGGAAAGAGGTGTCTTCAAGGTGAATTGTGATCACACATGGTTAGATCACCTAGATGTAGTGGACCATGGGTAGGCTAGATTAATGCAATCAAGTGCTACACCATTACTTAGAATGGAATCAATCTCAGAGCTACGGCCACCAAGGAGAACTCCATCTTCTATTGAAGGCTATGAGTTCAACTCTGAGTCAGAAGTCAACTTTGAAGGTGATCCAAAAAATCCCATGACCACCTATGACTAAACACACCAAAGGTGACCTCCCAGTCCATCTGAGGCATAGTAGGCTTAAATAAGAAAAAAGAAATAGTCCAAGTCCTATGAAATTGAATGACAATAGAAACCACATGACGTACTGAAACACTTCACCAAGTATAAGAAGGGCAACCGGATAGTGGTCTTGGTAGGTTCCAAATGAGCAAGACACGTTAGTGAACCCAATGAAGGACTTGCTAAAGTTAAAGAAGTCAACTTGGAAAGGGAAGGGGGCAAGCCTCAACCCGTGTATATAGCTGACGACTTAACTAAGCAGGAGGAGCACAATCTCATTAGCCTCTTATGAGAGTATGTAGATGTATTTGCTTGGTCCTTAGAAGAGCTTAAAGGAATCAATCAAAGTATTGTGACTCACAATATTCCTATGACCCCCAACGTGACACCACTCAAACAAAGACCGTATGCAATGAATCCAAAGCATGCTGATGATGTAAAGGAGGAAATAGACAAGTTGTTGAATGCTAGATTCATTTACAAGATTGAGCACATGGATTGGGTATCACCCATAGTAATTGTCATGAAGAAGAATGGAAAGATTTGAGTGTGTGTGTGAATTAGAAAAAGGCCAATGCATCAACAAAGGGAGACAATTATCAATAACCGTACATTGAGCACATGCTTGAGAGAGTGGCAAGGAGGGAAGCCTATAGTTTCTTGGATGGCTTTTCTGGCTATAACCAAGTGTGAGTGCACCCAAATGACAGGTACAAAATGGCATTCTCAATAGAATTGGGTGTGTTTTCCTACATAGTCATGCCATTTGGGCTAATTAATGCGCTTGCTACCTTCTAGTATCTTATGTGTGCTATTTTCAAGGACATGCTTAGAAAGTGACTGGAAGTATTTGTTGATGATCTGTGTGTTCACTCCAGTTTGAGAGGAGCACCTAGGCTAACTCTGCATAGTCTTTGAATGGTGTAGACAATGCAGTATTTCATTGAAGTCCTTAAAATGCCAATTCTAGGTAAAGAAACATGGATATATCCAAGGGCAGGTGGTCTCAAAAAATGACATTGCTACCAACTTTTCCAAAGTTAGAGTGATTGTTGATTTACCGCCACCAACTAACTACAAGGGAGTTCAGTGGTTTCTGGTCGGCCACATGGGGCGCTATCTGTGGTTTTTGTTGAATTACACACTCTTTACATGACCACTTTACAAACTGTTGTTTGTATTTGAGTGGATTGAGGAGTACCAACACACTTATGAAGAATTGAAAAATACTGTGAAAATTGCACTCCAACCACACCTATTCTAAAAGCCCCATATTGGTACATTACCTTTCATGTGCACATTGATGCATCAAAGTTCACTATGGGAGCAGTTTTGTGCCAACTTGGAGAGAGCATAACTTGGATTTCCCAGTGATCTTTACAAGCAAATAACTCACTGACACAGAAGTGAACTACTCCACAACACAAAGGGAAGGGCTAGCTATGGTGTTTGCTATTAAGAAATTTTGACATTACCTTCTAGTTACGGGCTTTACTTTCTTTGTTGATCATCAAGCATTGCTTTATCTTGTGAACAAACCCTACACGACGGGATGCATTGCTCGATGATTGCCTTTGCTATTAGAATTTTACTTATCTGTGGTAGTATACAAGGGAAAACAACATTACATGGCCAACCATATGTCTCGCATAACCATAGGAGAAGCGGTTGGACACGGCATTGTAGATGACCTACCTGCTGACACTCATCTGTTTAGAATGTCCAATGAAAGGGATTTGTTTAAAGTAGATCTTATACCTTATTGGGTAGACAACATAGTCCACATTCTTGAACATGGATTTTCTAAACGTCCAATTGATAAGGCTAGACTAAAACGTCTCATTCTAAGGATTCAACCCTATTAGTTGATTGTTAGCCAACTCTACAAGATGGACTATCGAGGATATGTGTCTATGAACATGAGATGCATAATGTCCTTGTGGAAGCTCATGGTGGAATTGCTAGAGGACATTTCAAGGGGGACACCCTAGCACGTAAGGTGCTCCAATCCCAATTGTGGTGGCCTACATTATTCCTCCGCGACGCAGCTAAGTTTGTGAAGCATTGTGATGAGTGTCAACAAACCAAGGTCCCTATTCATAAGGATAAGATGGAGTTGACCCTAGTAATATCACACCAACCATTTGAAAAATGGGGGATTGATTTCGTTGGTCCAATCAGCCATGTACCACCATACTCACAAGCGAGATACATAATGGCAGCCACAAACTATCTCACCAAGTGGGCTGAAGCTAGGGAAAATTTAAAAAATGAGACTAGGACCACTACCAAATTTCTTTGGGAGCAAGTGATTTCATGGTTTAGATGTCCCATATAATTAGTCAGTGATCAAGGCATGCACTTCATCAATGAGGCGATTGCTCACTTTCTATCCACTTTCTTGATAACCCATCAAAAATCCTCATTGTATTACCCTCAAGCCAACAGTTAGCCGAAGCCACAAATAAAATCCTAGTGACTGTCCTAACCAAGGTGATCTCTACCTCACGTAGTGACTAGGACAACAAACTAATGCAACATTATGGGCTTACATGACAGCCCATAGAATGGCCATAGGACAAACACCATTCAAGCTAGCCTATGAAACTGAAGCAATCTTACTAGTAGAATTCTTTGTAACACCTATTTGAAACTTGAGTCATTGCAATCAATGCCCTAATCTACGAAAAAGCACGACACAAGAGTTGGTTTGACAAGCATGTCAAACAACGCAACTTTGAACAAGGAGACTTAGTGTTGTTGTACTCTGTAAAGGGTCACAAAAAAAAGATGAAGTTCAAGGGATTCAGACTTTTCAAAGCCAGCAACATTAGTAAAACATGCAATATGGAGCTTGAAACCTAGAAGGAGAGGGTATAAGCTTCTTTACCAGTAGTTGCATCAAGTACTACCCTCCATCACACCCTCTACATGATCCTCCAATGATAATACCACTACCCATGAATGTTAGAGTGGCAACAATCACAAGCATGGAGGATGAAGACAAAGAAATAGTAGCACCAACCTACTTCTGCATAACAATAAATGCCCAAAAGGTACATATCTTTGATGCATTAATTAATGAGGGAGCTGTCAACAACATCCTCACATACGATCATTGGACCCTCATTGGTCAGCCCCAAGTGCAACCGTAAACTTAGCCCATTTGGGGGGCAGCCCTATCCTCTATTAGGAAAGTGCAAAGTAATGGTTTCTATTGAGACTGAGAGCCTCTCAATCATCTTTTACTACTACCTAACAAAAAATATGTTGGCAAGGAATCACTTTTGGGTCGTACTTTCAAGAAACAGACTCACTGCAATGTGGACTACAACTCTCAGTGCATCCACCTAGCCATAGGCAATGTTAGGATAGTTATGTCTTTCAGTAAGAGCATCTTGGATTTGCTAAAGCCAAAAGTGCCACCAGTAGTTAAACCTAGTGTCATCCCTAAGGAGGGGGTAGTGAACCCGCACAGACATCCAGCGGGAAATACTTGCAACACTTGGAAGCCCCGACCAAAGCTATAATTCTGGTAACCAAGTGGGTTTCCAAACAAAAATCCTTGTCTACCAAGGGGACACCTACAAGATTTCATGGCTCTCGTGTCCCATACACCAAACCCAAGTAAAAAAACTAGTGTTACATGAATAGACAAAGGACCAAACCATGATGGGTGTCAAAAGCCCTATTGCTTGCCCAATGTTTCTATGATGGCAATGCCTTGGTGTGGCTACCTAAATCCACGAATGGCACACTTCCATGTCCACACCGCAACCTTCCAACCAACATCTGCATACCCATGAGCTAGCAAGAGGTAAAAATGAGAGTGAGCAAGAAGCTGCTCAACCCATGAAAATTCAATGGTTCTATTGCCCAAAAGCCAAATCCACTACTGATAGGCCTCATTCGAATACCTCCAATGCACCATCCACTACACAAATAGAAACCCAATTAGCCCCTGAACTGCAAGCTTTATCACAAGCAACAAATAACAAACGTTCCAATGTCCAACTCATCACAAAGACCACCATAGCTTAGCAACCCAGTCCAGTCAAACCCCACCCCAACACCCATAGGCCTTAAACCATATTATCAACATCGATCAATTCTCAAATTGGCATTTGATATGACCATCAACATGGGAGATGACTTAGTGACTTGATTAGACAATTGGGCTCAACTTTCACACTATTTGCTAGAAGCTAGGAACACCTAGACCTAGGCTTGCTTGAAGAACACATAGCAAATTATGTACACTCTTTCCCTTGTTCTTAGGAAGAATTTGAATTCATATTAACAAACACTTCCATGATCTCATAGAGGAGTTGATTGCCATAAATCTCCCAAGAAAAAGCCTTAAACCAGTGGCTAATCACATCCTTTAAGAAAAGTAAAGTTCCAATGTTGGTGGATGAACTTGATGAGCTAAAAAAGCTCGTTGAATTTGAGTCCAATTTCATACAAAAAGGGTACTCTATTCACATCCAATGGGAACACGTGGGTTGTCAATTTATGACCAATGCAAAGCAAAGACACAACATTAAGACTTCAGAATACGATCCCACCTATGTGGCCCCAACTTCATTTAGAGTCTTGGCCTTTATGTGGAACAAACCACTAAAGGACAATGTCATGTTGGATCCATACTTAGATAGAATATTGACAGAGGAAGAACTTCATGTTGCTAGATGTTAACCCTTAGACGAACAAGGTGGAAAATCTAGAAAATCAAAAGCAGAAGATAAGGTCAAGGCAAAAGTGAAACAGGAGACAAAGGCACACTAGGAGAAAGATGGAAACACAAGAAGTGCAGAAATTTCCTAAATCAAGGAGAAAGGCACACAAGAAAAAGTGCAAGTCAATGCTTTTGTAAAAGAACACAAGGTGCACCATGATTTATTTTAAGAGTGCCAGGCTTTCACCCGTGCAAATTGTAAAGGTAGATGGATGGTAGAAAGGAAGCTAGGAAGATAGGAGGACAATGGAAAAAATGACCTAGCCATGTAAAAAGGGGATGACTGCCCAAATGGGATTTAGGGCTTTGTATATAAAGTTCAAAAGATGAATGAGAGCTCATTCTTGTGTGTGGCCAAAAGTAGCTCTCTTCTTCTTCTTCTTCTTCTTCTTCTTCTTCTTCTTCTTCTTCTTCTTCTTCTTCTTGCTTGCTTGTTTGCTTGCTTGAGTTTGTGCTTGAGAGAGGGAGTATGAGAGTGTGAGGGAGTGTGTGTGTGAGGGTGAGGGACGGTGGTGGAGAAGCTCTCCACCTTCTCTTCTCTTCTCTTCTCTTCTCTTCTTTTGCTTGCTGCAATGAAGCTTGGAGTATGGAGCTTGAGGATGGAGCTTGCTTGAAGCTTGCACTTGGATCGTGGAGCGCATTGGCTATGTGAGAGGTAGCCATTATTGCTCAGCTTGGAATGCTTGAAACAATAACTAGTCCATGGGTCTTGGCAGTTGATCGCCTCTACATTTTGGTTCTGTTGCTGTGAGGCCAATGTAGTCAATCCTTGAGCGCTTGTGTACTTTGAATCAATCATTGAAGTAGGGTTTTCCCCGAACCGGTGCTTGAGGTAGATAGGTAGGAGGAGAGGGAGTTTTAAAAGGTATTCAATCTCCTTAGCAAGTAGGTTTTTGGTCTTTTGGATTTGGAAATGCATGTTGGAGTAGTGTAGTTTTTTTTTTTTTTGTGATTTGGATGCATTAGGGTAGGGAAAAATGCACTAAAACAAAGGAAAATACGCAATATGATTTCTATTGTCATAACAATACATGAGGATTTAATTTGTTTACCAATTTGCATTTTGGAGTTTATTTTGCTATTCCACGTATATACAACTCTTCCCCTCTATCCATAGCTTTGATCTGGAGGTGTGTGTGCTAGGCCGTGACCTAAATCGTGTGATTCAAGTGATTTATTGTTGTGTTAATCAAAATCACGCCACATTTGGTCCATCTGAGTGACGGCAATTCTGGGCTATCTGACCCTTGGCCCTCTTGTATTCATCCATTTAGCCACTACTGCTCGAACGTCCACCGCTCGACCCATCCAAATCGACCTTTTGGATGAACTCAATATTCGGCCAACTTGATATTTGGCCCTTGGCCCAACCCCACTTGGACGCGAGTTCACATTCGGCCCGGTCGAATTCATCCTTCGGACCACTTTATACTCGGCCCACCCGACTCGGCCCTCGGCTGTTCGGCCCACCCATTCGGGCAAACCACTCCACCCTTGGCCCATAGCCCTCGGCCCAACTAACTCGGCCACTAACATTCGGCTATTCGACCCTCGGACAACCACATTCAGACTATCTGAATTTGACATTTGAACCAGTTACACTCGGTCCTCAGTCATTCGAATGGGCCGAATTGTACATTCGGCCCTTGCGATTCGGACCTATTGGGCCGAATTCGGATTTTTTCAAAATTTTTAACATATAGTTTCTAAAACCGACCTAGAGATCATATAGAGCCAAAAGCACATCATAGATCTATTACTAGGCTGAGATCTAGAGTAAATAGTTCAAGACTTGGCTACAAGCAATCCTTCCAATTGTGCATGGTATTTAGCGTAACGGCCCTGCGGGCCAAGGGGGAATTCCCCTCCCCCCCTAGACCCCCGTAGAGGGAGCTCTACCCCCTCCGCGCCTCCCTCGAGTAGGCTAGAGAGAAAACGCACATTGTGACAGGTCCTCCAAATTAGATCCTAGTGTAATAATGGCTCTACACAAGCATAGATTCTCACTTGCAAAACAGCAACCAAAATCCCATACCCAAACAAAGACAAACAGAGAGCCTAGAACCTCAATGGGCCGATCTAGCCAACAAGGGAAAAAAGGCCATACCAAAAACATGTATGTGTTGCATTCGGACTGCATCTAGTCAAAGCAGAATGCAACGATATCAAGCTACAATTGTGAGCCTATCAATGAAGGAGCCCACAGTGCCACTCTGCATGATGGCTAGGAGCTCATGCAGCCAACCAAGGCCTATCTCTCTCTATATCCCTAGCAATATGCTAGAACTTCATAAGATCCTCAAGTATGTGACAGGAAAATTGGCTAGAAATTACACTACTAATCTCAAGCCCCTCAGAGATATGTTGGACGAACCTAAGTGGAAATGGACTAAGGTACATGATCTAAACTTACTATACAATTGGGCCTTAGTCACCAATGAAGGATAGGCTAGAGACAAGAGTCTAGAGGATGACAAGCAGTCAAGAGGAGCCACTTCCGATGATGAGTATGAGGATCGCCACTCCATTAGTGAAAAAGCACGATGAAAGATGTGGTTTGACAAGCACTCAATCAATGGAGAGTTCGACCAAGGAGACCTTGTTTTGCTCTACTCAACAAAGGGCCACAATCAAAAAATAAATTTCTAAGGATTAACACCTTTCTGAGTGTGCACCATTAGTAGGATGGGCAATGTAGAACTTGAAACCCTCGAGGGTGAGTGCATAGGCTTTTTCAATGGCAGTTGCATGAAGAGGTACTACCCTCCCACACATCCACTGCATGAGCCCCCTATGCTTAAAGTCCCTGTCAATACCCACATAGCCACCATTTTCAAATTAGGGGATGAGGACGAGGAGGTAGTAGCACTAGCGTACCTGGGCATCACAGGCACCACCCAATGCACGTACACATTTGATGCCTTGATTGACAAGGGAGCTGACTTCAATGTCTTGACCTACACTCATTGGACCCTCATTGGTTAGCCACAAATACAACCTGCCAATGCTAAACTCAACCCATTCGGGGGCAAGTCATATGCGCTCGTAGAGAAGTGCAATATCGCAGTCTCTGTCGAGTCCAAGAGTCTACCAATCATCTTCTATGTATTGCCAAATATGAAGAATGCAGGTCAAGAGACGCTATTAGGATGCACTTTCAAGAAGCAAGAACACTGCAATGTGGACTACGATTTGTGTAGCAGATTCGCCTTTCTATTGGGAACGTTTGAATTGTGACAGCTTCCAACAAGGGCAGCAAGACTCCACCAAAGCCTGTTATGCCACTAATAGAGCCACCTAGGACCAAGCCTAAGGAGGGGGGTCGTGAGTTATCAAAACCCACCCAGATCACAAAACCATCGCCAACCAAGGCCATTCTCAAGGCCACAAAGCCCACACTTAAATGGGTGCCAAGGCACCAAAAACGGCCTACGCACAGTAAGCAAACACGGCCCCGTAGGGCCAACAGCTATCATTTGAAACCTAAGCAATCAATCCAACGCTATCGACATAGATGCATGTTCAAGCCATGGTGGATCCCCAAAGATCTGTTGAGAGCCCAAGGATACTACCAAGGCAAAACTTGGATATGGGTGCCCAAGACGAGAGATCCTAGAAGCATAGCCCAACCATGACCATCGACTGCCACCCCATCTCCAGGAAGCCCCACTCCTGCTAAGGCAAGAAACAACCAAGAAACCCGAGTTGCAAAGCCCACAGAACCCGTGATGGTTGGGGTCAAAAAAACCCAACCAAAATATCGACCAAAATAACAACTCGATATCCCGGAATCATCTAAGTCCAGAGAACTTGGCACCTTAGTGGGGCTGCACAAGAGGGAAGCAGTGCATCGTCCATGCCATTGGAGCCAGCTTCAATACCCCAAAGCATCGCTGGACACACGGATCAAATTATGGAGTTATCCTTAGATCCAGCACTGCCTAGTCCACCACTCCTCGAACCATTAGTGTCTAGCTCAATTCCACCCCAACCACCAATGGATCTTAGGCCTTCTTACGAGCGTCATTCAATTCTATTGGTTGCCAAAGACCTTACTGAGAATATAGGAGATGACTTGGTGACTTGCATCAAGCTCTTGGATAACAACTTTACCAAGTTTTCTAGGAGCTACGAAAGACTTGACCTTGGCTTGCTTGATGAACCCCTTGCCTCTCAGGTTCGTTCCTTATCCTGCACTTGGGAGGAATACGAGTTTATAATCGTAACAACCCCCAAATTCTCAAAGGAGTTGATTGATAATGGTGAAATCTCAAAAGAGCATGCATTCATCAGATGATTAATAACATCCTACCACAAGCCCGAAAGGCCTGCATCAACTGTTGAGATTGAGGAACTTACCCACCTCATAGACTCAAACTCCTCGTTCCTACGAAAATGGGGTAACCTATGTCTCCAATAGGAGAAGTGAGGTTGCCGAATAATGACTAATGCTAAATAGCAACACGCCATCAAAACAATTGATTATGACTTGACTTACGTGGCGCACCAACCTCATTTAAGGTCTTGGCCACCACTCACTCCAAACACCTAGACGACCAGGTCTTGGCCCACCCTTACATTGATTGTATCCTTACGGAAGAAGAGCTACATGTGGCTATTTGCATCAACTCAGGTGACTTTCTAACCAATGTCCTAACTTACATTACCCAAGTATGCATTAGCCCTCGTAATGTTGATCATCATGCTCACTTGGAATACAACCCAGATTTCTATGATTGGCTTCTGCCCAAGCAGGTAGGACCATGCTGTGCTCAAATGTCTAAGCCTAGGAGGAATTCTCCTCATTAAGGAAAATTATCATAAAGTCCTAGAAAGAAATAGAACTGCTTGAAGGATAATTCTCTTTTCATGCTTAAAATGTGTTCTTCTTTCCGTGAAAGCATGATCAATCCATGTTTATCCTCTAGCAAGAAAATGTCTCAAGAATACTAATGGTGAACCATGATATATGATAGGAACCTGAAATGGCAAGGCAAGATAAAGGTAGCAAGCTTCTGTTCACGAAGGAAGAGCAAGCCATATGGATTAATGGTAGAAACGAGGGGCTACAGCCAATTCACATTCAAGCACGCCATGAACCTAGAGGATGTCATCATGGAAGAGCCACCCATAAAACGACTCATGGACCAGTGCAACCTACAAAAGTACATAGAAAAGGTTGGGCATGCGCAGAGTTTTTGAGGAGCTTCAATGCCAAAAGGAACTGTGGCATGGTGACAATCAGGAAAGGGGAAGAAGCCCACCAAGTAGAGGTGGAATTGAGCCCTAAGTGGTGGAGAAGGCCCTAGGATTAACTAGCAACACCAAGAGATGCCCAAAAAGGGACATATACAGCATGCTAGGGATGAACAAGGCTGTCGTATGCACAATGGATGGGGTAAGTTTAGCGGATATTCCAAATCCTAAGATCAAGCTACATGCAAAGATGGGCCATACTCTCTTCTCTAGAATCGAGGTGCTGTTGTTGGAGAGCATCATAGCAGTAGGATCCCTAGATGAAATAGATTGGAACGCCTTCATGCGCAAAACTATTGAGATCTCAGCGAAATATTTGACCACTGGTAGAATGGTAGAGTAGGAGGAGAATCCGCGATCTCCACGGCAAGATCAGTTTGAAAGAAGTCATCCTCCAAAGCATCCACCATCAATTTTGGTGAGATCCTAATAGCCATCATCCAGGAGGGCTTGAAGGATGCAGAGGAAGATGGAGAGGGAGTAGGGGAAACCCGTCACCGACTATCTCACCATGAACAAGTGCAATTAAGCGAAAGGACTATAAGTAATAAGGAAGAGCAAGAGACACAGTCCACTGTCAAGGAGAGCCGAAGGCACAGACAAAGGGAACCCCATCAAACCTAATGAAGGAGACAAAGGAAACGATGACAAGGGAGGAATGGGCTGAATTGAGGAAGGCCCAAAAAGAGTCCAAGAGGGCCAAAGATGAGAGAAAGAGAAGATTCGAGAGAGAGGCAGAAGAGCTAAAAGGAAAGGAAGATGAAGACATGGTGGATGCCATGCATAGGTTTGTAGAGGAGGCCTACGATTCCAGAGGAATGGCCACCTTGAGCCCACGGCAACACAAAGGCAAACCAAGCGACAACATTGAAGTAGCCCCAGTCATCATGAGAAAGGTTATTGGTCACAAAAGTACGAGAGATAGTGCTAGGGACATGAGCCAAAAGGTTGTCTGTGGCGGCGAACGCCGAGTCCATGCAGGACCCAAAGCTAAAAAAGCGGGAAGCGTCCACCACAGCACTGCCAATGATGCCCCTGGCCACAGACTATGATGCCTATGTGGCTGAATGCCTAGCCCAACTAGAGAGGGCCAAGGAAGAGAAGAAGGCCACCGTTATGGAGCTGGAGGCCAAAAGAGAGGTTATGACAACCCTAAGACTAGAGATGACATGGCAAGCCTTGCATTAATATGAAATTTGGAGCTTGAAAGAGCAACTCAATGCTCAAGAAAAGAAGGCTCAAGAAAATGAAGATCGCCTAAGGCAAAGACTAGAGGATGAGCCAAGACTTGATAGTGGAGCAACGGGGCCACAAGTGGCTCATCCAGCAATATGCTGAGCTCCAGCAGCAAATGGCATGGGTGGAAGCTATGCATGAAGAACTACAAGGAAGCCTACAAAGGAAGGAGACCAAACACCAAAATAACAACGCCAAGAACAGGAGGAGGCCCTGGTATTGCAGCTGTGGACGGCAATGGAAGAGGAAGGAAGGTTGGAGAGAGAAATAGAAGTCATGTCAAACTAAGGGACAAGGCCATCGACAAAGCCACAGGAAGCCTACAAGATGACCTGAAGAACACCCAGGAGGAGGTGGAGGCACTAATGGCCATGGCCATGACTAAAAGAAAGATGCACTAGGCAGAGCTTGAAAGTCGTGCGTGAACTACTGAAGATCTATCAGAATGGATCGCAAAAGCTTACCAATAGTACTATGTGGCTGAACAAGGTAGGAGGATGGCTGAGGAGCAACTAAACTTCTGGGATAAGGAGAAGACCCAGATGATGAAAATCTGGAGCGAGTAGCAACAAGTGGTAATGATGCTATCTCAAGAGATGGAGAGGGGTAAGGAAGACATGGAAGAAAAGGCATAGTAGTGGGAGGAACGCAACCTCGAAAGAGTACGGGGATTGATAGAGCACCTGGCAGTATCAAAATGTGAGAGGGTACTCGGAGCTGAGGCCGTTGAAGCGTGCTCCAACACGCAAAGGTAAGCCTTTTTGAGTATTGTGCTTCATGTCACACAAGCTGAAGGCGAGGACTTGGTGGAGAGAATGAGGAGGAAGCTGGAACTGACAACCAAAGCTTTAATATATAACCAAGGAGCAGCAATGTAGCTACTTGCAACAAGCTGGCCTCTCCACGAATGAGCCCAATGAACTTGGATTCGAGGAACAAGAGTAGCCCCCAGAAGAGCCGTGAGGGTACCCAAGTTTTCGAGCACGTTATTGCTACAAGAATAAGAAGATGGAGCAAGCCCAGTAGAGGGCACAGGCATGGCTACAACAGCTTCCTGACAAGCCCATGCCGCCATGCAAGGATCACTACCTCATTAATTCACGGTAGGAGCTGACTATCTGGCAACAATAAGAGCTCCAATCCCAACCCTTCGAGTTCTCCTTCCTCTTCCCACGGGCCTTAAACCAAGTCTTACCCCTGGAAGTAGTGGAAAGAATCATTCGTTTGGGCAATACCCTAGCAAACCGATGGGTCAAGGAGCAGAGTATCATCATCACCCAATGGAGGCAGTAGCCCACGGACTATTGGCACAACAAGGTCTATCAGATTCCCAAAACTATCCAAGGCTACGAGGCACAGCCAAAGTGGCGAAGGAGGATTTGGGACACCAATTTTGATGCATGGATGGCTTTCTATGGCACGCTATAGGAAGAATGGAATGATCCCACCTACATGCCCTACCCTCACAAACACGGAGTGGATTATGATAGGGGGTGCATGGCAAGCATGACTTTTCAAAGATCTACAATGTCAATGTAACAACTCTCGAGGAATGCATGACCTTTAGAGTAGGGGACTTGAGCCCTTCTGTTAACTGATTCCTTGAGGATCTCTCTTCCTACCTAGACCCAGCCCTCATAACCACTTGTAATTACCTAAGGATCATTAGTTTTCTTCTTAAACAAAAGCCAGTTTAGCTGAAGAAGCCCACCTCCCCCAACTCTTTTTTGACGTTAACTTAGGAATAGATAGTTGTGCTATGGCTAGGCTCATGATGGGGCAACCCTACTTTCCTCGTCTTGCATTAGGTTCATTGAAGACATGCATGATAGCCACTTTACGAGGTACATCCACCCTTTTTTGTCAACCACACCTCTCAATGCGAGGGCTAACATCAAGAAATACCTACAGAGCCATGCCTTCTTGACTAAATCCCCAAGGCCACCTCATGACTTGTCCCAGCTAGATGAAGTTAATAGTCTAAGAGCACCCCTATGGCAAAAAAAAAAGCTATCACACATCGCCACCGCAAGTTGCCATCCACCATAGACACTATACCTAGGGGTCCTCAAGTTAGGCGCATCTAGTGGCCCCAATCAACCGGCTCCATTCCTAACCCCCTAGCCTCATTTTGATCCCCCACTTCTTCAAGGGCAGGACACACCCATGGAGGTAACACTCTCCTGTGGTTTGACATGTCACCCTAAGCCCCATCCCACTAGCACACACACAATGCACTACACGATAGTGGGACACACCCGCACGTAATGCACCTTTCTTTTCTTTCTAGGTACAAACGAAGGCCCCACTACCGGCTTCAAAGATCCCATCATCCATACAATGCCCTCCCCATCCTATGCCATGTGCCATCAGATAATGCACAACCAAAAAAGGGGCGAACGCAACAACCATAATCAGAAAGTGAATGAAGAAGCTCATTTGGAACATCGTAGGTGAACCCAGCCACAGAGAGTTAAATGACGGATCCATCTAACATCATTTTGAATTTCAAAGATGGACCCGCCCCTCAACATTCTCCCAACACCAAGGATCATATTCAATGCCAGGGCCTTTCAATTCCAAAAATCCCTCCAATACCAAGGCCCCTACCCAGTCCAAGGGTCTTTCAGTTCCATAAATCCCTCTAACAGGTCCAAAAATCCCTCCAACACATCCCCACCATGATATGTCCACAACCTGAAGAAACCCCTAGCATCCCAACACCACCTTCCCCCTCCCCACCAACAAGTACCATGGGACTGGCACTCGTCTAGGAGAGGGGTAATGTTAACCCTCAGATAAACAAGGTGGAAAATCTAAAGCAAAAAATAAGATCAAGGAAAAAGTGAAACGGGAGACGAAGGCACGCTAGGAGAAATATGGAAACACAAGAAGTGCATAAAAGTCCTAAATCAAGGAGAAAGGTGCACAAGAAAAAGCACGTCAATGCTTTTGTAAAAGAACGTGAGGTGCACCACAATTTATTTTAAGAGTGCCGTGCAAATTTTAAAGGTAGATGGATGGTAGAAAGGAAGCTAGGAAGATAGGAGGACAATTGAAAAAAGGGCCTGGCCATGTAAAAAGGGGATGACCGCCCAAATGGGATTTAGGGCTTTGTATATAAAGTTCAAAAGATGAATGAGAACTCATTCTTGTGTGTGGCCAAAAGTAGCTCTCTTCTTCTTCTTCTTCTTCTTCTTCTTCTTGAGCTTGTGCTTGAGAGAGGGAGTGTGAGAGTGTGAGGAAGTGAGTGTGTGAGGGTGAGGGACCATGGTGGAGAAGCTCTCCATCTTCTCTTCTCTTCTCCTCTCCTCTCCTCTCCTCTTGCTCATGGCAATGAAGCTGAGGATGGAGCTTCCTTGAAGCTTGCACTTGGATCATGGAGCTACTAGAGTGCTTAGGAAAGGAGGTAACTCAATCGGGCATAGAGGTAAGCTCACTATACCCATAGTGATGGATGGTGCCTTGACTATGTGAGAGGTAGCCATTAGTGCTCAGCTTGGAACACTTGAAACAATAAGTGATCCGTGGGTCTTGGCGGTTGATCGCCTCTACACTAATAAAATGAATTCAAGTGATCTCTTGACCGATGTCTTGACCTATATCACACATGTGAACATTCAACCAACAAGCCATGGACCATCAAGCAACATTGGAGTATAACCTGAACTTCTACAATTGGCTCTTGCAATACTAGAGCCCATCAAGAGCATCCCAAATACCCTTATCCCTTCATTTTCCTATCCTAGGAAGGATTCTCATTGTTCCAAGAGGGGAGGGAAGGTGAAAGGTGAATTTCCATGTAAGGAGAATTTTCATTTAATAAAAATTTCTTCATGAAGTTCTTGTGTGGGATATATGGATTGATTGTTATGAAAGATTTTCATTCCTTGGCTTATACTTTTCACCATTCAATAATGGTTCCTTTTAATTAATTTATTTTTAAGAAAAAAATATCCTTCGAAGAAAACTCATTATGAGCTATTGTGTTATTAGAAATCCAAATGGGAGTGCTATCGTTTACCAAGGAAGAACAGAACAAATATCTCCTAACCATAGAAATGCAGGTGTTCAACCAATTGTGATATAAAAGCATACATAACCTGGAAGAGCTCATGGCAACAGCTACGGATGTAGCCATGCAGATTGTTGAGCAATGCAATCTAACCAAGTACCAAGAGAAGGTCGTCCCCCCTAGCAAATAGATCACAACAGGTGCATAGAGTTCCTCAAATCCTTCAATTCCAGGAAGAACAATGGCACAATGATGATCAAACAAGGAGACATAACTAGGACAGTGGAAGTGGTGCTCAGCTGCCAAAAGTTGGTGGAGAAAGCTCTAAGGTTGGTGGACAAGCAAGAAAAAAGGCCAATGAGAGATGTATAGGGCATGCTAGGGATGAACAAGTAGCATGTATACAAATGATGGAATCAACATAGCAGATATCCCCAAGCCTACTGCTGCTGAGTTACAAGCCAAGATGGTGCATGCTCTCTTTTTGAGCCAAATGTACAATGCACTCACAAGCAGAATAGGGGTACCACTACTCAAGATCCTTGCAACCAAGGCACTAGATGAAGTGTACCTGAATTGCTATGTTTGAACAACAATCTAGACATCGATGAATGTACTAGCGATAGCCCTAAGAGCCACGGACGAAGAATCCCACCAAACGAGGGTCGAGTCAAAAAGAAAAAAACCAACATCCAAGAGGCATCAAACATGGGTTTCAAAGGAGTGCTAATAGCACTTGTCAGGACCTAAACTCGGCCTGACACTGGCTCTAGAGCACTAGTCGGACCTCTAAGACACACAAGACACCCCACACGGCCTCGCAGCCAGGAGTGTTTAAGGCTCACACTACACTAAACTCTAATATCAATCTTGTGTTTCTAATAGGACACAGTCCAACGTTTGCCTTTCCCTACTCCCCAAAGGGAGATCCCATGCATATAGGCATAATTCCTTGTAGCACACACATAGGAGGCAACCTCTTGGCTGAAACATCGTGGCCTCGCTACAACTCTCCTACATCTCAAGGATTGGTCCCTTGATGAGTTGCCTCAACATAAAGAACAAGTATATAAGCTCCACTCTTTTAATTTATTGAATGATCCAAGAGTTGATATTTCCTCACTACACTTACCCCCAAAGAACCACTTGTCTAAACTACAGCAAGGACTTCCTCACACTCTCAACGTTGGTCAATATTTAGCATACACGTGCTATGCATCCAGGATTTTATACCATGTGGTATACAAAATGCAAAATTTTTTGCCTATTGTGTAGAAAAATTTTATTCTAAAACAAATTAGGAAAGTGGAGTGTAAAAATCAGCTCTTCAATGATTTTCAATCTATTCGTTGTTGTTGCGTTGCTAGAGACTAGCACCGAACTTAATCGTGCTACTAGCCCCTTTAGACTTCAATTTTTATCATCCTATATGACATGCACAAACAAAAGATCATACTTTACTTCATTTTCCGCACTTAAACACTTCCATGACCCTTCTTTTCCCTCTACCGTTTATATGTTTCATCGTTGCATGGGTGTAGGGTTTTATTTTCCGTCATTTTCAATGTATAAAGCAATAAAAATGCACTAAAATATACAAAACAAGGATGAGCTGAGGCTTAACCTCATGCCCCAACCTTGTAAAACATGCACGGACATTAATCATATTTTTTCTTAATTTTTAAAGCATGAAAACCTAATTTTCCCCATTTTTTGCTATTTTTCCCTATTTATTTATGCATAAACATTGGTCATTTTTTATCTATGATTATTGACTAATTATGACAGCTGAAATATGTTTTTTATCATAATTTCATTCCATGTGCATCTCTTTTTCCCACTCGAAACCAACAAAATATTTACTTTTACTCTAAAAATGCACTTTTCGGGTTGGAATTTAATTATTGCGACTATTTATCATTATGGTTTTGCATTTCTTTTATGCAAAGCCCTCAATCATGATGCAAACAAGATCCAAATAAATTTTCATTCCATATGAATTTCATTTAGACCATCAAACATAAAAAAGAAGCAAAATTTCTTTGTAAAAATGAAGCATATTGCTTATGCGTGTGTTGCGAGTTTTTTAATAATTGATATGGACTGCCAATAGACCACCTGGTGACCATTCTTCAGTGTTGAATACATTCCCTCAGTCTCCTCTTGATCTTGGAGTAATGCGATCATCGTCGGATAAGCATCCTTCAGCCCCTCTTCTTCTTGATTTCTCCCACGAACTACCATTTGGAAGAGAGAGAGGGAGGAGAGAGAAAGACTAGATTATTATCAGACCATTCAGGTAGCCATTTTCAAAGGTGAAAGTGGTGATGGGGAGTGGAAATATTCTTTATCTTGTTGTCAAGATATGCGGTTTAGGGGGTTACATTGAGGTGGGATATGGCTTATAGGCCCCCTCCACACCATTTTTCGTCGCCTATTGCCGCCATGGCTTCTTCCTTTTTTTTCGCAAAAAAAAATGCCCCCCCGATTGCGTGATTTTTTTGGGGGGTGGAGGCCCCAAAGGTCAACCCCCCCCCTCCCCCCCACCACTAAAAGATCAATTTACACTACTTCCCTTTTGGCCCTCCGCTTCGGGCACTACCATTCGACTGTTTGGCGTCCAATTTGACTCCCAAAAATTACTACATGTCCATCTCGAAGTCCCCCACTATTGAGCACTTCTAGAAGCCTCATCTGGCATCCCAAGAAATTGTCAAAATTCCATAATCATCGCTTGGTGGGTCTTTAAAGCAGTTTTGAACCTGTCTGTTGCTTGCCGCTTAAAATCGACCCAATTACCTCTGCCGCCTTTGACAGAGTTTAATTTTCCCTTGAAATTTGGATTTTTTGGCAAATTTTAAGCACTTTTTTGGGGCAAAAATCTACCACTCATTGGCGACCAGAGGGTAGGGCGACTTAGGCCATCGAATCCCACAAACAAAGCTTCACATCAACAAAACCACAAAGAGCATCAAGTTGATATAGAAAATACTCAACAAAACACATCATAGCTCTAACCCTACCCCCTGTCAAAACCAAGGCATGAAATCCACGAGGAGTAGGTCTAGTATAGTCTGACAGAAAGCCTAAAGCTAGTCATTAACCAACTAGTCCAATACTGCCAAGCTAAAAAGAACTATCAAAGATGTCATCCTAAGTGGTGGTGTAGACTTCTTTCCTAACTGAGGAAAACTCAACCAGGAGCTTCTACTAGGTGAGGAATCCTATAGCCTAATTGAGAAATATTTTCTTTTTGTAAATTGTCCTTTTAAGCATTTATTTTCCATACTTGGGCATGTAAAAAAGAGGGAGTTGAGCGTAGCGACCCAAGGAAAACAAGGCATCGGTCTCAAGTCCTATCTCAGTACCCAAGAACCTACCAAGCCCTCGTGAGGTGACACTTAATCCTTTTTTAATGCTCACTTTTATTTTCACTCCAACCTTCCTTTCCTTTTCTTATTTTTATAGCTAGATGTCACCCCCAGGAAGACAAGGCACCGGCCTCAGGTCTAACTCATCCCTAGGAACATACCAAGCCTTCGCAAGGTGATGAACAACTGCTCAAGGATTTTTCTTTCTTTCCTTTTCTATTTTTTATGTTCTTATTGAGGGGTTAGAACCCCTTTTTACACACCATTGTATATTTTTATTCTTCAGCTATTCAGGATATTGCTTCTTTGCATCATCATTTTTTCTTGCAGGTTTTTCTAACTACCTCACAACTAATAGAAACTCCAAGAACGGCTGCCTAGCAGGTCAGCAAAACAAGGTCACTAGAACTGCCTTCTAAAACAGGTCTTTCAGTGCCTGACAGTGCCTTTACAGGAGGCAACAACTACTCAGACCTCCCATAGACATACCTAACATAAACCTATGACTTCATGCCTTGATTGTCGGTCCCTAACAAATGAAAAGAGAGTAACCCCAACGTACACATATATCAGTATCTACTTAAAGGAAAACTTAGAAAGGGGACGAAACCACCTGGAATGGCCACAAGAAGTGTCTCCACAGTAAACGGCCCCCATAATCGACCATTTCCTATCTCATCATCCATAGGGATATCCAAACTAGGACCACAGTTAAAGAAAAGGTCTTCTTCATAAGTGAAGTTCGATAATGAGTCCGCAAACTGATTCCAACAATGTGGAACTAGTTTAAGAGACACTCTCTCAAACTCGTCAAGGTGGGTCATAGCAGTGCGATGATACATAGAGAGAATAGGATTTCGAACCATGTATGTTCCATTTAGTTGGTTTAATATCAACTGGGAATCCCCCTTTACTAACAACTGACGGATACCACATTTCTTAGCAATATTTAACCCCATGATTAAGGCTTTGTATTCCGCCATGTTATTGGTAAATCCAACCCCGAGATAAAGTGCTAATTTCATTATGACTCTACGTCGTGGGTCTTTAATGACGACCCCTATACTCCCTTTCTTGTTGGGACCCCTAGACGCTCCATCAAAGAACATTGTGTACGTCCACAATGGGTTCACATAGCTAACCATCGTCAACTCTACTCGTAATTATGATAATCAAACTTTAGCACCTTTAGAGAATGTACTGCGAAGGCTCCATCCCACCCTCGCCATTTAATGTAACAGGGATGCTTGTCAAGATTCATAAGCAGTGATGATAGAATACTTTGATTTTCCAAATGAATGATTTGTCCTCTTGCTCAATCACCTTATATCCTTTATTCCACCAGATAAGCTTCCCTTGATGATATCTCTGCTTCAAGTATGGGTGTTCCAAATAAGGAATCACTTGCCCCATCAACCTCTTCCATCTCGTGCAGGTTCTTGATCAGCCTAGTATTGACCTGCAAGGCATTTGTCTCATTAGTGCATTTAGATATAATAAGGTTTAATCTTATTAAGATTAACCTTATTTTTAAATTCCACTCCCTCAAGATCAACTCGTAATGCCGTGGATTTATTCTTCCCTATTCTTACGATCTTCTAGGGACCCTCCCATTTGGGTTCAAGTTTTCTTGGAAACAGTTTTGTTTGTGTATCATAATAAAGAACTAACTGTCCCTTTTGAAATGTATATTTCTTTGATTTTAGATCATGCATTTGCTTCATCCAACGCTTAGCCACTTCCTAGTGCAATAGACTCTGCAATTTGAGCTCATCCAAAAGTGGGTCAGAGTCGTAAAATTCTCAAAGAGGGCATCCTCATCACCCAAAGAATCATTGATCACAAATCTTATGGTCGATAACTCAATTTCTAAGGGCAAGACACACTCCTCCCCATAAACTAATTTGAATGGATTGTGGCTAATGGCTCATTTAAATGTTGTGTTATATGCCCACACTACCACATACAATTTTTTATCATAGTCATGCTTCTTTTTAGACACTATTTTTGATAGAATACCCACAAACTACTTTTACCCATTTGCCTGCGGGTTATAAGGAGTCCTCTTGTTATGCTTAATTTTCTGCACTTCAATCAAGATTTTAATCACCTTGTTTAGGAAATGGTTTCCAGGATCTGATACTAATTCTCTTGGCGTACCAAATCGGCATATAATCTGCTCTAATAGGAAACTGACTCTTTTGCATCGTCCTTCCTTGTCGCTCATGCTTTGGACCACTTTGTAAAGTAGTCAGTCTCGCCACGACAATATATCGCTTTTGCGTAGTGGACAATGGAGTAATAGGACCCACAAAGTCAAATGGAAATATAGCCATAATCAGAATAAGTGGTCGCTTCATGTTCTCCCTACTGTCATGCCATTGACAAGTATCGCAACACTGGAGCCCGAAGAGAGACACCAAGGAAAAGGGAATTCTACTACAAGAAAATCTATCTTGTAACATCAACAAGCTTTTGTTTCATTCTTTTGATGACCAAAACAAGGAAAACATCAAATCTTTACGCAACATCATAGTAGATATCTCCCATGGATTTGATAGAATCAACCATAATCTTCAATATTTTCACAGAATTCATCAATAGAACAAGGAACATAAAAGAATACACCACTTTTGAATGGAAATCAATCACATAGTATTCATCTTCAATGTCTTCATAGTTTTCTCTCTCAATCTCTCATAGATAGATACATTGTTTGATAGATTTGGTTTTCTCTCTCTCTCTCTCTCTCTCTCTCTATCAATACTACATCATCTCCTCACTACAATACTCAAGAATAGCACTCAATTATCCTCTCTTGGTCATGGATACACCTCCCAAGAGGTATGGGAGGTATGAAAGGGCACTAGAGACATCATAGTGTTATGTGAGATTTGGCTTCTGTCACATTGTTCTTCTGTAATCTTCTCTGTGAATCTTCATCAGATACTTCTTCACTTCAATTAGCTTGAATAGAGCTTCCATTCATTCTTTTCCTAAGACAAAAACACTTCCCAAAACATCCAACATAACACTCAACAGAAACAAATAGAACACACCACAGAGCAACAGGACAACAGAAGAACATGACTACAAAAGCTACAGAACCTTACAGAAGATCAACAGAAACCATAAAAACCACCAAAACCAATTCAATCTTTCATCATTCCTTTAACACAACCTTAACCATCTCTCAAAACATCCATTCAACCATCTCAACTACCAAAACATAAATAAAACAAGACAAAACAAAACAAAATCAGACCTTACAGAACCAAACAGAAAAAATTACATAACCCTTCAAAAAATCATATCCTCATCAAAAACCAACATAAACCCTTCAAACATACTCAAACTATTCCAAACACTTCAAAACATCTTCAAATTCAAACAATCCATCACAAAAAACAACCATTCAGCAACAAAAACAACAAAAAATTAGCCCCAAAAATATATCATTTAAGCACTCAACATATATCCCCACACTTAGAAAGCATCCTCGCAACCTCAGAAAAAAATGAATAAAAGCTCTAATATCTGCTAAAAAGAATCTTCAATCGAGCTCAAATCACCAGCTACTATCACGACCCCAATATATCAGCTTCATAGAACCTATATCTAAAACACATATGAAAGGAAAACCAATAATATCAAAAACCATTCCAATACCATAAAACCAAAATAATTCAAACTATTAAAGGATATAAGAGTTCATCATCCAAATCTTCAACTACAACCATGATATAACCATCATCAACAATCTTCACAGCTTCATCTTCATCAGCTCTCCACAATAGAGAAAAAACAAACAAAACCCAACACAAAATAATACCCATATACAAATATAGTCTGAATGGCACAAATCCCTAAAAAAGAAGTTTCCATTAAGAAAGAGATGATACAATCATGGAAAGCCCTCCTACAAAGTAGGATGAATGTATTTCTTCTTAAATTGCATACTAAATTTAAGACGGTCTAAGGCTTTGTTCTCATCTAAAAGTACTGAGGTACATTCTGAAGGAACTATAGACAACACATCCTTTCCAGTAAAATTATGAACCTGGTAGGGAAGGCCTGTGCAAAGTAATAGAGAACATCCATGTGAGCAACAGCTACATCCTCATTTGGATTAATTGACAACTGTGGGATACTCTTTTGAGTGTTCAGGGTGGACTGCTGATGCATGAAAGCAAGATACCACAAAAATGAGCTGCAAGGCGAATAGTGGTATTCCCAAAAGTAACATGTACTCTAGCAAAATGGAGGTAAGAGTTCGAACATGCTGTAGAGGTATCCCAAGACCTTGGAATAAAAGGCCAGTTAAACATCGATCCTGTACAGAATCATGCAGCATCCATTATCATCGACGAAGTATTTCACTATCATACCCTGGTGTATCCAGCACTATTTGGGGAGGAAGGTTAATGTAATCTGATGGAGAGGGCAATGGAATAAAAGGAGAACATTGTAATGGAGAATAGGATAGATCATAAAATGAAGGTAAATGAAGGGATAAAGAAGGTGGAAAAGACGGAGAATACAGCAAAAAGGTATGAAGGGATTCTGCTGGAAAAACGGAAGGAATGAGAGGAACAGTAGGTGGGTTTTCAGAAGGAATAGGAGATAATGTAGGATTAGCAATGAAAGGACATGTAGTAAAAACATGAATATGAGGAAATCCTGAAGGGGTAAAGAATAAGAGAGGAATGGTGTCAGGACTAGATGAAAGAAGAGAAACATAAAGAGGAAAACAATAAGACACAAGGGAATAAGAAAGAAGATTTGTAGGATCTAAGGGATAAATAGAACAATGAAAATTAAGGTCTTGAAAAAAGGACTCTGTAAATAACGTGTGATTAGCAATAAAGCTCAATAACTTAGATTGTAGAGGCTGGATATCAGATTTATGGAATATACTTCAAAGACAATGAGGTTCCAAAGCAACATCCTCCAAAGGTGGATGCCAAGCATGTCCCTTACACCAAGACGTCTGCTCATGATAATGCTTCAAACTATCTGTTAGTAGGAGCTCAACTGAGTGCAGATACATCACTGCATGTAAAATCACATCCCCTACATAAACATTCAAGTCCTCCTCATCAGGAATTTGCAGATGGCCTATAAGATACATGAAAGATAGTAACTCGACCTCATGGGAAACCAACTCATCCACAAATCTATCAAAAATATCTCTTAAGAGACCCGCAGGCCAAAGACTTGACCATCCATCCTCTGGAGGCTCCAAATCCACATTGCTTAAGGAGATATATAAAGCAAATCTCTGTTGGTTATATTTCACCCAAAAGGAAGGAGGAGGTGACACCAATTTAGTATAATGGACAAAATCATTCTACATGCAATCCATACGCTGTTGAAGGCGTTCAACCTTAGCTGAAAACCCATCACATAGTTTGGCTTTTTGTTGCAACTAATCAAGATCCTCTTTCGAAGATAAAAGAAAAGATACATGAGCGAGGGGAGAAACTGAAAGAACATCCACTCTTTGGTTAAGTTCTTCAATAAGTTTCTTTTGGAACTCTACAGTTGCCTGAGAGTGCTGCAATTGTTCCTCACTAGTAGCAAGTTTACTAGCCAAAGTGACCATTTCCTCAAGGGCAGAAATTTTCTCAATCATCAGAGACGTATTCTCCTCCTCCAATTTAGTAGTTTTAGGTTCCAACTCTTGAATAATTACCTTATGTGAATCCATTAAGGTTGTGGCAGTAGTCATTTGGTTATGGATATCGCTGAGTGTAGCCCTTTTAGAAGACAGATCCTCTAGTGCCTTACTCAACTGACTGGTTAAGGAATCCACCTTGTCTTGCATGGAAGTATAAACACTTGTGTACATTGTCTGAAGGCAAGAGGTAAGGGAGGTTTCCAGAGTAGCCTGGACATTTGAAACCATTTGTGGAAGCATGGGTCCAAATAATATGGTTTGTAAAGATGAAGGAATCTGCAAATCTAACTAGCCTTCCTTTTGGGCTGCAAATAAATTAGGACAGGAGAGGAAAGAAGGAAGGGCACTACCAGAAACAGTAGGAGTGGATGTGTGTACCAGGGAATCTAGTATAGGAGGATTGGAAGGACCCTTCGCGCGAAGGCGTTTCTTGTGAGAAAACACAACAGAGGACTCTTCATCTTTTGAATTAGGTTGCATAGGCCAAGGAGAAGGAACTGAAGATGTAGGTTGCACTAGTAAAGGAGCAGGATCGAGCACTAGAACACCACCAAGAGGAGGTGCAAAAGTGAGGATTCTCTATAATAAGGCACCATATGAGACATTACTATTTTGACCCTTTCGTACTCGCTGGAAATGTTGATCCATCTTGGATAATAGGAAGCATGCCCAATTGAACTTAGCACCCTCTAGAATCTTCACAAAAGTTGTGAATAGTTCTTTGGACAGATACTTGGATACAGACTTGCTTGACATAAACCGATCCTGGAGGAGTTGACATAGCTGCTTCCATATGGGAGAAGAGATATGGGCAACATATACCCCTGAACTATTAATGAGCTGGTTAAGGAGAAAGGGGGTAGAAGTTTCCTTTTTCATTAGCATAACAATCTCTTCAACAGTGAGCAACTGGTTACCGTTGGGCAAAAATGAAGCAGAAATGGGCAAGCATAGTTCTTCACTGATATTAGCTATAGATAAACAGAAGGTGCGGCTATAAACCAGACCAGACTAGTTCTTGTAAGAAGCCAAGAAGGAGTAACAAGGTTTCTCATCCACAGATGGCAATGTGAGGGCAACAAATGGTCGGAGGCCTGCACGTCGGATGCAATCTGCCTCTAAAAGGAGGGAATAATCATGGACTGCAAAGGGAACATGCTGTACCACAATCGGAGGGGTAGAAGTAGGTGCCATTCAGACTATAGCAAAAACCCACACACACAAAACCAGGAATAAAAAGAGAAAACCTTCAAACCCACAAACAAAACTACCATTTAGACCACAGGAGAAAGATTTATGACAAGACGGACGGGACTAGACCAAACCACCCCAAGCAAACCACATCCTACAAAAAATTCGACATGACCTATGCACATATGCGACTGAAAGCTTCATGCTATGCAACAAACATGCACCCTATATCCCCGTAGACAAACACTCAAAAAGAACAAAACTCAACCACACCGTATCCCGAACACAGACTCAAAAAATCATGACTCAACCAAAGACTTTGACTGAAAATATAATGAGCACCGATCATACCAATGTCAGATTGATAATCCCAAAGCCCACGTAACGCTCAACGTTCTACAGTACGGTGAAGTGTATGGGTGAAACTAACAGCTCATTTTGACTAGATGATCAATTAAGCACAGTTCATTGTTAATTCAATCCGTTAATGCATGGTGAGTCGGAAGTGTAGCCTCGCCCCTCTCAAACTTGACATGACTTGACTAGACTGGGTCTCTACTGATGCAGTTCATTGTTACAATTATATGATGTGTGGCACTTGAGTGCATGCATGCGTGACTTCGGGGGGTTTATTTTAATGACAATTTAATGTGTTTGTAACGTGTGTACTTGTGCACTTGTGAATTAATTTTTAGAAAATTAGGTGGGTTATTGTGCCAAAGTGCTCGTGCAACGATGGGGTTCCTTTTACAATTAGCATCCGGTTCATTTTATTTACAATGTTATGATGTGCATTCTGTTAATTTGGTGTGTGCAACGGTCAGTTGATTTTTATTACAATGAAATGTGTGGTATGGTGCAATGTAAGAGAGGAAAAAAAGAGAAAAAACCTGGCAATGTGTGGGGCATTCTGCAAAGTCTGATACCACGTTCTCGAAAAAGAAAAGGCATCGTCCACAAATATTCCACACAACTGACAAAAGGGCAACTAAAACTAGTCGTCCTATCGTACTGAAAAACAAAAAGACAACTAACACGTTGACAAAAAAGAATAAAACAAATGATACGCATGACCAAAACAAAATAAAACAATGGAGATGTTGGGATTTTGTTTTGGTTGGGTTTTATTGTTATGGTTTTATTGTTTTTTTTCTTTTTGTGTTTATTTTTGTTTAAAATGAAAAAATGCGAAAAATCAAATGAAGGGCAATATGGTGGTTCATGTTGATGTGTACAGAAACAACAAACCGGATGAGAAAACATGTCGGGGTTGAAATATCACTGTGCGAAAAGTTTGTGGTTTTGTTTTGTTTTTATAGTGTGTTTTGGTTTTTTTTAAAAATATAATGTAAAAATGAGATTTCAACAATCAAACATGATCATCAAGTGTCAATAAGGTAATCAAATTTAATTCACATTTTTCAGCTCATTATTGAGATTTAAAATGAATTTTACATGAATTTTGACAAAAAAATAGGGTTTTGTGTCTTCAAATAAAACTTTTACCAATTAAAGAAGCATTTTCAATTGAGAAATTATTGTCAAAAGGAACCGAGAAGTTTGTAGAATTTTTTGAAATTATATCGGTATTTTTACTAATTGTTAATGAATTTTGTCAATTTTTGCATGTTTTTTTAAATAATTGTAAATTTTCGAATTTTTTGTAATTTTTTTCTGAGATTTCCAATTTGGAAAAATGTTTGAATGGCTGGCAAAAATATTAGAGATTTTTCAAGATTTTTTTATTTTTTGGATTTTAATTGAATTTTAATGAATTTTTTAATTTTTTAAAATGTGTCTTTAGAGTTTTTCGAGATTGGAAGTACCCATGACTACATAGGACGGCTGCTAATGACTGTGACTGCGTGCAAACGGCTGAAACCACTGCACGAATAGGTCGGACGCGCATCCCCGCACATGAACACTCACAAAGATCACGGACACACCGACCATGCATGTACACATATGAAGCACCGTGCACGTACGTGCATAGGGGGAAGGCACACGGCGGGACGGAGGAAATGGGTGCGAGTTGAGGGAAGGAGCTGTGGTGAGACAGGGGGCTTGTGGGGGGGTGGTGTTGTTTTTTTAAATTAATATAAATTGGAAAAAAATGGACGGCTTTTTTATTTTTCAAAAACAAAAAAAAAGAAGGGGGGCTAGCGGGCAGCCGGTACAGGGAGGTGGGGGGGGGGGAGGTGGTGTGGGAAGGTGGTTTGGAGGGAGGGAGGGTGGGTGGGAGGCAGACGATGGGAGGGGGAGGTAGAAGGGAGGGGAGGCGAACGATGGCGGTGCAGAGGCAGCGAACGACGGCGCGGGCGGGCGGCAACGACAGAGGAGGGAGAAGAAGGGGAGAAGGGGAGAAGGAAGAAGGGGAGAAGGGGAGAAGGAAGAAGGGGCGGAGGGGAGGAGAATAAGAGGGAGAGAGGGAGAAGAGCAGGGAGGCGGGAGAAGAAGGGGAGAAGGGAAGAAGAAGAAGAGGGAGGGAGGGAGGGAGGGAGAAGAAGGAGAAGGAGGAAGAAGGGGAGACATGGAGGAGGAAGAAGGGGAGGGAGATGGGAGAAGAAGAGGGAGGGGAGGAAAAAGAAGAAGAAGACGGGGAGAGAGAAAGAGAGGGAGAGAGAAGGAAGAAGAGAGAGAAGAGGGAAAGGGGGTGGGGGACACGGGTGGTTGGGGAGGAAAAGGGTTTTGTTTTTCTTTTTCTTTTTTCGCTTTTGTGGAAAAAAATTATTTTACTTGTTATAAAAAAAATCCACTATTAGGTTGCCTCGCCCCCGTCTCGCGCGTGTGCGCAGGGCGAGGGTAAAAAATTTTTGCGCCTGTGGGATTGAATGGGGACGTGATGGTGGCACGGGATTCGCGGACGCGACGGGGGCGTCCCTGTCAAGAATCACGTGATGGGGGAATTGGCTTGAGTTGTTGCGCCAAACGCACACTGTATACACAAGAGGAAGCTCACTCAAGAACACAAGAAGAGAGATGGAGGCCAAAATGTTTTCTTGCTGGTTTCTTCTTCTTCTTCCACACACTATACAATGTACACAAAGTATAGATAATATACAACATAAAGGAAAGTGGCCTTCTAAACAGTGCATAATCGACTACACTAATCGATTGGTGTTATATCTTTGCCAGTTGTAGGTAGGTGTAACAAACTAAATATAATAAGTGATAAGTCAGTGACCATGTGAGTATCATAATGACCACCAACGTGCTAAGTGTAGACATGTGGACTCATCTAGCCAGGCGGTCCATCATCAATGTCCACACATGTTGAGCTTGCCATCTCAACACTCCCCCTCAAGCTCAACTCTATCTCTGCAACTCCAAGTAAGCTTCGGAACTTTCGAAGCTTCTCTGCACCCAATGCCTTTGTGAAAATGTCAGCTATCTAATCCTATGTGCTGACATATACCAAGTCAATCTCTCCTGCAAGTACCTTCTCTCTCACAAAGTGGTAGTGCACCTCAATGTGTTTTGTCCTAGCATGGAACACTGGATTCCTAGCTAATTGTATGCTGCTCATGTTGTCACAATGAATGACAACTGGACCATCTCCATGCACATCCAAATCACCTAATAACTTTTGCAACCATACTACCTCACATGCTACCATAGCAGCACCTTTGTACTCAGCCTCTGTACTCCATAAAGCAACTGTAGGTTGCTTTTTATTGCTCCATGTAACTGCTCCACTACCAAGGGAAAACATGAATCCACTTGTAGATCTTCTGTCTGACATGCTACCAGCCCAATCTACATCTCTGTATCCAAAGACCTATATGTCCTTACCTGCCTCATAAAAAAGTCCATAATGTAAAGTGGACTTCACATACCTCAATATACATCTAACTGCATCCAAATGAGGCTTTCTAGGCATCTGCATAAGCTAACTGACAAGACCAACATCATAGCTCAAGTCTGGCCTTGTGATAGTCATGTAAATCAAACTCCCTACTATCCTCCTAAACATAGTAGGGTCTTTTATCTCATCTCCAACATCAACACTCAGCTTCACTTTTTGCTCCAATGGTACTGAAAGAGGCTTACATTATGTCATACCATACTTGGATAGCATATCCAAGCCATACTGCCTTTGGGATATCCATATACCATCATCACATCTGATCACCTCAATACCAAGAAAGTATCTCAGCTCACCCAAATCTTTCATCTCAAACTTCTTCTTCAAGAAGTCCTTAACTTCAGCAATCCCATTGTCACTATCACCTGTAATAATCAAGTCATCCACATAGATGACTATGATGACCAACCCTGCTTCTCCCTTTCTCACATAAAGTGAGTGATCAGCATCAGAAATACAAAATCCAATATTGACAAGATACTCTCCAACTTGTTAGACCATGCTCTAGGTGCTTGCTTCGGCCCATAGAGTGCCTTCTTTAACCTGTACACATATGTGGGATGCTCTAAATCCTCATAACCTGCTAGTTGCTCCATATACACTTCTTCTTGCAATTCACCATGCAAAAAGGCATTCTTAACATCCATTTGCTGCAAACTCCAACCTTTGGCTACTGCCAAGGCAATCACACATCTAATAGTTGCCATCCTAGCAACTGGACTAAATGTCTCTTCATAATCTATGCCATATGTTTGAGCATAGCCTTTTGCAACCAACCTAGCTTTATACCTGCTAACTGAACCATCTGCATTATGCTTGACTTTGTAAACCCACTTACATCCAATTTCTTTCTTACCCTTAGGTAATGGTACTAAATCCCAAGTCTTATTGGTTTCTAATGCAGCCATCTCCTCATCCATTGCTGCATCCCAATGAGCATGACCAACAGCATTCTCAAAACAAGTGGGTTCAACATCCTCAACTAGTTTCACCATATAAGCATAATGGTGAGCTGCATAACTTTCAAACCAAATCTTTTAACAAGGTATCTGACCCTGCTAGATTTGCGTACCACCGAATCACTCAATGGAGCCTTTACATTACTATGAGCTCTCTCTACATCTGGCGTTCTGAGACTGAAGGAATGCCAAGCTCATCATCCAAACTCTCTGAACCACTAGAATCTCCATCAAATCCCAAATGACTGATAGATGCATCATTACCATCCACTACTTTCTTCTTTCCTTTGTCCTTCCCTACAACGCTTATAGATCCACCTGAAGATGTGGGGCTACTCCTTAGTCTCCCAAACCAAGGGCTCACTATAGGTGTAGTACCAGATGATGTTTCTGGTCCACTAAGACTCCATGATTCTTATTTATCTTTATGCACATTTCTGTCCTGATACTTATCATCATCCAAAACATCACCAGGAGGTGTATATCAACTTCCCATCTCATCAAAGATAACATCCTTGCTCACTCTAAACTCACCAGGGTTATAACAGGAATACCCTTTTTGCTCTAAAGAGTATCCAATAAAAACACATTTTTCTACCTTTGGATCAAGCTTCTTCCGTAGCTCATCTGGCACATAAATGTATGCAACACAGCCAAATACCTTCCAGTGCGATACATCAGGCTTCTTGCCAGTAAAGCATTCTTCAGGAGTCATCCCATGAAGTGCAGCTATGGGAGTTCTATTCATAATGTAAATAGCAGTATGGACAGCCTTAGACAAAAAATGTTTGGGCATATTCTTTTCAGCCATTAATGCCTGTGCAACTTCTGTAATATATCTATTTTTTCTTTCTGCAACACCATTTTGTTGTGGGGTATACCTGCAAGTAAATTGCATCTTTATCCCATGAGTCCTGAAGAAGCCACTAAACTCATTAGAGAGGTACTCTCCTCCTCCATCTGATCTCAAGCACTTCACTTTTAAGCCTGTTTCTGTTTCAACAGCTGCCTTAAAAGATTTGAAGTGCTCAAACACATTACTCTTTTCCTTCATGAAGTATACCCATAGCTTCCTTGAATATCATCAATAAATGTGACAAAGTATTTGCTGCTGCCAAGAGATACATTCTGTGTAGGCCCCCAAACATCTGTATGTACTATATCAAGTATTTTTCTGCTCAATTCTCAGTCATGCGAGAAGGGTTGTCTTGCCTGCTTACCAAACTGGCATGCTTCACAGACTATGCAATTTCGCAATTCTAAAAGAAGGCAACCTTGTAACTAATCCTCTGGACTGCATTAATTTCAGCCTTTGCACATTTGCATGTCCGATACGTTTATGCCATATTTCAATATCTGCAACTACTCCTTTTCCTTTAGCGTACATAGCAGGATCCATTGTAGGAATTCCAACATCTAAAATGAACATTCGGCCAACTCTACTTCCTTTTGCAACCGACCTGCACTTATCATTAAAGTCTTCTACAAAACAACCTTTTGCATTGAATCGGACCTGCAACCCCTGCTCTACCATTTGACCAACAAACACTGGATTCTTTGTAATTGATGGCACATGTAATACATCTGTCAGACTCTTTGTCTAGCCATCATACAAGGACAAGGGAACCTTTCCAATGTGTGAAATTGGGTGGCATGAATCATCACCTGTCTGCACATAACGTGGGTTTTGTAAGTCCTGCATCTCTCCAAATCATTCAACATGACTGGTCATATGATTAGATGCACCAAAATCGACATACCATACATCATCATGTGTCCCCTTTCCTATAACTGCATTCATCATATGTTGTATAATAAACAGATGCTCATTTTTGTCTTCATTCTGTCGTGAAGACAATGCATAGTTTCCTTGCTGCAATTTACCACTGTGACTATCATCCTTCTTTGCATAGCAATGGGTTGCAATATGGCCTGTTTTGCCACAATAATGGCAAACAATAGCAGAATTTCCAGAACCTCTATTCTGCCATCCACCTCTTCCTCTAGAGCTCCCCCTGCCTCTAACGTTTCCTCTGCCTCCAGAAACCTGCATTTCACCAAGCTGTTGATTGAACATGTTTTGCTAGTTATCACCAACACGTCCTATACCATAGCCTCTCAAAGAGGATCTACCACGTCCCCTTCCTGAACTCGAGTAAAATGCTTGTACCTGTTCACCATTTATTTTAGACGAATCACCTTGCATATTGATCTCTTTAGTAATCATGAGAGAGATCAGCTCATCAAAATCTGGAAATGGCTTCCGTACATATACATAAGTAACAAATGATTTCCATGCCTTCTCATTGTTAAGGCCACTCAGAGTGGATGAAAAAAAATCATCATCATCCGGCATTGCATCAATCGTTGCTAAAGCATCTGCAATGCTCCTCATCTTCAACACATACTCATTGACATATATTTTTCCTTTCTTCAAGGCATTCAACTCTTGCTTGAGTTGAATCTTTCGTGCCTTTGTATTTACTGAAAACATGCTCTCAAAAATTGTCCAAGCTACATGTGAAGTTTCTACATTCCTGATATGTCCCATCATAGTATTATCAATGACTACAGATAACCAGTATATCACCTTTTTGTCTTTCGCATTCCATTTTTTCCATCCTTTTAATTCATCTGCAGTCGGAGGGACACCCAGTTCTGCTCCTTTTCTTCACTTGAAACAAACTCATAAAGGCCCTTTCCAATGAGGAAGTTCGTCACACGGAACTTCCATGAAGGGTAGTTGTTCTTGTCAAGCTTCTCAATAATGGGATCTCCATTGTTCTCTACCATTATCACAAACAAGGATACAACACAACAAGCTAGTCTTCTGCAATCTTTCACAACACGTGCATAGCAATACACCAAGCAACCTTTTTCACTGATTGCTCAATAGTACATGTAATCTGCAACCTGTTTGCAGATAAACCTTATGTTTGCTTCCTGCAAACACCTCAAAAATTACAAATTCGCAATCTGTAACTTGTGCACCCACTTTCGGTCAATATAGCCGAAATCACAGTGTACCCTGAAACTGTTATCCACAACCTTGTGGTTCTAAAATGGGGCCTGAAACGGCCTCAGACACCCAAAATAACTACGGAAATGCCCTAAAGAGCTTATCTACAGAAATGTGCAAAATAACGTGCCCAACAAATCTATCACGTCAAAACACGGTTCCGACCAAGATAGGATGCATGCACATTAAAAAATTCCAAAAATCAACCCCGATATAGGAGACAAAAAGTAATAGAAAAAGATTTGGTCACCGGAACGAATGACAGGAAAAAGGAAAAATGGCCGAGGGAAGGGGACTGATAGGGCAGGCACTTTAAAACGCATATCCCAAGGAAGGAGGAGGAGTGCGCATGCGAAAAAGGAAAAAATCGACCCCGAAAACGCATACGCGAATGAATAGCAAAAAATCCACGAGCCGAAACAAAGTGAGGGAAGAAGGAAAAATGTGCAGAAAATTGTGCCTGGCAAGCCTATCTCATCGGCACAAAAAGTCGAGCAAAAAAAATCCCAATCGCATGAAAAAACCCCAAAAAGTGTATCCAAAACGGGATTCAGAAAGAAATATGAAAGGATCCGTGCACCGGAAGGGAGGGCAAAAAAAGGAAAAAATGTCAGGACATATAGAATTATTAGGTTTGTCACATCAAATTTCAGTTTGGATGGGGTGATGAGGTGTTCACATGGAAAAAACAATAAAATGGAGCTCGATAACACCAATAAAAATTAAAAACAAAAAATCGAGAGGCCAAAACAGGGCAGAAGAAAAAGGAGAATTGGGCAAAAAGGGTGGTTGAACAAGGCTATCTAGTCAGAAGTGAATTCGGAGGAAAATAGGGCAGGTTCACATGAAAAAAGGTAAAAAACATACACGAAAAAGTCACGAAACCACCCAAAAATTAATTACAGACAACCTGTACATCAAAATAATAGGCAGGTAAAAGAAAAAATCTCCATGGGAAGGCATAGGATAGGACTAGTATGTTAGATCACTATTCCAAAGCGATAAGGGCGTATTTGCATGGAAATATATCCAAGTGCAGAGGAAAAGCTTCAAAATTTAATAACACAAAAAGGATAATCCAAAACACGAGGATGTAAAATGGAAAAATGGGCAAGTGGAAGGGACGAACAGGGTTGTAAGGTTGGATGTGGGTTTCGGTGAACGTAGGAGGCATTTACATAGAAAAACATCACAACAAGGGATAAAGGAAAAAAGAGAAGGAACGACCCCAAGGGTGAGGTGAACATGGACGGGTGGATGGGGAAGGGACCCCATCAAGGTAAAATCAAGGCATGGCATAGATGCAGGATTAAAGTGAGGCATATATAGGGGGGTATGCATCATAGATGTGCAGGGACGCATCCCCACACTTAAAACCTTAATGGACAAGGTTAGATGCATCAACACAACCTAGGACTCGTCAACTGTAACGTGTCCCCCCTATCCACTTATAGGACACGTCTTTAGCAGCCCATCGGGAAGGGAGTCTAGAAAGCGCTGCGTGGCACTCACAAGGAATGTCACGAGGTTTGTGATCTAGGTCTTCCCGAGTCTGCCACAAAGCGGAAGCACCTGGCCGTTCCCACTTAGGACCGACCTGAATCAGGGTTTTCCTAATAGTCAAGTTCCTAGGAGATAGCTAGCGTTGAGCCCCAGATGAATCACTTTGCGCAGAAACATCAGGGTTGAAGTGGATTTATACTGCACTTGGTTCAAGGAGAATGGAAAACGAGAGGGATGCGAAGCTCGATCTCTCTGCTCGCAAGGCATAGTCCCATTCAGTTTCCCTAAAACAGCATAAGATCGGGACTCTAGCTCTATAGATTCTAGGTCATTGTTACCTCGCTGTCAATTCCTTTGAGAAAAGTTCTCCGCCAACTGGGACCACCCTTCCGTAGGACGGACCCAGAGTCACATCCACCGCACTTTCCTCGGGTTGCTTTAGTTATCTAATTATCTACCACATTTAGTTTGACAAGCAAAAATAGCTTCCTTAATTAACCAATTAATCACTGGTTCCTTCATGTAACTTAGGCACTGACACAGAAAAACAATGTCAAGTAAGTTCCTTTTTTAACATTTGATTATCAGTCTTTGGAATACATCAAATAACCTGCCCGAAGGCTATTCCAGCAATCCTCAGGGATCGCTAATCCAAGTTCCGCCCATTGACTAGTATATGGGCCTCGAGATCCCATCTCGAGTCATGTCGGCCTCTTGTGTAGGATCTGGAGGCAAGGGATTTACGAGCAGAGCCTCCCCTGGCACCCAAGCATCCTCCTGCTCAAAGTAGTACCCACGGAGAGACCTCTCGCGGTAGGTTCGGTCCACATACCCGGCGCGACTAACAACCCCCTTGGATAGGGTCAGGTAGACAGTTGGAGGTAACTGGTACCGCCTCTCCCTCCAGGCTCTTAACCTGAAGCATTAGTTGTTTTCCTTGAATTAGTTCCTTGAGCAAAGAAGTACAAATAGTGCACCTAAGTGTACAATCACGAGCATTCCAGTGGTCGTTTGTATGGCCAATTGCTAAGGTGTGATTCCTTCTCCCCGAATGCTTCCAGTATTCAATCCTGGATCAATCGTGACTTGGCAAGATCCCAAGGGTTTCGTAAGCTGAGTTGCTTGTTTACCCTTTTTCCTTGGGTTAGGGTTTATACCCTATTGACCCAAATTGTCTCTACCTTAGGTTTCCTTAAATTACAGTCAATAAATCCTGGGCAACCTCATCGCCCTAACTTGGTTGGTCAATTGCTTTCTTGGCAATTCATTACTACCCTAGCTTGACAAATCAGTCTTCAAGGAAGAGTGTTGAAGCAGGACGACTACCCAATTCTTAGGAAATTTAACTTGCAATTAGAACTCGCCAAACTAGGTCTAAGGTGTAGGGGTTCTATTTTGTGATTTAGACACAAGAGCATATGACGTTACAGCTTGTTGCACGAGATAGATGTCAGTATCTAACTTGTGGAATTATATCTTTCTTTGTACGGTATTTCTTTATCAAGAATACCTTTGATCAAGATAAGGGCTTGGGAGTCTTCTTGACCCAATCCAACCCCTAACCCTACTAGGCCGATAAACGTTTTGGCCCTAGGATTCCTAAATTCCTTGCGGAGGTCTAGCATTTGGTCATCTGATCCTTAGGGTGAGAGCCCTAGATCATTCTTACACAGGTGATTTGATAATCCTAACATTTCATGAATGTGGGTAGAACTTTTAAGATCAGAAATATTAAATCGGCATCCCAAGTGTGATACTAAGCAGAATTTTGTCGTAACTTAACCCTACCTAGCACATTGAGGTGACCATCATATGCTAACTAACCATACCTTTATGAATTTCATGTAAGCTACTCAATTTTACGTGAATTACTTAGTTGATGTAACCAACCCACGATTAAAGATAATCCTTCCTTTAAAGATGCAAATACTTTCTTCTAGACTTCGCAAGACTTTCCTAAAAAGATGGAAGTAACTCCAAGATGTATCATTCCATGCGAATATGCAATTTCAAAACCATAGACCTTTTGCCTTTATGCAACTATAGGATCTACAGTGATCCTATATGCAATTTCAAAACCATAGACCTTTTGCCTTTATGCAACTATAGGATCTACAGTGATCCTTCTTTTCCTTGCCCTATACTATAATGATTGACATTTAGAGCTAATTCTTATAAACCCTACGTTTTATGCATCGAATTCAAGCTTTAGTATTTTAATGAGATGCATCCTTTCCCAAATTCAAACTTTGATAAAAGAATTTCATGCATGGATGTATCATTCTCTCATGATCAGATGCCATGAATCCATCATTGATTTAATCCTCCCTTTATCACTTAACCCAACCTAGAATGTAACTATCATCGCATGTGATTTGCAAAGTTCATAAATCTTTTCCATACATTGCAACTATTTAGACATCATTTAATGCCCATCTACAACTATCTTATACACGAGTCGCAACCAGGAATTTATTACATAAGTGCATTATGTATTATATGCCCTATCCTTTGTGTGATGCGACAAGGACGCCTTTGCACAATTCCGTCTTTTAACTTATGCATCATACGTTCAAAAAATGCAACTACCCTTGACCATGGAAATGCAAGCAAATGCAAGTGCTAGCCATGCAACTGAACTTGTAAATTGAACAAGTATATATAGAGTTTCCAATTCATTTTAAGCTTCCCTACGTGGATTTAAAACATGCTTTATGCATCCTTTCCATGCAGAAAACTTTTTCGAAACCTGGGCATTCAAAATCGGGATGTTGTCCACTCTCGTACTCTGGGTGGAAGCTCCTGTGTGCGCTCCTCTTGACTTTTGCTTAGGAGCCATTGGCGCAGTAGATTTTGACTCAACGAACTCCCCCTTGGATCTCTTATGCGTTTCAAAGTCACTCTGCCCGAGATCTCTTCTGCATAGGAATTGGGCCTTGCAAGACACGGTTTTAAAAAAACCCGGGAGGCACGGGTGAACTTGGCCTAGAGAAGCTTCAATAGAAGCTTCTCAAGTCTTCTGGGAGAAATAGGGAGATGACGTGGAGAAGATGATTGGAGATGATGATGGAGAGGATGACGATGATGATGATGATGATGATGATAATGATGATGATGATGATGATGATGATGATGATGATGGCAATGAGGGCGGCAGCAGCTTGCGACAATGGTGGCAGCAGACTAGTGTGCGGGCAGCTCCTCACGGCGGGCAGTACGATCAATCCCCCTCCCAAGCTCATGGAGGGGGTTTATATGGGGTGAAGGGGGGGGATGGCCACACAAGTGGCAGGGTGCATGCCCTCCTCCTCATGCCCCTCCACGAGTTCCAACACATACTCCCTCTCCCGGCCATGCAACGGGTGAAGGGGAGGGAGTTTTTAAAAAAATTTGCAATTAATTCATTATCTTTTTTTGTCCCTTGAAGGGAGGGTTCCCGCGGTGGGTTACAGGTTTGGAGCCATGGTTTCCTAGGCACAACGCGGGGCTGGTGTTTGTTAGTGCACGAGGATGGAGAACTTAGCCCAAGGTTTTTCTATTGTGGGAGATTACTTTGAACCACTTTTGCGCGAGGTCTAGAGTCGTTAATATTTCGTTGCGCAAATATTACATCAACCGACTGGATTCTGATGTCCCCACACTTAACACATAACATACTCTTGCAATCATAAGGACATGGTTAGAAAAATTTGGCCCATTTTGCGTATGGTCAAAGAAACTGTCATTGTCACAAAAGGGTTGGAGTCAGCTACAGGAGGTACCACAGCTCACTCCAGCATTCAGCCAGCATGGCAGGGACCATGTAGTAGTACCCAAGAAGGTAGTTGGTTGATAAAGCTCGCCGAGGTAGGTGTCATTGACGAAGGATAGTCACTCAACTCACGTGCACTCAGATGGGATAAGAGAACAGTCACTCGCCCCATAACTTACATCACGCGAGTGAATATTGATGGAAACCTAGATCTCACACCTGGTTTAGGAATAAAAAAGGGGATGGTGCAGAGGGAGTATGCGAGGGTGCATAGTTAATGGTGTATCAGTGCATCCCACCCCGTCTAGCATAGGTGCAAGCAGGAAGGCTAGGGAGCCTTGCAATACAGTGTACATAACAGAGTGACGTGTCCTGTGCTGATGGCAGAGACCCATCCTGTGTGTGCATAGGGAAATGAAAACGTACCTAACTCCAAGTGTCGTAACATCCCTCAATCTCACCTCTCAGAATGGATTGAGGAGAAACACCAGTCACACTCAGCCCACCCTCTGTCTCACACGCTCTTGATAGATACAGGAGGGCAACCTGTTCCTAAAACCCATTGATGTAATCCTTATTGTCACTTGTGCAAAGGTTGTATGCCTTGTGCGCATTTGATGGTGCAATAGTGAATCCCATGCTATGCTGGTATACAGTGCAAGAAGGAACGCCAGGGAGCCTTATGGTGCAGTGCACAAGAACAGATCGTGCATTGTGCATTGAGAGGCCCAACCCATGCGTGCAACACTCCGTTCACACATCTCACCTCTCATTTGATTTGAAGGGAAATACTAGTCACTCACCCCACCCTTATCACAGTTCAGAGAGAAAGGGATGGAGACAAAGACACAAGAGCCAGGGTAGCAGACATGCTCCCTGTCAGTTCATTCCATTCCATCATTACACACACAATCAAGTCAACTGTGTACCTCACACTTACGAAACAAAGTGACCTAGTACTAACCATGGTTAAGTTAGTGTGACTTAACCTTATTCACTAAGGTAAATAACTGACAAAAGACTAATGAGGTTGAATCTCAACACTCCCCCTCAAGCTCAAGTGGGGTACTTCACTCCAAGTAGTTCTCTGAAATGCATAAACTTATCTTTACCCAATGACTTGGTAAAGATATCTGCAACTTGGTCTTCTGTCCTCACATGGACCAAATCAATGTCACCTGCAATCACTTTTTCTTCAATAAAGTGATAGTGTACCTCAATGTGCTTAATCCTAGCATGATAGACATGATTACTAGCTAGGAGCACACTACTCATATTGTCACAATAGAGTGTGATAGGCCTGACTTCCTACATGCCCAAATCATCAAGAAGCTTCATGAGCCATACTGCCTCACATGCAGCTAATGCAGTACGTCTATACTCTACCTCAGTACTAGAGAGTGCAACTGTAGGTTGCTTCTTACTGCTCCAGCTGATCGTACTACTACCAAGGGAAAATGCATACTCACTAGTAGATCTCCTATCATAGGTACTTCCTACCCTGTCAGCATCTGTATATCCTGTAAGCTCCAAAGACTTACCATACTCATAGAATAGACCATAATCTGATGTAGCCTTCACATACCTCAAGATCCTCTTCAATGCATCCAAGTGCAGCTTCATAGGCTTCTGCATGAACTGGCTAACCAGTCCAACTGAATAGCTAAGATCCGGTCTAGTAATGGTAAGATAAATTAGGCTACCCCCCATTTGTCTATACATAGTGACATTCTCAATCTCATGTCCAACATCTGCAAATAGCTTAACATTTTGCCCCAATGGAGTGCTCAAAGACTTGGAATCCAACATATCATACTTGGTCAACATGTCTTGTGCATACTGCTTCTGCAACAACCAAGTACCATGAGGTGTAGAGACAACCTCAATCCCAAGGAAATAATTCAATTCTCCCAAATCTTTGACTTGAAATTCAGCATGTAACATTTCCTTGATCTCTCTAATTCATGTGACATCATCACCTGTAATGATCAAGTCATCAACATAGATGACTAATATCACATAACCAGCCCTTGTTTTTTTTGTGAATAGGCTATGATCAGCCTTGCCCATAGGAAAACCAAGTTTCTGTAAGCATGCACTTATCCTAGCATTCCAAGCTCTAGGTGCTTGCTTCAGCCCATATAATGCTTTCTTCAATCTACACACACGTGTTGGAAAATCTGGGTGTACATAGCCCTCGAGTTGATCCATGTATACTTCCTCAACCAAATCACAATTGAGAAATGTATTCTTTACATCCATCTTATACATACTCCATCCTTTAGATGCTGCCAAAGCAATCGTTGTCCTCACGGTTGCCATTTTAGCAATAGGGCTGAATGTTTCCTCATAATCAAGACCATATTGTTGTGCATACCCTTTTGCCACAAGTCTTGCCTTGTATCTTTCCAATGTGCCATCTGATTTGCACTTCACTTTGTATACCCATTTGCAACCAATAGACATATTGCCTTCAGGTAAATCAACCGAATCCCAAGTGTCATTTTCATCCAATGCTGAATATTCCTCATCCATTGCCTTGCACCAATGATCATCCAAGATAACTTCAGAAAATTTTGTAGGTTCCTTGAAGCTAGTGACTTTTGCCATACACGCATACTGCCTCATTGTGTAACCACTGTATGTAAGCCTATCTATAGGCTCCTTGACTCTATTTGATCTCCTCAATTGAGGTGCAGTATGAGACTCTCCTCTCTCATGAGGTGGTATATATCTATGTCTCACACTAGGGGTCACAACTGATGGAATACCAAACTCACTATCCAAGCTATCAGTGCTGCCAGGTGAATCATAACCACAAGTGAGTGGCCCAGTAACATCATCAAGTTTGTGTTTGCCTTTATCCACATTTCTAATTTTTGCACTTTCATTTGTACCTCCATGCACATGAGTTTCCTTACACACATCATCATCATTCAGCAAGGTGATCTTCTTCTCATGCCATGATTTTAGCTCATCAAATACCACATCTCTTGAGATTAATGTCTTATGAGTAGAAGGATTGTAGCATTTGAACACTTTCCTATCTTACCCATATCCAATAAAGATGGCCTTTTCTACCTTGGGATCAAGCTTCCTTCTCTTTTCATCTAGAACATGTACATATGCCAAGCATCCAAAAACCTTAAGATAGCTAATGTACGGCTTTATCCCATTAAGCCTCTCATGAGGAGTCACCTCATGTATACCTGTTGTTGGTGTACGATTCATGACATACACTGCAGTCATTACAACCTCTGCCCAATATGCATTTGGTAGGCTTTTCTCATTCAACATGGCTCTTGCGGATTCCATGATCACCCTGTTTTTCCTTTTTGCCACGCCATTTTGTTGTGGTGTGTACCTGCATGTCAATTGCCTTTTAATCCCATGAGTTGCCAAGAAGTGATCAAATTCTTTAGAAACATATTCTCCTCCACTATCAGATCTCAAGCATGAGATGTAGCAAGCCAATTCTTTCTCCACATGTCTCTTAAAATCCTAAAAAGCATCCATGACATCACTCTTGTGCTTCACCACATACAACCATGTGTACCTACTATAGTCATCTATGAATGACAAATAGTAATGTGATCCCCCAAGAGATGCATTCTGTGAGGGTCCCCATGCATCAGAATGTACAAGCTATAATGGTCTAGTACTAGTGGTTACATGCCTCATAAATGGAAGCCTTGATTTCTTCCCAAATTGACAAGACTGACATACATGTCCCAATTCTGCATGCTTGAACTTAGGAAGTCCAAGTACAACTTGCTTATGCTGCATATTCTTCAACTTTTGAACATTTACATGACCGATCCTTTTATGCCATATCTCAATGTCCCTTATTGCAACATTGTCATGTGAGTACATAGCAACATTCAATGCTACAATTTTCGTATCCAATGTAAACATCTTGCCATTTCTTTTGCCTTTAGCAATGAGTTTGCATCCTTGACCATACTCTTCAATGTAGCATCCATCTCTATTAAATCTAACTTGTAGATTCTGTTCAGCCATTTGTCCCAACAGAAAGCAAGTTTTTGGTTATGGAGGGTACATGTAACGCATCATAGAGACTCTTTTTCCTGTCACCATGCATCATCAAGGGAATAGTACATGTATGCATAATGTCATGCTGTGTATCATCCCTGTGCAAACATATCCATGAGCACCTTGTACCAATGTGTCAAATCACTCTCCATGAGGAGTCATGTGGTTAGATGCCCCTGAGTCTATATACCATACATCATCTGCTTTGCCTTGTGTAGGCAACCCTTTGTCACATGTTGCATAGCAAACAACCTGTCATCCTCCTGCATACCACTAGAAGAAGCATAATTACCATGTTGCTTCTCTCTTGCTTTCTGATCATTCTACTTCTTGTAGCAATCCTTAGCTACATGCCCGTATTTGCCCCAATAATGGCAATCCTTATTTGCATTTGATTGCTATCCATGAGTCATTTGAGGCTGCTACCAAGTGCCTCTTCCTCTAGGTGAATAACCTCCCCCTCCACAAGCATTTGAGGCACCTCTAGTTGCTTGAGGCTGCCTATTTTGCCATCCAGTAACTTGCTGTCCACGGGCAGCATATGCATTTCTAGCACCTCTTCCTCTAAAATTTGATCTTCCTCTTCCACCTCTACCCCTTTGACTGGAGTAGAAGACACTGTCCCTGCTGTTTTTAGACCCACTGGAACTTGTATTAAGTCCAAGTTTCACTTCTTCATGCAATAGAAGTGCCACAAGTCTATCAAAGTCAGGCTGCTCCTAACGCACTAAAATGGAAGTATCAAACTGCTTATATTCCTGTCCAAGTCCATGGAGGGTAGTAGCCACCAAATCATCATCGTCAACTTCAGCTCCAACAATTGAGCCTAGTTGTTCTGCAATGGATCTGATCTCACTAACATAGTATTCAATAGACCTTCCATTCCTGTATGTATGGCTGAATTTTTGCTTCAGTTGTGTCTTTCTCGCATGAGTGGCATGCCCATAATTCTTCATCAATAAGTCCCAAGCAGCTTTTGGGGAAGTACAGTTTGCAATTTGCATAGCCTTTGTGTCTGACACACATAATGACAACCAATGCATGACCTTGCTAGCCTTTTCCAACCAAGTCTTGTGTGCCTTTAAATGATCCTGTGTTGGAGGTCTATCCTCTAGTAGCTTGGGCTCATCTTCAAGACCTGTAACTAGGTCCCAATAGCCTCTTCCAATTAAGAAATTAGACATCCTGAATTTCCATAGAACAAAATTATTGTAGTCCAACTATCTGAGTGATAGTGTCCTTCTCTCCTATGTTTGCCATTTTAAAGGCTTAAGCTTTGCAAAACTAGTCAATTTTTCAAAATGCCAGCAGAAAATATACTTCAGTGACATGTAGTGCAACCGGTTTTTATTGTAAAACTGCAACAATAACCACTATTGCATTTTCAGACAATACATGTCTTTTATTCCCATTTAACTGCAATTACACTGCATCAACAACTTTGCACTCCAATCTAATATGATGACTGCATAAGATCCAATACATGCAGGAAATAAATACTCAGTATTCCTTCAACTGACTACTCAGATACATTCATATTTTTCATAGCATTTTTGACTTATCCATGAGAGCTTTACTCAGTCATCATACTCTCCACAAATATGCCATTCATCAGCAAGCAATGGGCTGCCATTAGTCACTGCCAATGCATAAGAGAGCATCAAGTACAATTCTTCAAGTTTCACTTCATGCATTCACTGTTGCTGCAGAAATTGTCTCCAACAAAGCTTTTACATGGATCAACAATGAGTCTGTAGCCAATGCACCTGCAAGTATTATCTACTATGGCAAATTTGAACCATCTCCACTGATAAGCTTGGGACATCTGTTTGTTAGCAACAGTGTGATGTTTCTGCTATCACAGAGACTGCTGAAATGGAGATCTAATCTTCAGAAAGCATTCTGAATGGCAATACAGAAGATGCACAAAATCCACTCTCAAGCATTCATGCATCCCAACTCTTAAAGCTTGGTAAATCTGGTTCTGACGATGTCCAATTACAGCTGAAGACAAAGACACCCTGGACATTGGACCAAGAAACACCTCCTAACCATCTGTTAGACCAGTTCATGTTTATCTCCTTATTGGCAGGACTTGTATAAAAGTTGCCATGCTGAGTTCATGTTTATCTCCTTAATGGAAGAACTTATTTACAAGTGCTTTGGCACCTCCAACACTTACACAATTGTGCATTAGAGATCACAGAGGCAGTATAGTGAATTTTAAACATCATACTACCATTCCATAACCTTTGTGTTGCCCAGAGTGTTGTCACTTGTTCCTACTGTAAGCTTTCGATGCAAAGAAAGTGCTCTCGGAGGGACTTTCCCACACATACAGGCATCAAGTGGCCTATAGTCCTCTTCCACTTTCTTCCAGCCTATCACATCTGAAAACCACTAACTAGGAGGATCATCTTCCTGCCCCAACAAGCTGAGGTTTAGCTTTACCACAGCACAATGGGACCCCAAGTCCATCCATTACCATGTATAAGGCATGAATCATCCATCAATTGATGACACCAACCCCCAAAGAGAATCCGCAGCTGCAGCATCGCCACATCCAAATCCTATCTCGAGCAACAAATCCGCAGCCACAGCCCAGATGGTAGACCCCTCACAGCAGGTCACTGATCAGCAAGGTAAAACTGAGACTCCGCGTGAGAAGCTGGAGCAAGACACCATCGACATGTCATGTGAGGACGATGATGGAGATGACAAAGAGTGCATTCAAGTAGCGTGCTCCCCACCAAGGGATCAGATTGTGCGATCTCTTGTCAGGTTCCTAAAAGCAAGGGAAGCAATGGCGAGCCCTCTGCGAGATCAGTTTCAGTAGGTTCTTCTCAAAGAATCAAGCTTCTCAGACGTAAACCATGTTGTAAAACTGTGTCTTCCTTCTTGTCAGATGGTAGACCCCTCAGTGCACGGTCGATATCCTATGTGGGAGCTTTATCAAGCCATTGCTATAGCTACCATGTGCTTGCAAGACAATGCCACAACACGCCCGTCGACTGGTGATGTGGTGACTACTCTGAACTATCCAGTTTCTCAAAAACTATGATCTTGGGATGACTCATCCCATTAGTAGATTACACTTCGTCCACGTCAACATCTCGAAAAACAACAGGGGGTCTTCTCTCTACACACACTTTGATGTAAGAGCTCTTGACCAGGAACAGGAAGGGAAAAAGAGAGAACTCCATTCTATCTGGCTCTGATACCATATTACAGTTCAGAGAGAAAGGGATGGAGACAAAGACACAAGAGCCAGGGTAGCAGAAATGCTCCCTATCAATTCATTCCATTCCATCATTACACACACAATCAAGTCAACTGTGTACCTCACACTTACGAAACAAAGTGACCTAGTACTAACCATGGTTAATTCAGTGTGACTTATCCTTATTCACTGAGGTAAACAACTGACAGAACACTAATGAGCTTGAATCTCAACAACCCTCTGTCTCACACTCTATTAATAGATATAGAGGGTAACCCATACTCACATCCCCATCTTGTTAGGATGAAAGCTTGTGTCACTCAAGGGGTTGGTGATGAAGATTGCTTTATCTATTGTTGTCATCAAGATGTTGAAGCCGAGGCATACCCAAGGAGGCAACCAACAAGTCTGGTTCTTCAATGATTTGTATGAAAAATTGTCTGTTAAGGAGGGCAAATAGACTGATATTGCAAAGACAGCGCACCAAGGGAGATGGATTCAACTTTCTTACAGAAAGGTTCTGCTAATGAATCAGCTATCCTGAACTGTAGGATGTTACCACCTTTTCCACGGTTAGCTTTCCCCCCAAGGGTGTTTCCACCTTTTCTTGGAACGAGGCCTGCTACGATAGGGAATTTCTTCCTTTTCTCTCATAACAGTTTGTTTGTTTTGTTTTTGTTTTTGTTTTTGTTTTTCTTTCTTTTTTTTTCTTTTCTTTTTTTGTTAATAAAAATAATGGTAGAAATACCATGTGTCAGGACCAACCTGGCCACCGTTGCTGGATCAGACGAGAAGATAACAAGGTAGGGTTGAGAGGTATCTGTGAGGGGCTAGCAAAATGAGACCGCCTCATGAGGAAGATCATAAGGGCTATTAGAAGCATAAGGAGAATGATAGTGTGATGCCCAAAAGGAAGAGGGTAGATCGATTGTGATTGTCAAGATCCCCAAGGAGGGAAGTACTTCTTCAAGCGATAGCCATTTATCAGAAAGGGATCCTCAAAAGTGTCAACAACTTGCACTTGGACAAAGCCATTTGGGTTGACAGCAAGTATCTTGTACAGGCCCATCCACTGTTGTTGAAGCTTGCCAGGAAACTTGCCAAATCTTGAATCATAGGCTAGGACAAGATCACCTTCTTTGAACTCCTTGTGCTTGATGAAACTATCATGATAGGCCTTGCGTCACGCTTGAGTGGTTTCGACAAGATCACCTTCTTTAAACTCCTTGTGCTTGATGAAACTATCATGATAGGCCTTGCGTCACGCTTGAGTGGTTTCCATACATTGTAGAGCCATCCGTCGAATCTCATCCAAACATTCCAAGTGCAGGAGGTGACGTTAAAGTGACTCATCGTCTCCCAAGTGTTCTTTAACTGCCACTCACAAAGAGGGCAATTCTAGTTCAACAGGAAAGATAGCTTTAGTACCATACACCAGTTGAAAAGGGGTATGTCCTGTAGCAGCCTTATGGGAGGTTCTGTACGCCTAGAGGGCCTCTGTAAGTCGATCGTCCTTGTTGCGATGATGTGCGGCAATCGTTCTTGTCAAGATCGAGCAGAGGATGTGATTGATGACTTCAACTTGGCTGTTGACTCTAGGAAAATAGGGAGTGGACTTGTGATGGCGGATCTTATACAACTCTGTCAGCTCCTCCATGATTTTGTTAAGGAAATGAGTACCTTTGTTACTTACCAGCTTGAGGGGATTACCAAAACGGGTGATAATATTCTCGTACATGAACAGGGCTATGCTATTACCATCGTCCCGCTTCAGAGCTTTAGCTTCACACCACTTTGTGACATAATCCGTACATACTAGGATGTATATGTTCTGCTTTCGTCTAGTAAGTGGATCAATGGGACCCACGAAATCAATCCCCCACTTCTCAAATGGCTTTAGGGGAAGAATAGGTTGCAGTGGCATGGCACTTGTTTTGGTGAGTTTCCCCATTTGCTGACAAGCATCACATCTCTTGCAGTAGTCATATGCATCCTTGTGGAGGGTTGGCCACCAGTATCCTACTAACAGAGCCTTCCTAGCTGTTGCTTCTCCTGCAAAGTGTCCACCACATGGTTCATCATGGCATGCTTTCAATACTATTCCGCTTTTGTCTCCTACAACACATCTTCGCAACACTTCATCTTTTCCTTTCTTGTACAGTGCACTGCCTAGCAAGGTGTAGGGGGATGATTCTAACAGAAGCTTCTTCTTCTCACGACTTGAGATGCCAGGAGAATATTGTTGAGTTGCCATGAGGTTGGCTATGTGTACATACCAAGGAGTAACTATTTCAACTAGAAATAAAGAAGCATCAAGAAGGTTTGGATCATCCTGTTCCTCTTCTATAGTTTGAGAGATCCGTGATAGATGATTGGCTAGGACATGGGAATGCCCATGCTTAGTGACCACTTCAAAATCGAACTCTTGGAATAGGAGCAACCATCTCATCAGTCATCCCTTAACATATGCTTTGTTCATCAAGAAGGACAGGGCTTCATGATCCACGTAGAACTTGAAATGCATTGACAGTAGATACTGTCGAAACTTCTCCAGTGCAAACACCATTGATTAAGCACTCATACTTTGTCGCTGTGTAGTTTCTCTCTCAGTCAGTTACTTTTCGACTTGCATAATAGATTGGTTGATCTAATTTAGAGGGGCCCTTTTGACATAGGACAGCACCTAGCCCTTCAACTGATGCATCTGTGTGCACATGGAACTCCTTCATCTACTCAAGAGGCTACAAGATAGGTGCTTGGATGAGGCACTATTTTAGAGTACTAAAGACTTCTTTGCAATCATCTATCCAAAGGAAATCTGCATCTTTTCTTAGGAGCTTGTGCAGAGGGTTTGTCTTGGTTGCAAAATGTGCAATAAATCTTCTGTAGTAGCCCACATGGCCAAGAAATCCTCTCAGTTGCTTGAGGTTTGTTGATGCTATCAAGGCGGCAATCTTCTCAATCTTCGCTGGGTCTATTGCAATCCCTTGTGCATAGACAATGTGGCCCAAAAGAACTCCTAATGAGATGCCAAGACACATTTGTCAGGGTTGAGAGAAATCCCATACTCTCGGCATTTGTCAAAACATTGCTCTAGGTGTTCCCAATGCTTAGAAATTAAGCTATAGACACAGAAGCCATCAAGATACACCTCAATGAAATCATGCAAATGATTCTAGAAGGTAGCCATCATTACTTGTTGGAAGGTAGCATGAGCATACAGAGCCCAAACGGCATCACTCTATAGGCATAGGTTCCCCATTATGTGGTGAAGGTTGTTTTGGATTGGTCATCTTCTACAATTTGGACTTGGGTATATCCGCTGAATACATCCAAAAGGGAATAGGGCTCATGGCCTGCCACTGTTTCCAATAGTTGGTCTGTAAAAGGGATAGGGAAATGATCCTTCTTCGTCTTCGAGTTCAGCTTTCGAAAGTCCACACATATTCGAAGTTTCCTATTCCTCTTGGGTACTACCACAATGGGCGAAACCCATTCACTGTTAGCCACGGGATAAATGAACTTGGTTCAAGAAGCTTCAATAATTTGGCCTTCACCAGAGCTAAATAATTAGGATTCATACGCCTTTGTCTCTGCCTCATAGGTTTGGCATCAGGCTCTAGGTCAATGTGATATTGGCATACTGTGGGATCAATCCCCTTTAGGTCTTCGTAGTACGACCAAGCAAACATGTCTAAGTTCTCCTTTAGTAAGTCTCACATGACCACTAGTTCTTCTTCTGGAAGATTGAGACCCACTTTCAGGTGACATTCAGGACCGTCAGTATCCAAGAACTTCACTTGCCTTTCACCTTCCACTTCATGGATAAATGTCCCACGGATTGCTTTTGGATAGAGGTCTGACTCCTTCAAGGGAGTAGTGTCATCATCCGATGTTCCACTAGAACCAGTGTCCTCCTTCTGAACAGATGACTCATTTGTCTATTGAGATTGCTGGAAGGGTATCAGAGCTTTTTTTGCTTCTGTGTGAGTGGTGATTTCTTATGGACTTAGGGTTTCATCTTCATAGGATGCATCTAAGAATGTCACATAGCATGGACCTTCTATAAGCTGTGGCTCTGATGGCTTTGGCTTCCGTTTTGGCAAGGGACATCATCATCCTCTTTTCTCTAGAATGACTGGTCAAGGTGGCAGGAACCACTGGTGAACTTAATTTTTATACCTTTGATCCATTGCTTATGCAAATTCCGCATAGTTTGTGGTCCATTGGTTAACCCAAATGGAACCATGGTCATTCCATCCAACACCTCGAGATCTTTGGCCTCTTAGATGTCTGCAGGGACATCAACAAGATCGTCCGATATCAGAGGAACTTCTTCTTCTGCACTTTCATAACCTGCTTTTTTTTCTTCCTCATCATTTTTATCCTCTTCCTTTGGAGGCTTTGTCTCTACTTCTATAGGGGATTTGTAGTAGGAGAAGAACATATCTCCCGCCTCTGCGTCTACTTCTGCTTCTGCTTCTGTCTCTGGCTCTGTCTTTGCTATTGTCTCTGCTTCTAACTCTACTTCTGACTCTGCGACTGCCATGTAATAGGGAGAACAATACATCCATGCTTCTATCTCACTGTCAGAGATGATTTTAGAAGTCAATTCTAGTTGAGACGGGAGGTATTCTTCCATGGACAAAGACTTGGCTTCCTTTGGTAGTTGGCTTACAGTGCCCACTATTAGGGACTGTGCCTCTATTTTCTTGGGAAATATCTGTTTAATAGCCTCTTCGTCTCCTAATGTACCATTTGTCCATTGGAGGAGTCTATTATGACTTCGATGGATGTGAATCCATTGCCTTTTTGCGATCCATGCAATTTCAACACCACTTTGTTGGGTCCTCTGCCTAGGGTTAGGGTGCCTTTGAACCAGTCCGTCCTGGCTCTTGCTTCAAAAAGCCAAGGTCTTCCCAACAGCAGAGGGTATGAGGTCTCATAAGAATTTGGTTTGACCACCAAATATGTCAGTCAATAGTCTCTTCCTGCAAGGGTTGCTTTTACAGATGGGAGAATGTCCAACGTTTTAATTATGCTTTGGTCAACCAATCTAATAAGCCACTGTGTAGGTTGAATTCCTTGCAAACCTAAGTCCTTCATTGTCACATCTGTCATTATGTTTACTGATGAACCTCCATCAATCAATGCGTCTAAAATAAAGCATCCTTCTATCCATACACTAATCTCTAGGGTTCCAGGATCTAGGAAGGCGTTAGCCACATCTACTTCCTTTATAGGCTCTGAGGCCTTATTGGTCTTGGTCGATGTTGAAGGAGCAATTCTTAATCCACGTCTTCGAGTCAAGATGCTTTTGAATTTCTTTCGGCAGCTGGGAGACAGCATCAGCAACTGTCGGAATATTAAGTTTGCTTTAAAAGTGTCTAGGTCTTTTACCAAATCATATTATTTAATAGGATCCATGGGCTTCTCCAGCCTGTTGGAGAATGGGGCTACACCCATTTTCATATTTCCTTTTTCTTCTAGCAATGGCAGTATCAGCACTTCCTCTGTTTCTGGAAGTGCTTCTGTATTGTTTATCTCATGGACCTCTTGTCCTGTTTCTGGGACTGTCTCTGTGACTCTCTATGGCACTGCAGTGCTCTATACTGCATTGTTATGTCCTGTACTGCTCTGTGCCTCTATTGGCAAGTTGAACTTTAGAATCTTGGCAGGGGAGTTGTTTTGTTTCTGGACAACTAGTTCCTTCTTCTTAGCACGCTTGATAGTGGCAACTTCCAACTCTACCAAATTGGAGGCAGGTTCTTGTGCCTTCTGCTGGCTATCAGTGGCATTGGCCTTTACAGGGGGGGCTGGACTTGGACAGTCCTTTGCAGTGTGGCCTTCTCCTTTGCATCTGTTGCATAAGGGCTTATAATCCACAGTCTTCTAGGGTTTGGACAATTCATGGAGATGTGACCCTTTTCTCCACATCTATAACATTTCACCTCTGATCTCTGACCACTACCAGACTGTCGTCCTTTGTAACTTTGAGAGGGAAACCTTCTTGGATCGAAATTAGGACTAAACTCCCTAGGCTTTGGTCCAATGTCCTGTGTTGTCATTTTGGATTTTAGCAAGTTGAATCTTGCAATTTCATATTTCTGTCTTCATTCATGCATCTCTTTCAGAGAGAAAATATCCTCTGTATGGTTGTTTTGCAAACAGTAGGAATAGAAGGCTCCAGGAATGGTTGGTTTTCAAGTACACTCAGTGGCTAAATGTCACACTTGATGGCACTTTTCGCACCATGTATTAGAATGCATCATATCTCTCCCACCTCCTGTAGGAATGGATATATTGGTGGTATTCACCTTCAATATTTGTAGCTGCTCTGTAATCACATCCATAAGCTCTTTTTTATACTTGCACAACTGAGTTGGATAAGTAGTCCTTCAGATTTTCACCTCCTAAAGTACTTGTAGCAGGATTTTGGGAAGCTTCTGTAATTACTGCATATATCGGAGTTGATCTAGAGGGTCCTTTGTTTTGGTTCTAATTTAGAGCTCCTATTGAGACTTGGGGTTGTTGAGTCACCATAGGAGGAACTGTTTGAGGCCACTGTTGTTGTGGTTGAACCATCATTTGAGGCACTATCGTTTGCCGCAACCACTGTGGATTAGGTGCATTGTATTGCGGCACTGTTTGCATTTGGGAATAGGGGTAGGGAACTGTTCCTGGGACTACATTTGATGGGTATATCATTCCTGGCATGGGAGGAGGTAAGAATCCTCTTCCTGGAGTCATTGACAGCCTTGCTTCAACTTCATCATACAATCTTGCACCTTCCACTGCAGTTTGTAGATTGACTGCTCTTCTCAATTCCACGAACTTACGAACTTCTAGTTATAGGCCTCTGAGGAACACTCCTTTCTGGATACCTTCGTCCAAATGATGGTTAGTCCATCTCTTCAGGATGGATTCCATTTGCGAGACATAAGCTTCTACTCTTTCTCTAGAGGACTGACTGAGGTTCATGAACTCCTCTCGCATCCTCTCTTTAAAATCTTCACTCCTAAATTTAGTGAGGAAGGCCAACTTCAGGTTGTCCCATGTGCCAAAAGTTCTTGTTGCTTGTCTCTCATACCATTGAAATGCCATGCCTTTGAAAGTGGTGGGGAATATCGCTAACCAATGCTTAGGTGTTTTGGCATTGTTAGCCACACATGCTACCATAAATTTTGCTACATGAAGATCAGGGTCTTCATTGTACTCTCCCTTAAAAATTGGTAATAGGACTACATTTGCTGGCCTATCATCAATATTTTTAGGACAAATTTGACTAGGAAGGAGACCTTGAGTCACCATGGGGACTTCTATAAAGAGTGCTTTTAGGGTGTCAAAAGAGGCTTCTGCTGCAAGTCGTTCTCAGCCTTGATTCTTGCCTTCTCTCTTCTCACGTACCTCTGGACTCGTTCTAACGCTTGTCTCTTGATTGTGTCATTCATCAGGGGGTTGGCTCCAACCAGTTGTTCTGTATTCAACAGAATAGAATCAGAGAGGGACTTCAGTCCTCTCTGGAGGATTCTCTAGCCAACATCTCTTCTACTTTTTTTTCAACATTTCTGAATTCAGCTTTCAAACCACTACAGAGGGGGAGATATTCCGTTCTGAAAGTATCAAAACTCATTCTTCTTAGGATCGTTGTTGTGCCATCATCATAATAATGCCAGCTTCTAATGGTTTCAATCGTGTATGTTGTAAAGAACATTGTCTGCCAACTTCTAATGGGTTGCTAATTGTCAATGCACCAAGCATCCCACGTATCTTGTTGTTGAGCATCCACACGAACAAATTCCAACTCTTTTCCTTCTTGTTTTCGTGAGCCTCCACTAGCCACGACTCTTAAAGCTTCTTCACGATCTCCCACTTAATGATGTCTTGAAACTTCTCAATGAATGCCAAATCTTCTATGGATGATAATTCTCTCTATTTCTACCCTTCAGTTTGTTCCCAAACAATTTGCCACCAAGATGCAAGTTTCTACTGCTTCAACAGGGAGAGGAAATAGTCCACCTCATAGAGCTTGTATCATGATGGTAATATTTTTCTGCCATTGTGGGATGAAATTCTTGTAGAAAGTGGCTTTGGCAATAAGAATCTCTAACTCTTCAGTGGAAGAAGGAACTTTGCAAGCATCCATTGAATTATCCTCTTCTTGGCAATGCCATTTCCTTCATTTTCAGCCTCTTCTGATGCTTATTGATGGCAAGCTTCCCCGGCTGCGTACCAAAAACATGGAGCCCCAAGAGAGACACCAACAAGGAAAATGGAATTCTACTGCAAGAAAATATATCTTGTAACACCAACAAGCTTTTGTTTCATTATTTTGATGACCAAAACAAGGAAAATAGCAAATCTTCACGCATCATCATAGTAGATATCTCCCACGGATTTGATAGAATCAACCATAATCTTCAACATTTTCATAGAATCCATCAATAGAACAAGGAACATAAAAGAATACACCACTTTTGAATGGAAATCAATCACATAATATTCATCTTCAATGTCTTTATATTTTTCTCTCTCAATCTCTCATAGATAGATACATTGTTTGATAGAATTGGTTATCTCTCTATATATATATATATCTCTCTCAATACTGCATCATATCCTCACTACAATACTCAATAATGGCACTCAATTCTCCTCTCTTGTTCGTGGATACACCTCCCAAGAGGTATGAGAGGTATGAAAGATCACCAGAGACATCATAGTGTCCTCTGAGATCTGACTTCTATCACTATTCTTCTGTAGCCTTCTGTGAATCTTCATCAGCCACTTCTTCACTTCAATTAGCTTGAATAGAGCTTCCATTCATCCTTTTCCTAAGACAAAAACACTTCCCAAAACATCCAACATAACACTCGACAAAAACAAATAGAACAGACCGCAGAGCAACAGGACAACAGAAGAACGGGACTACAGAAGCTACAAAACCATACAGAAGATCAACAGAAACCATAAAAACCACAAAAACCAAACCAAAACCAATTTAATATTTCATCATCCTTTTAACAAAACCTTAACCATCTCTCAAAACATCCATTCAACCATCTCAACTACCAACACAGAAACAAAACAAAAGAAAATTTGACCTTACAGAACCAAACAAAAAAATTTACAGAACCCTTCAGAAAATCATATCCTCATCAAAAACTAACATAAACCCTTCAAACATACTCAAACCATTCCAAACACTTCAAAACATCTTCAAATTCAAACAATCCATCACCAAAAACAACCATTCAGCAACAAAAACAACAAAAAATCAGCCCAAAAAACATATCATTTCAGCACTCAATAAACGCTTAACATACTTGAATGCATCTTGGAAAATGGACGATCACCAATACCTAGCCCTTAAGGCCTTCTATGCTGTCAACCACCTAGCAAAGTGCCCTCCACAAGCGGAGTCATGACACTCCTCCAGGATAAATGGAACCTCATCAGGCATCAACATCGATGATAGATATCATCAATACCCTGTCGATATAGTGTTCCTGCGATTAACGTGGATTTTAAAGCCTATTGTTTAATTTTTCTCTTCTCAGATTCTGATAGAGTAGCTTCAGTCTCTCTTGTAGATAAATAGTGTGTTATAGTAGCATACCAGGAGGAAATGGAAGATGTATCAATCTTAAACAGTGTTTTCATGTCACTTCCTTCAGCCAAGACCTCTTTTGGCTCTCTGAAATCCACAAAACATTCTACAATGCCCTATAGCTTCGCTGGCTTGCTCTTAATCTCGTAATCAAATTCCTCCAAAGTGATTAACCACTTTGCTAAACAATCAGGCAGCTGTAACTTGTTCAGCAACAATCTAAGTCCTTCCGCCTTCGTATAAAAAACCACCTTCTCATAAAGAATGTAGTGCTTGAACTTTTGGTCACAAATACCAGTGCAAGGCACAACTTCTCCATATAGGTATAATTAATTTCTGATACACCCAACTTCTGACTAGCAAAGGCTATCATATGATACCATTTTCCCTCCCAAATTTGGGCCAAACAACAGCTAATACTATGCATTATTGATACTAAAAATATATTTAAAAATTTGCCCCTTTTAAGTGCTTTTAAAATAAGTGCTTTGGCAAGCTTCTGCTTCACATCATCAAAAGATACTTTGCAAGCATCACTCCATGCAAAAAGACAATTAAAGGACAACAGGTTGCAACATTCTTTCTACCAGGGCATTTATAAACCTTCGATAATGCCCTATTGATGATAGAAAGCTATGTATCTCCTTTGGAGTACGCAGTGGACTCATGGCACCTATGACCTTGATCTTTTCAAGGTCCATCGTGATCTTTACTAAACTGACCACATGACATAACAACAGCCCATAGGGCACCCCAAAGACGCACTTCTGTTGGTTAAGAGTTATGCAAAATTGTCTACAATGCCCAAAACACTTCCGCAAAATAATCAATTGTTATAGTGGTTGCCCCCAATTCATCAATAAATACTTTCAACTCCTCTTGGGAGATGTCACCAAAGGTCTTATATTAGATATTCTTTGCCATGAACCAAGTGCATTACATAAAGCAAATGCCATCACATGGTACACAAAGGTACTGAAGATAGTAATAAATGTCATTTTCAGCTTGTCTTGCTTAGCAATTTCCATTTGGTTATAACCCACAAAACAATCCATGAATGAATATATTTCCCCACCCACTAATTGATCCAAAATTTGATTAGTAAACGGCAACGGGTAGTATTCCTTAATAGTCTTCTTATTCAACTCTCTAAAGTCTACGCAAAGCCGAATTTGGTTATTTTTCTTCTTCTTGATCACGACTGGTGAGCACCATTTAGTATGCTGAATAGGGAAGATCAAACCCGCTTTTCAAAACTTCTATAGCTCCTTGAATAGCTCCTTCCTTAGTTCAAAATGCATATGTCTTACTTTCTGATGTACGGGTCGACTTCCTTCCTTTAGAGGAATGGTATGCATAGCCAGGCTGGGAGGAATGCCTCTAAGTTCAAGCAAAGATGTCGTGGAACTCTTGAATTAAGGACACGTAGTCCTCTCTTTCTTCGTACACGAGCATGGAACCTAATTTAATTGGCCACAAATCGTTTAGCGTACCAAGGTCCAACTCAATTACATCCACATCTCTTATCCTATACTGCTGCTTTATCGGCTCATTCAAAGTTATCTGATAAATATCCTTTGTAGTGGATCCTTCTTTAGATCCATCGCTTGATGATGTCTCACTACCACCAGATGGATCATCTATTATTTCTAGTTCAGTAGAGGATAAAGGAGCTCTCTCACTCTAAGGAGACTCAGGGTAAGCATCCACTATTACATAATTAGCACCTCTAACTAGAATCACTTGACCAGTGGGTATATCGACTTGACAATCTGTTCATAAAATCCATGGCTTGTCTAGCGAAACTCAATAGCTAGGACATCCTACACAAACCTTATCACCCTAAAGTCCAGATAGCATTCCATGATTGCAATAGTAACGTGGACTTTAGTGATGCAACCTTCCAGTTGCCTTAGACTGTCATCAGCCATCCTAAGAAGTGTGGAGCCGTCTTTTTGGATTTCTAGACCTAGCCTCTCCATCAAGTCTGAACTCATGATATTGGCAGAGGATCCAATGTCCACGATAGCATGCTCCACTAATATTCCATCCACATATGCTAGAACCCTGGGACAATGCTTTTCAGCATGATCGAACCAATCTTCTCCTACTCGTAATATTGGTGGAGGATCCAATGTCCACGATAGCATGCTCCACTAATATTCCATCCACATATGCTAGAACCCTGGGACAATGCTTTTCAGCATGATCGAACCAATCTTCTCCTACTCGTGCTATGCCCAAAGGTTCTACAATATACCCAATACGCAGGATTTTCTTGAATTCCTTGTGTACTCCTAGAGAAAATTTAATCAATTACAAGAGGTTCACATCTAGTTTAACTTCGCAAAGAGAACTTGCTAAATCAAAGTCATGGTAGTTAGCAAAAGCTCTCTTCTCTCACCAAACCATTGTCTCCTTTGGTCTTTGGACCGGCTTTGGTGCCTCTTTTTTAAGTTTTACCTTCTTTCTTGGCAATTCTTTATCCTTCTCGAGATCAACTTTACTATCAACATGTCTTAGGGGTCCACCTTCCATCTTAGGATTTAGGACTTGCTTTCCCCTAGCATCTTGCTTAGGGTTCCCCTTGACAGGTTTTGCATTTCCTTTGTCACCCTCTCTAGTCTTTTGACCTCTTGTTACGGCTCGTAGATTAGAAGTTTCAATATCATTGACACATATAGCCTCAATAAGACTAACTCCACTGCCATGAGGCAACTCCTCTACAATAGCCTTTCCTCTTTGCAGTATTTTTCTTGGTCCATCATCTTGCTAGAGATTATTCCCTTGTGCATGATGATTAACTGGACTTGGCTATTTACTTCCTTGTTGGAGAGAACTGATCTTACTCCAACATGTAGCAACTAAGTGGCTAGAATTTTTGCAAATATCGTATTTGACATTTGGACAATTCCTAGGGAAATGTTGGCCACCACACCATGTACAATTGAATCTTGAGGGGGCACCCTCTTTGGGGCATCGACTCTCTACCAAATTCTATTGCTTCTTAAGGAAATTGACATCAATAGCTATTTGTCTATACTATTCGGTAATCATGTTAATGTAGTGCTTCATCATATCCTTAACTTCACCAAGGACATTTGAGGCACTCGACTCATAGCCGTGATCGTCTATCAGTCATCCCATAACCATTTGATTGGGAATCGGCCACTAACTTACTAGGACGATATTTGGGTTTGTTGTTTGGCCTCCACCATTCAATGGAGCCATCTGACTAGCCATAGGCATAGTCACACTGGGAGGACCTGGTAACATAGGCAAATTTGGCATGATACTCCCTCTTCCATTTGCATTTGACATGGGATCCCCTTGACTCACATTGGTCAGTGCCAAATTATTGCCATTCCAATTTACCCTTGCTGCATAAGCCACTTGCAAGCGTGACTCTACTCCTTCTACTTGGGTAATAGCAGTGTCAATGTTGGCCAAAGCAACACTACTCAGCTGTACCTGGATGTTGAAATCTAATCCATGTAAGAAATATTGCAACTATTCAACCGGTGGAATGGGAATATGTATCAAGTTTGCAAAGAACTTGCTTTAATTTCTTGGCATAGGCCTGGACATTCTCATTTGGCTCTTGGTGTGTTACATTCAAGACACAACCAATATTGTCCATCCCTCTCAAGGGCAAACTCTCTACGGAAGGCTATGAAGAATTGGTCAATGCTAGTTATGGTTTCGGCTTCTAAACTGTGATACATACTGTTGTCCTTCCTTTTATTGTCATGTTGAAGAACATCATTAAGTGTCCTTCATCTTGGATTCGATAGTTGAACATAAGTTTTTGAAACTCATTAATACAGAGTTCTCCATCTTCTTCTTCTAACCCATTGAAGATGGGCAAAGGTTCTCCTAATGCTGGTAAATCCAGTCTCCTTGCTGGAATTGCAATGGATTGTGCCATGGCTACAACTGGATTGACAATAGGAGTTTGTGTAGGTAAAACTACACCCCCACTTGAATGGGTTGATTGACTGGAAGAGGGAAACTATTGGGACTTCCTCTTACACTCAAAGGGCTGCTTGTGACACTTGGGTTATTAAAACCACTACCTCTTATGCGTATCGAGCTGCTTCTTTGAGGAGAAAAATGCCTTAGAATCTTAGTTCATCGTCTACCCCTCTCAGCACGTTTCTCTTTTTGTATTTCGACTTGACAGTTCTTCTCAGAGGACATAAACTCACTATTTGGTCCCTAGAGACCCTAGATTTGGAACCACCACTTGTTGGTAGCTCCCGACAAATGTACCACCTATCGAGACCTAAAATGGGTGTGACACCAGCTCTCTAGCACTAGTCCGTCCTCTAAGACACACAAGACACCCCACACGGCCTCACGGCCAGAAGCATCTAGGGCTCACACTACACTAAACTCTAATATCAATCTTGTGTTTGTAATAGGACACAGTCCAACTTTTGCATTCCCCTACTCCTCAAAGGGATATCCCATGACATATAGGCATAATACCTCGTAGCACACACATAGGAGGCAACCTCTCGGCTAAAACATCGCGGCCTCTCTCCTTCATCTCAAGGATTGGCCCTTGATGGGTTGCCTCAACATAAAGAACAAGCGTACAAGCTCCACTCTTTTGATTTATTGAACAATCTAAGAGTTGATATTTCCTCACTACACTTACCCCAAAGAACCGCTCATCTAAACTACAACAAGAACTTCCTCACACTCTCAACGTTGGTCAATATTTAGCATACAGATGCTATGCATCCAGGATCTTATACCATGTGGCATGCAAAATACAAAAGTGTATGCCTATTCTACACAAACATTTTATTCTAAAACAAATCAGCAAAGTGGAGTGTAAAAATCAGCCCTTCAATGATTTTCAATCTACTCGTTATTGTTTCATTACTAGAGACTAGCATCGAACTTAATCATGGTACTAGCCCCTTTACACTTAAATTTTTATCATCCTATATGACATGCACAAACAAAAGATCAGACTTTACTTCATTTTCCGTACTTAAACACTTCCATGACCTTTCTTTTCCCCCTACCGTTAATATGTTGCATCGTTGCATAAGTGTAGGGTTTTATTTTCCGTCATTTTCAATGTATAAAGCAATAAAAACACACTAAAATATACAAAACAAGAATCAACTGAGGCTTAACCTCATGCCCCAACCTTGCTAAACATTCACTGACATTAATCATATTTTTCCTTAATTTTTAAAGCACGAAAACCTATTTTTCCATTTTTTGCTATTTTTCTCTATTTATTTATGCATAAAATAGGTTTTTTAATCTATGATTATTGACTGATTATGACAAGTGAAATTTTTATTTTATCAAAATTTCATTCCATGTGCATCTCTTTTTCCCACTCGAAACCAACAAAATATTCACTTTTACTCTAAAAATGCACTTTTCGGGTTGGAATTTAATTATTACGACTATTTATCATTATAGTTCTACATTTCTTTTATGCAAAGCCCTCAATCATGATGCAAACAAGATCCAAACAAATTTTCATTCCATATGAATTTCATTTAGACCATCAAACATGAAAAATAAGCAAATTTTCTTTGTAAAATAAGGCATACCGCTTAAGCGCGTGTTGCGAGTTTTTTTAATAATTGATAGGAACTGCTAACGGACCACATGGTGACCATTATTTAGTACTAAACACCTTCCCTCAGCCTCTTCTTGATCTTGGAGCAATCTGATCATCGTTGCGAACAAGCATCCTTCAGCCCCTCTTCTTCTTGATTTCTCCCACATGAACTGTCGTTTGGAAGAGAGAGAGGGAGGAGAGAGAAATATAGATTCTAATGAGACCATTCATGCAGCCATTTTCGAAGGTGAGAGTGGTGATGGGGAGCGGAAATATTCTTTCTCTTGTTGTCAAGATCTGTGGTTCAGGGGGCTACATTGAGTGGGATATGGCTTATAGGCTCCCTCCACCCCATTTTTCATCGCCTCCTACTGCCGCCATGGCTTCTTTCTTTTTTTTCGCAAAAAAAAAAGGTTCCCCCCCTCCCGATTTGTGAGTTTTTTGGGGGGTGGAGGCCCCAAAGGTCACACTCCCCCACTAAAAGATCAATTTACACTACTTCCCTTTGGCTCTCCGCTTCGGGCACTACCATTCGACTGTTTGGCATCCGATTTGACTCCCAAAAATTATTACATGTCCGTCTCAAAGTCCCCCACTATCGAGCACTTCTAGAAGTCTCATCTGACATCCCAAGAAATTATCAAAATTTTGCAACCGTCACTCGGTGGGTCTTTAAAGCAGTTTTGAAACTTGTCTGTTGCTTGTTGCTTAAAATCAACCCTATTGCCTCTGTTGCCTTCGATAGAGTTTAATTTTCCCTTGAGATTTGGATTTTTTGGCACATTTTAAGCACTTTTCTCGGGCAAAAATCCACCGCTCAGCACTAATCCAAGAGGTTGTGGGGGAGACGGACTGAGAAGAGGAAGGGGAGGAAACACTAGAGCAATCGCCGATCCATAAGCTTCACTCACCCATTCCAGTGAGCCCTCCCATCTCTTACTCTATAGGGAATCTTGGGGAAGAAGAGGTTCAACAAGAAAAATCAGAGCAAGCAGCTAAGAAAAGGGAAGCTGGCCATCAACCTCAACAATCAGGAACCTCAAGCGAGAGAACGATGAATGAGCAAGGGGCAACAAGGCTCAACACGATCCAGCTAGGGGGACAAGTAAAGAATCATGTTGAAGATTTCCATTAGAAGAACCACATCCATCATTGAAGAAAGGAAAGAATTGTAGAGGGTTGACAAGAAAGCTTGAAGAGGAATGTAAAAAGAGAGAAGAAAGGGAGAAAGAAAGCTTAAGATGAGAGGAGGAGGAGAAGCAAGTGGCCATTTCTATCAGAAGATTAGTGGAACAACCCTCTCAATCTCAGGACCTAGCCATGATGAGCGCAACACATGAAGACGTGCCTACCACAAGTGCTACTGTAGAGGAGGCTAAGCCAAGACCAGTGCTAGAAGGGAAAAAGGCTAGTAATGATTTCAAGAAGAATGACAAAAATATTTTTGTCAATTTTTTTTTCCAATTGAATATGTGCTCTCTCTCTCTCTCTCTCTCTCTCTCTCTCTCTCTCTCTCTCTCTCTCTCTCTCTCTCTCTCTCTCTCTCTCTCTCAAAGCAAGCTCCATTATCAGATGAAAGATGATGTAGAAATTCAAAGCTACGAACATAGAGGACCAAAAGCAAGCATAAAATCTATAGGAAGAAAAATCGATATACCTAGATGAATGTCGATCATGTAGGAGTAGAAACATTTTATCTACCATCTTAAATAAGAGCCATGGATCACCAAAAACAAAAGCTTTTCTCTATGATTTAATGTAAAAAAAAAAGATAAATAAGCCATGCAAGCCCATGTAACCACAATACTACACTTGTATTGGCCTTTGTGAGAACTCAACATAATGGGTTTAAGAGAGATGCTACTTCTTTCAAGCGATCCCACTCTCTATAAGTCATGCTAACTTGCACATACTTGGCTCATACTCAAGCTCCAAAACAACTATGCTCTCTCCCCTCATTCCCATGAATACAAAAAGAAAACAAGAAGAAGATTCAAGAACCAATCATAAAGAGTCACTGAAATCTACCTCTCTCGTCATATTTTGTATGCTTCTTTTCTAATCTATGAGCTATCTCTTCTATCCTCCAACTGCTTGAAGTACACCAAGTGGAGAAGAGAAGGATGAAAAACTAGAACTAAAGCAAGACCTCTGTGTGTGTGTGTGTGTGACTATGGTAAAAGCAAGAATAGAAGAAGCAAATCAATTGTGATTGTATACAAGAATGAGCTCTCAAGTTTTCCCACACAAAAAGAGCTCTCCATTTGATTATATACATTATATACATAGGGTTTCCTTTTGGGTGAAAATCATTAACTCTTTGTTTTCTCTTGTCCATTTACAATTTATAGTATCTAGAGACTATGCTTTACAACTTGCCCATGAAAATTAAAATATATGCACATGATTTTCCTATATAGCATCATGGCATTCTAATCCATGATGTCTTACTAGATATTTTAGTTTTACTCATAGATTCTTTCAATTTGCAAGGCATTTGATTATATAAAAGATTGCTAGTCATTTTAGTTTTACTTGTTGATTCATACAATTTGCATGGCATTTTAATAAGCAAGAAAACATCCCTACTAACTGTCAACTCATGTATAACAAGATTATAATATCTATATCCCTTTTGCTCAAGAGAATATCCCACAAATACACATTTTTTTGCTTTGGGATCTAATTTACTACGCAACTCATCATAAATATGCACATAAGCAATACATCCAAATACTTTCAACTGGGACAGATTTGGCTTTTTACTTACAGATTTCTCTTCAGGTGTCATACCATGTCCAACAATCATAGGTGTTTTTTTCCTAATGTATACAACTATAGTAATTGCTTTAACCCAATAGTAGTGAGGCTTAGACATCAATGCTCGATCCATCTCTATAATATGCATGTCTTTTCTTTTAGCAACTCCATTTTTCTATGGAGTATAGCTACATGTAAACTGCCTCTCAATACTATTTTTTGGCAAAAATCAGAAAACTCATTACATAAGTACTCGCTCTCTCCATTTGACCTTAGGCATTTAATATTTAACCATGTTATCTTCTCAACCCAAACTTTAAAGCTTTTAAAGTGAGTGAAGATCTCACTTTTCTCATGCTTAAATAAACCTATACTTTCAACTATGGTGTGATCAATGAAAGAGACATAATACTTGCAACCACTCATAGTTGCAGTCTTTGTAGAACCCCACATATAAGCATATATAAACTTAAGTGGCTTCTTGCATACATGATTTTTATGCAGAAATACTTGCCTTGACTACTTTCCAAATCAACATGTTGCACATACTTTATGTATTTCATCAACTTTGAACTTTGGTAAGCCATCCATAAATTTTTTTCATTGCATAATTTTCAAATGCTACACATTTACATGACCAATCTACTTATGACATATTTCCATGTTAGCCACAACACATGAACCTTGTGCAAACATAGCAACATCCATTTTAGGTAGACCTATATAAAGAGTAAACAATCTGCATTACGCTTACCTTTTGCAATCAACCTACAAACATATAGGTTCCTCTCTACATAACAACCATCAGATGTGAACCAAACTTGCAATCCAATTTGACCATAGGTTCTTATTTATGTTTGGTATATGTAGCACATTAGCCAAGTACCTTGTTTTACCATTCTCCATACCCAAGGGAACATTTCCAATGTGAGTAATGGGATGGATTGTATCATCTCCTATATCCACATAGCCTAGAGGCTTTGGACTGTGCATCTCTCTTAACTACTCTCCATGAGAAGTCATATAGTTAGAGAAACTTGACTCTACATACCATACATCATTCTTGGATCGGTCCTCTCTATTTCCGAATCATAGAACTCACTATTGGATTTCTCATCTATTTCACTAACCACTTTATCTCCATGATTTATCAACACTTTCATTTGCTTTTTTAACAAGAGTTGATCTTCATCTAATAGTATGATATTGTACCACTAAAATAGTGATTGGATCATTGAACTATTTGAAAATATACATGAGAGAAGAGAGCTGAAGAAATCAAGAGCACATATACAAAAGTAATAGAGACTTGAGCACATGCTCCGAAACTTCATGCTGCCAAAAGCTCACCGATTTTGGGGAATTTAGCAATGCTACCCTCCACATCACCTAATCTCGGCATTTAATGTGCCATGCTGAAGCGCCCTGAGCTTGGGAGAGGATCTCCAAAAGGAATGATGAGCTGAAATGCTCTCCTTTGCTCTCCTTAGGTCCTCCAATAGAGGTGGGTCTAGCTGGCTATGGTGGGAGAGAAGGTAAATGAGAGGGCAAAAGTTCTTCTTGTGCACTTAGGTGTGTAAAGAGGCTGAGGGAAGCTGAAGGATTAGAGATGGCTTTGATACCATGTGGAAAATCAGAGTGAAAGCAAAGATTGAAGTGTGCACAAGAGGGAGAGAAGAGCTCACAAGTACAAGAACAAGTCTTGCTTATTTAATTGCTCATGAAAGTACAACTTGGGTCACTCTCACTCACCAGTTGATGTAGACTCTTGGGCTGTTTATATAGCCCCAGTTAGCTAGGGTTAGGGTTTCCCCTTCCCCTTAAGACCATTCACACTTGCTTGCCCTTATCCACTCCTGCGCAAGAGAGAGAGAGAGAGAGAGAGAGAGAGAGAGAGAGAGAGAGAGAGAGAGAGAGAGAGAGAGAGAGAGAGAGAGAGAGAGAGAGAGAGAGAGAGAGAGAGAGAGAGAGAGAGAGAGAGAGAGAGAGAGAGAGAGAGAGAGAGAGAGAGAGAGAGAGAGAGAGAGAGAGAGAGAGAGAGAGAGAGAGAGAGAGAGAGAGAGAGAAGGTAAATAGAGAAGAGAGGAAAAAAGTAGATCAAGGAGGAAAAAAGATGTGAGAAAGGAGAGGAGACAGAAAAAGAAGAGATTAGAAAAGAGAGAGAAAAAAGGGAGAATGATAGATTCTTTAATTAATCTAAAAATTTGTTGATACCACAGCATTCCATATTTAAGTTTTATTGGATTTGATATAATTAAATTTAATGCTAAATCTTATATTTTTAATAATACAATTTTAATAATTTATAAATGTATTAAAATGGTTAATTAAATAAATTTTTGTATTGTATTACATTGAGCATTAGCATATGAATATATATAGTAATAAAAATAATCTTCTATATAATTATAGTACTTAACATTATTATAGAATTCTTAACCTGATTGTTGTAAAACATCATTATTATAATCAAAGTAATAGATCCAATCAAAGCTCTAGTTGAAGTGCCTCTAGACTTTGATAATAAGAAAAGAAACAAAATTCATTAGTTGGTTGAGATGCAACTCTCAATTTTTGAAAGGCATTTGCAATGATATAATGTTTTCTATAAGGATTGCCATGGTGCATTCATAAAAGAAGTTAGAGGATTTGTGGATCTTTGAATGCACTTTACTCACTTGCTGTGTAGTTGGTATGATTGCAAAGCATGGATTGCTTTGATTACGCATATGGGAGAAATCCAATGAAAATGTTTGAGGATTATACATTTGTAAAATACATTATCATCTTGACTTTAGCTTTGGCAATGATAATCATAGATTGAGAGCATAAGGCAATTGTAAAATACATTATCATCTTGACTTTACCTTTGGCAATGAAAATGTTTGAGGATTATGCATTTGTAAAATACATTATCATCTTGACTTTACCTTTGGCAATGATAATCATAGATTGAGAGCATAAGGCAATTGTAAGCAAGATCTAAGAACAATGAAGAGATGATGGGAGTATTCTTGAAATCCAATTAGTGTGTGACTTATATGCTTGAATTAATCTAAGGATAAGGGAATAGTAAACAAGATCTATAAACAATGAAGAGATCATGGCAATATTCTTTAATTCTAAGTAGCATGTGACTTATATACACGTGCTAGTCTAAGGATAAACTTGACACTTTGCAATCATTTCATTCAATCTATAATGTGTGAGAAAGTCGATCCCAAAATGATGTGCATATCACTTTTGTTAAGTACATAGGTTTTCTCTACTCAAGAGGGAAAATTTCTTGCTACACCTTATTCATTGACGTGGAGTGATATGGGATTCCTATCGAGTACACAAGTATTCAAGTGTGGAGATCACCATAAAGATGTTGCAAAAAAAGATTGCATTCCCTGCACATTTAGGAGGCATCCCTGATAAATGGCATTAAGTAACACAAGAGAAATAGATGATAAATGTTTTTGGTTTTTGCATTTTATATTTTTCTAGTTTTATGGTTCTCTTGTGTTTTTCTTTTTATCCTAATCTAACAAATTCAATCTCTTCATCAATCTCATTTCAACAAAATAGTCTCTTCCAAATCGGCTTCCTAAACTAGCCACATGCATGTCAAAGTAAGCAAGTCACAAGAGCGTGGATGATCAATACCCTACCGATCCAATCCACAATTGAGAGAAAAATCCCCCTCTTCTGCCACACAGTAGGGGTGTGAGAACCTTAGCAATTGCACCAAGTACATCCATATTGAGAGAATAAGATATAAAAGAAGAATGAGATAAAGAATATGGAGAAAATCTTCATCTCATCGAATTGCAATCTCACAACCTCAAACTTAAACTAGTTACATAAGTGGAAAGAAGAATAAGAAAAGTAAAAAAAAGATGGAGAGCTTTTCTATCCCAAGTTCCTAACTCAAAACACGACTCTCACTTTCTTTCATTTCCTCACTTTCAACAATGATGATAGAAGATGATAGAAGAGAAGAAGACATTGAATGCTCAAAAGTTGTACTAACAAAGCTTCAATAGCATGGATGCACTAATATGGATATTTACAACTAAGACCTCCCACCCTATTCCATAACGTATTGTATTGCATTCCTATAGCCTATGAATTTTTGATGAGCTAAGCATCATGTAGACTAGCATACAAGGTAGATTATCAAGATTTGCTTGAATTGCCATTGTCAATCCTTCTTGGACACTCATTCTCTCATTAGCATCCATTTATTCATCAAACTCTAGGAAGGAAAGTTCAAGAATTACAAGCACATGCATCCAATCCCTTTTATCCTCATTGTATGGGATATACTTGTTTATTTGCTTATGGTTCACAAAGCATTACATGTTGCCTTTGGGCATTGAAGAAATAACATTAAGTTTGATAGGATACTGTTTTAGCAGTGATGTCATGGCCAAATATTAGACTTTGTACATGAACATTTTCTCTTATGTATTCTTCTTCTATTTATTCCTTAGAGTTACAACTAGCTTGAGTTTTTCTATCTTCATGGGTGGTTGTTTTTTGCTTGTTGTTTCAAACATTGGTGCCACTGTCTTGGATCCTTCTTTGCTCTACATTTGGGGAGTCAATAGAGGGATTCTCTACATTCACATGGGTAATTATAGAGCATGATCTCCATTGTAATAAGCTTTTGTGCATATCAAATATTTTAGCACACGTCTTTGCTTTATACTCTATTTAATTATAGTGCTTTCCCTTTAAATTAACTTTCTCATTGGTCATCCTATGCCATTTCCTTTAGGTAAGCAATCAAAATCAGGATTAGAAAGCTCAATTTACACCAATGCATAAAATATAAATGATTAGGATTGAAAAAATGAAGTACTCACATGTTTTATGATAATGAAGATGTACTAATAAAAATGAATTGAGAGTCTACTTAGACTAAATAGTGACTTGAGTCACTATGATCGCACATGCTAGTTGAAGCTTAAATAGACTAACAAGCTAAAATGCTATTAAAATACCCTCAATGCTCTCAACAATGAGTTCTCACTCAATGTAGAGTAGTTCTTTAGTATATCAATTGGTTGATTGACTCATGATAAGAGAGAGCTAAAGTTAGAACTAACTTTTAGCTACCTAACAATCCTGACTGGATAGGATGGACACCTTGATTTGATGGAGAGAGAAATTTTGGAACATAACTCTAATCTAGGTGATCAAGTACTCTAAATCCATCCACAAGATCTTAAATGTATAAGTATCTAATAATAGTAAGCTTCAAATGTTTCCAAAAAATTTATTATGGCTCATTGAAAATTTATTACAACATGTAGAAAGCTAATTCACATGCTATTTTTAAGTTGAACTTTATACTTCAACATTCCCCCTCAAAATTAACTTCATTTCGTACCTTTGTGTCTTGGAACAAAGGTGTCCCATGGGTGAAATGCCTAAACATTTATCAATCATTTCCCCTTAAATGTGAAGGTCTTTTTTTATTGAGCCTATGTTGCTTGAATTGGTCTCCTACAAGTGGCTTTGTAACGATGCCTATAATATAGTTGGTGGACCATGCTTCAAAATTACTTCATGATAGAGAATATTTTCTATGATATTTAAATAATGTTCAATTTGAATATATTTTGGTCTTACACAAAAACTTGGATTGTGTCATCACTATCGCTAGCAACAGTCGAGACCCTATAGACCGCTTATCAAGTCAAGCGTTTCAAGTGAGTGGCAATGGATACCTCTCACATAGCCATGCATACTTGTGCACAAGGATGTAGTGAGCTTACCGTTGAATTTAATCATTGTAGTCCTCTTCCTCGAATCCTTCGATGGCTCCATGATTCAAAAATGTTGTCACTATCACTAGCAACCACCAAGACCCTATGGACTGCTTATCAAGTTAAGTGTTTCAAGGGAGTGGCAATGGGACTAACTCTCACATAGTCGTGCTCTCGCACAAGAATGTAGTGAGCTTACCATCTAATCCAATCATTGTAGCCCTCTTTCTTGAATCCTTTGATGGCTCCACGATTCAAGGTGCTTGCTCAAGCAAGCTCCATCTCCAAGCTCCAAGCTCCAACCTCCATAGCCACGCACGTGAGAAAAGAGAAGAGAGGAAGGAGGAGAAGAAGAGAGGAGAAGAAGAGCTTCTCCACGATCCCTCACTCTCACACACACTCATACTCTCCCTCTCTCACACTCCCTCTTTCCCTCTCTCATGCACAAGAAGAAAGCAAGAACAAGAACAAGAACAAGAACAAGAAGAGAGATAGTTTGCACAAACACCAAGAATGTGCTTATCCATTCACTTTTTGACTCTTATACATGCCCTTCTCCCCTTGGGCACCCATCCCTTTTCCACGATCGGCCTTGGTCTTCTTTCTCACTTTCTTTCCTATTCTTTTCCTATTCCCATGGCTCTTTTACATGCGTCTTTTCATTTACAACTTTGCATAGGATTCTTGCGTATCTTGTTCTTGCTATGTTTTCATGCTCCTTCATAAGTCTCTTTGTGCCTTGTGTTTTGCATCTTTGCACCTGTGTCATTCTAAGGGTTAACATTACCCCCCCTCCTAGTTGACTGCTAGTCCCATGGCATTGGATGGTATGGGTGGAGAGTTGAGGGTGGTTTGGAAAATGGTACTTGGGGCTTTTGGAGAATTGGTCATGTAGGATAAGCTTGCAACATGAGCTTAGAGATCGTTGGTGTTGAGGACATGTTGTCTAGTTGAAGAGGGCCTCTGGAGTTGTTGGCTAGCTGCATGGCTTTAGCATGTACTTGTACATGAGGATTAGGTGCACTACTTAGGGGATGTGTCTGCCTTATCGTGCAATGCATTGCACAAGTGGTGGTGAGACTAGGAGTTGGGTTGCAAGCCTGAGGTGTTGTCCCACACTTGAGGACCCAATTTGTGGAAGGGGGATGTGCTGTGCATGACTTAGGGGGGTAGGTCTATCATAATGTCCTGCCCTTGATGTGCCATAAGTACGTGAAGTGGGGAGGGGCTAGAGATTTAATGAATCCTAGATGCAGTGTTCGTGGCACTCATACATCACAAATGAGACAATGTTTTTTTTCTTTTCTTTTTCTCTTTGACTCACTTTTTCTTTATTTTTCTCTTTTTCTTCTTTAGCTCTTTTTTTTGAATATATAGAATATAAATACATAAATTACAAGGGTTTAAGTTGCATCCTATTCTCCTACAAGGGCAGAGCTAGGTAGAGGTTTAAGCGACCTACTTAAGAAGAACCAACTCAGTATATAGTTTTTTAAGTTAACCCTCACATGCAGAGGTGTAGTGGACAAAAGTGGGTGGTTACACCTCGTGAACCAACTATCACGCATGTCCTCTAGGAGGTTCATATAAAAAGTTGGCAATAAGGTAGCCCTTATCATGAGCCTAGTCATAACACACCTATCCATGCCAATATTTATATAAAAAAAGAGGGGCGGTAGTCGCTATTCCTCTACTGGTGGCTTTTGCATAAGAAGTATCCTTAGGAGACCTAAATAACTACAAGTGGTGATTAATGACGGATTTGAACATGAAGAAAATTCCTTAAGAAAGTGCATGATAGATGATCAAAGACCTTTTTCCATGAAGATCATGCACTCCTTAGGCGTCACGGTATTAACATTGTAAATTCAAGGGAAATCATACCTTCCATGCATCCCGGGATCAAAATCTACTCCATCTCTTCTTGGGTAGGGCATGTAAGCCGGATTATCCCTTTTGTATGGTAGAATGTTGCAGAAGGCCATCCATGCATCCATATTGCCATCCCGTATATTCCTTCTCCATTTTGGCTGGGACTCATAGCCCTTGACTGTTCTAGGCTCCTCCATCATTTTGTTCTCCCAATATCAAGCGGGTTCCCTTTGCCATAGCATTGGGTGTCTTGCTCTTTCCTCTAACACCTTTTGCCCAACCACATGGAGAGCTTGATCACCTCCTCCACCATTCTTGGTGATAGCACTCGATCAAGTGATTGGGGGTAGGAGAAGGTGAACTCAAAAGGATTGCAGCGGCTTTCATACTGCTCCCAAAGGGACAACTCTCCTACCCAATTGACTAGTAAGTATTCTTCACATTGGGGGATTGAGGCTTTAGGCACTGGTTGAGGTTTGGCAGTAAGCTTTCTCTATAAGACAGCTCTGTCAACTTCCTTATTCTATACCTCATTTCCATAGTCCTCTTTGGGACAAAGGGGTCTTCATCATGCGCTTCTGCATGTGATTTAGGTTGTAGAGGTGGGCTTGGCAAGTTAGGTTGCTCTTCCTCATCATTCTACTGCTCAAAATTGGGCCTTCTTCTAGATATGGCTCTACAAGCTTCTAATTGCAAGGTTGTGCATGTTGCTCTTGCTCTTCAAAACCCAATAGGTCGAGCTCTTGCCTAGACAACCCTACCTTGACCAAATGTTCCCTTTGCTCTTCTACACTTAGGTTGGTGCTAGATTTGGGTGTCTTTAAAAGGTGAGAAGGATCGAAGCTTGCTTGAAAGAGCTATGGCAGGAGAGTACGAGCAAGAAAGGGAGAGAGAGACCAAATGGGAACTCCAATAGTCACAATGTGTGACCGGGCCTTGATTTATTCAAATTGTCACTAAAAGAATAAAGAATAAAGTGATGGTGACAAGCGCTCGCCTTTATCCCCAACAACCTCTCACTTAAAGGTAAATCTTCCCCAGTGAGGAGTGAAAAGAAAAAGAAAAGACAATACAATGTACACATGTACAACATGATGAGGAAATCTGATGTGCATTTCAGGTATCTCATGATACCCTTCACGGCATCCCAATGTTTCTTGCCAAGTGTAGCCATATAGCGTGCCACAACACCTAACTGCAAAGGCAATGTCTGGATGAGTCGCTATCATGGCATACATCAAACTGCCCATGGTTGATGCATAAGGGATCTTGGTCATCTTGGTCCTCTGCTCATCTGTCTGCGGACAATTGGCCTGTGAGACCTTCACATAAGAAGGTAATGGACAGCCAATAGGCTTTATGTCCTACATGTGGAAGTGTTCAAGGACTTTATGAATGTACTCCCTCTGGGAGAGGTAGAGTTGTCCATGATGCCTATTGCGCTTAATGCGCATACCAAGAATGTGAGAGGCATGTCCCAAATCCTTCATCTCAAAGCTCTTCTTTAGCTGAGATTTAAGAGCATCTAGCTCATCACAAGCTCTCCCTGCTATCAACATATCATCCACATAAAGTACCAAAATAAGCAATGAGCCATCACGGGCTGTCTTCGTGTAAAGACACGGATCCATAGCACTCCGACTGTAGCCTTGTGACTACATAAAGGCATCAAACTT